>NC_135801.1:20073916-20373916 GCF_964213995.1 Mustelus asterias | reverse complement strand
ACCTAATGGCTTCCTTCTCATTGTATGATTTTAATATTTTAGCATGAGCAGCCAAAAAGAATTTCAGCAGCACAAATCCAGGCTGTTGGCGAATAATGGGTTTTCACGGTTGATGTTGAAGTTACTTTTACCTGTGATAGTTTTCTTCAAGCTACCTGCCATTGCTACAAATGCCTTGAGCTAATTGGCGATGAGTCAATTATCAGCACACTGTAAAATTTGCCAAATGAATGGGAAATTAATATACAGGGATCAAAACCATTGTGAATGGAAACAAAAAATGCACATGTCTCTTTGCTGTTTGAACACTGGTATTAACTCATGGATATTTAACTGAAGTCAGGTACATTGACAGTAGTTGACTAATTGAATAACATCAAGTAATTCCTAACTTAGAAGCTGCCACTCCATGAGCTGACTTCACAAACTTGTGGTCACCCAGTAGGCTAGGACCAACTTATAAAAGGTCAGCATCATGTAGAAACATAGAAGATATGAGGAGGCCATTTGGCCCTTTGAGTCTGCTCCACCATTCATCATGATCATGGCTGATTGTCTAACTCAATAGCCTAATCCTGCTTTCTTCCCATAACCTTTGATCCCATTAGCCTTAAGTGCTGTATCTAGCTTCTCAGATTGTTTTCTTTTGTCCTGGCATTCTTTTTTTTTATCCTCATGTTTGAAAATTTAAATTCTTGGTCACAATGGACCTGAAATTTTTGGCGATGTATATGTTCATGCTAATGATCTATGCAAGCTTGTTTCTGTTGCTCATCCACCTGCTGGATTCAATAGCGAGTGCAAATTTCCTGGAATTATCTTTGTCCTTGTGTTGCTTAACATTGCAGGTGATCTGGTATTGATGTACGTATAGTCCTTCACAGGACTCTCCGCTGAGGTGGGCCAACAAAGGGACAGTTTAAGCCGTGGAATCTCACTTTTTCAGTCTGGGATTGTGGATTTTTGAAAATTCTTTTTTGAGTTTTGGTAGTTTTGTTTAAATCTGTTCTGTTGTCCAAAGTGCTATTAAGTGTTTACTTTCAGGCCTCCCGCATCTTCATAAGCGCCTCTTTTTCACTCCTTTGCCTCTCTCCCACGTGACATGTCCCTCCTCCCCGAATAAGGATGTGGATGAATCTGGAAGGGGGTCTGGGCCTACTGTAATATTAATGTACCTTTTAAGAGAGTTTTTTAAAAAATTATGATTTCTGCAGTTCACGGCCTCAGCTGATGTTATTATTGTTGCCGGGCGGGCTACCAGATGTCTTTTTCTTGCTCCTTAAGTGACTTGGATGGGAGTTGTTTGTTTTTACTTTGGGATTTTTTATAACTCTGCATTGTTAGGCGGGGGGGGGAAACTGGTTGGAAGTTCAGGTGACTTTCATTTTCAGTTCTGAGCTACAGTTTAGTTTTTAGAAGAGAAAGCAAGCCACAAAGAAGTGTTTTCCCTCCGTTGTTTTGAAAATTCAACTGGTTATCTGAAAGAAAGATCTTGCCTTCCTACAGTAAAGATTTTGCAGTTGGTGGCTTGACCAGAGAGTCTCTCCCTGGGGTTCTGAGGAGCTGTTTTGACTTCAACTTGTTCTGAGTGAATCCCGAGGACTGCTGACTTCAACCAAAGGACTCAATTTCCAGTATCACGTGAGCATTAGTCTTTGCTGTTTTGAACTTGTTTAAAGGGTTTTGTCTATGGAACGTTTTGGTTTTGATTGGAACATCTTAGATTCATTAAGGGTTATACATTATAGTGGTTGTTTTGTTTCTTGTTTGTAACTGATAAAAGTTCATGCTAATTTTCTTTCCATACATGTTAACTATATTCTTAAATAAACTTTGATAAAAGCTCCCTAGTGGGTCATTTGAATCATATCTGAAGTGAAACATATCATGTTTATCCTAGCCAAACTCAAGATGCAAAACTTATGATCCAGGCAGACACCATAAGACACATTAGTTTTTTACCTGAACCAGGGTAAATGGTAGGACTCTGAAGAGTGCAGTGGAACAGAGGGATCTGGGAATACAGGTACAGAGTTCCCTAAAAGTGACGTCACAGGTGGATAGGGTCGTAAAGAGTGCCTTTGGTACATTGGCCTTTATAAATCGGAGTTTCGAGTATAAAAGTTGGAGTGTTATGGTAAGGTTATATAAGGCATTGGTGAGGCCGAATTTGGAGTATTGTGTACAGTTTTGGTCACCTAGTTACAGGAAGGATGTAAATAAGATTGAAAGAGTGCAGAGAAGGTTCACAAGGATGTTGCCGGGACTTGAGAAGCTGAGTTACAGAGAGAGATTGAATAGGTTGGGACTTGATTCCCTGGAGCGTAGAAGATTTAGGGGAGATTTGATAGAGGTGTATAAGATTTTGATGGGTATAGATAGAGTGAATGCAAGCAGGCTTTTTCCGCTGAGGCTAGGGGAGAAAAAAACCAGAGGGCATGGGTTAAGGGTGAAAGGAGAAAAGTTTAAAGGGAATATTAGGGGGGGCTTCTTCACGCAGAGAGTGGTGGGAGTGTGGAATGAGCTGCCGGATAAAGTGGTAAATGCGGGGTCACTTTTAACATTTAAGAAAAACTTGGACGGGTTCATGGATGAGAGGGGTGTGGAGGGATATGGTCCAAGTGCAGGTCAGTGGGACTAGGCATAAAATGGTTCGACACAGACAAGAAGGGCCAAAAGGCCTGTTTCTGAGCTGTAATTTTCTATGGTTCTATAACACTACTCACTCAAGATATAGCTGATGACTCCATTCTGTCTCGCCCAGAGTGTAACACAGGAAAGGTAAAATCATGCACATGATGCACCTCTTTGCAATTGGACATCATAAACACACTTGAGGTGCTTGGACAGGTCATGGGGCCCTGAAAAAGTGGCTAATGTTTTGAATGAAAAAATGTTCAACCATCTGAAATGATTTCTGACAGAATAAAGCACATAAGATCAAATTTAGGTGTGAATTATACTGTAAATGACAGAACCCTTAGGAACATTAACATACAGAGGGATCTGGGCATGCAGGTCCACAGTTCCCTAAAAGTGGCAACACAGGTGATTAAGAAGACATATGACATGCTTGCCTTCTTTAGCCAGGTCATTGAATACAAGAGTTGGCACAACATGTTGCAGCGATATAAAACTTTGGTTAGGTTGCATTTGGAGTATTGCGTGCAGTTTTGGTCGCCACAAAACCAGAAGCTTTGGAGAGAGTGCAAAGAAGGTTCACCAGGATGTTGCCTGGTCTAGAGGGTGTTGGCTATGAGGAGAGCTTAAGTTTTCACTGGGAAGATGGAGGCTGGAGGGAGACTTGGTAGAGATCTACAAAATCATGAGAAGCATAGACAGGGTGGATCGTCGGAGGCTTTTCCCCAGGATGGAGGTGTGTCAATTACAAGGGGTCCCAGGTTCGAGGTGAGAGAGGAAAGTTTAAGGGAGATGTGCGGGGGAAGCTTTTCATGCAGAGAGTGGTGGGTGCCTGGAACTTGCTGCCAGAGGAGGTGGTGGAAACAGGCACATTAGCAACATTGAAGAGGCATCTGGATGGGTACATGAATAGGGAGGAAATAAAAGGATACGGTCCGAGTAAGGGCATCATGATTGGCATGGGCATGGAGGGCCGAAGGGCCTGTTTCTGTGCTGTACTTTTCTTTGCTTCTTGTTTTTATAAACTCCTCAAACAACATCAATTTTAACTTATGAGCAGTCGTGACTGAGGCACGGCTGGAGGTGAAAATGAGCAGGAGAAGGTTGGCTCTGCGTGCAGGGTGGGCACTGTGCTCCATCTGTGTGTCTAGACCAGTTATGAACGTGCTCTTGTGGGCCTCCCGATGTCCTCCAAGTGCCACATGTAAGTTGAGATCAAAGAATTGGCAAAGTGGGCACTTGTTAATGCAATCGCAAGAGGAAGCAGGCGACATGCAGCTGCCTCAGCGAAGGGGTTGCTGTTGACTGTATCACTGGAGGATGATGGTCAGCAGATTGATCTCTTCTGTGAGTGATGAATAGCCCGGTGGCAGAGGGGCATAACTCCGTGAAATGTTGGCTCCCTGATCAGCAAATCCCTTGGGAAGCATGAATGTTGCAGGTATAATATTCCTGGTCTCATTGTGCTAATACAGAATATTTACAGAGTCTGTCATGGTAAGGAAAACATTAATTTGATTGGAACATCTTATAGTGACATCGTCTCACCGTGAAGTTGTGCAAGAGAGATCAGGATCATGAGACATTGCACCACTTCCTGTGATGATGTGTACTGTTCATTAGCATATTAGTTAGAGTAAACCCCCTTCTAGACCAGGTCTCCTCTTTCCCCTCCACAAAGGCTCTGATTCTCCTCCATCCTCCATTATACTTCATCTGCTCCCCAAGTCTCTGATGTCCATTTGTTTTTTTTTTAAAGGGACAACTACTATAGAGGTTTGTATCAGACTAGGTACTCTGTCCCTTTGGAGGAGACTCAGGATTTGACTACTGTGGGAGATCTCTCCGACTCTGGGCTGAAGGAGAATTTGTGGGTCTATCTGGTTCATCAGTCTGCAGCAGCTGAGGGATCGTGAATTCAATGAATAGATCTTGGACGATAGTGGTTGAGGGGCGACCTGATAGAAGACTACAAGATTATATGGGGCATGGACAGAGTGGATAGTCAGAAGCTTTTTCCCAGGGTGGAAGAGTCAATTACTAGGGGGCACAGGTTTAGGGTGCGAGGGGCAAGGTTTAAAGGAGATGTATGAGGCAAGTTTTTTATGATGTGGAAATGCCGGCGTTGGACTGAGGTAAACACAGTAAGGAGTCTAACAACACCAGGTTAAAGTCCAACAGGTTTATTTGGTAGCAAACGCCACTAGCTTTCGGAGCGCAAGTTTTTTACACAGAGGATGGTGGGTGCCTGGAACTCTCTGCCGGGGGAGGTAGTGGAAGCAGATACGACAGTGATCTTTAGGGGGCATCTTGACAAATACATGATTAGAATGGGAATGGAGGGATATGGTCACGGAAGGGTAGGGGGTTTTAGTTCAGTCCAGCAGCCTGGTCGGTGCAGGCTTAGAGAGCCGAAGGGCCTGTTCCTGTGCTGTAATCTTCTTTGTTCTAATATAAAGCTAATCTTTGCAGTGGTGAGCATGACAACTATCGTTGATAGTTGTAAAAACCCATCTGGTTCACTGATGTACCTCAGGGTGGGAAAGTTGTTGTCTTCACCCCGTTTGGCCTATCGGATCCACAGCAATGTGCTCAACATCTGCTGTAGTCTGCTGCTTTCTCAGAAAATATTGTGTCTTTGCGATAAACCTCATCAACCTCGATCTCATTGTTGTACTCCTGAAGGCATTTTTGTTAACTCCTCAGAATTTGGTGTCACTTAGTTTTTGTTGTCTGTCTCTAATCTTGAAGTGGAGACCAAGAACATAATCTGCAAAATTTGCGCAAGCCCGTGTAGCCACTAATGCTGATCTTTGAATATAGAATTCCCACAGTGCAGAAGAAGGTTGTTCGCTCCATTGAGCCTTCACTGACAACAATCCCATCCAAGCCCTATCCCTTCAACTCCAAGCATTTACCCTGCTAATCCCCCTGGCACTCGGGGACAATTTACCATGGCCAATGCACCTAACCCGCCCATCTTTGGAGTGTTGGGAGGAAACCGGAGCAGCCGGAGGAAACCCACGCAGACACTGGGAAAACTTGCAAACTCCACACAGTCACCCAAGATAGGAATCAAACTCTGGTCCCTGGCGCTGTGAGTCAGCAGTGCTAACCACTGTGCCACCCACTATCACTGCATATCTCTATCAGAGCACAGATGTGTAGTAAACTGGTCTTTGCTTTCCATCTGTCTGCATCTGAAAGAGAACAGCTTATTTTGTAGAAGATGCAACTGCAGCAATGATAGAGGGTGTCACAATGAGCTAAAATATCAGGTGATATCAGCATTTTTCCAAAACCTTCCTCCCAAAAATGCTTCCTCCCAACACCCATGGTCTTGTAAAGCTGACATAGTGACTCATTGACAATGGCTAGGTTGGTCAGGAACTATCCGACTTGGTTTACTGTACCCATGAATCTCTGACGCTTCAGCGCATTTTGAGAAGCTGGAAATTCCTCCTCTGATCGACTCTGACGCTGGATGCATCCACAATATGCCCAAGGAACTTGATGGTCAGCTGTGAGAATGAGCATCTTTTGCTGAGTGTTGTAGGCGCTGCAATGCAGCTCACGCTAGTGTCACCTTCTCTCCGAGAGGATCCATAGATCAAAGTATCATTCATATGACACTTCATTGACATACATACTTGTCAATTAAATCCTGGCTTTTCGCTCTTTCTCATTCGATGAAAAATTGACTTCTGCTAATCCTTCATAGCATATCCCCATATCTTGCCTTTGGTATTGTTACGGAAAAATCCAGTCTTGCTCACCCTCCGGTGAAGGTCAAAAAGCAGAATGTTATGTGGCCTAGTCTGAAGCAGACAAGCTCCCTTGAGGGTCTGCAACTGATAACATTCTCACAAGCTGTTGCAGGGAAAGCATGATTTTAAAAAAAAATCTGAGCATCTTAACTTCTACAAGCCTAACCCCAACAAAACTTCTTTCCTGCTGAAGTCTTAGCTCAAAAGGACAATTGTTGAAGTTGGACAATGTTTGATCATTCTTCTCTGAAACAAAGCCCTCCAGATGCTTCCCT
Source organism: Mustelus asterias (assembly GCF_964213995.1). Lineage (NCBI taxonomy): Eukaryota > Metazoa > Chordata > Chondrichthyes > Carcharhiniformes > Triakidae > Mustelus > Mustelus asterias. The sequence goes on along the minus strand of NC_135801.1, from coordinate 20,367,234 downwards.
TGTTAGGTTGTTGTAGTTCTTCTGGCGCTGATCATATAATCATGGCATGAGTGATTTGTTGCTCCTGGCAAACTTGCTGCACACCACCTTGCAGAATGTCCTTCCTTTAAGGACACAGCAGCTGATTTTCCTGATGTTTAACCTCCTCTAAAAAGGGCAGCACAGTGGTTAGCACTGCTGCCTCACAGCGCCAGGGACCCGGGTTCAATTCCCAGCTTGGGTCACTGTCTGTGTGGAGTTTGCACGTTCTCCCCGTGTCTGCGTGCGTTTGCTCCGGGTGCTCCGGTTTCCTCCCACACTCCAAAGATGTGCAGTTTAGGTGAATTGGCCGTGCTAAATTCTCCCTCAGTGTACCCAAACAGGCCCCGGAGTGTGGCGACTAGGGGATTTTCACAGTAACTTCATTGCAGTTTGAATGTAAGCCTACTTGTGACTAATAAATAAACTTTTTACTTTTACACAAGTCTTTAGTCCTCAAAGTTTTGCAAATTTGTTTGCCTCTTCTCGCCTTATATTTGTGGATAAGGAAATGTGCAGACACTGGAAATTCCAACTTTATCTCAAGCTAAAATTAAAAATTAAGCATTTGATTTGCGGCAACTTCAGAAAATCCAACTTGCTTAATTCCCAGTATCGGTTCTCAATCAAAGTTGAGGCATTTTATTTGCTACACCATGTGGTGCATGTGTGGGATAAGCCTTGCCTGTATCATGAATGAAGTCTTTGATTCATCATTGAGCTTGCAACGCTTCAGCCAAATTGACCTTTCAACAGATTTTGGTGTGAGTATAGTGGGAGATGAACAGGGGTTGCAAATGACCTGCATATGTGGCACAGCATGCAGTTCTGGCAATTGTTAGCCCCGTGTGTTTAGCTCAAACAGCATCAGAAACCTGCAGCTGAGAACGTCTATGATCATTTGTTACTAGTTCCCAGAAATTGCCGATTTATCACAGCCGCGATTACAATGCAATTCTTCTTCTAAATGAAATTCTGCATTAATTCCTCTGTGATGCTTATTCCTCACTACTTTTCCCCCCCCCCCCTCCAAATATCTACAATTTATATCCGTTACAACACGTTATTACCTGCTTCACATTTGCCCTTTTAAGTTGCTGACCTTGCAAACCTCGGATCAATTTCAAAGATCAATTTAACTTCTGTTTCCATATCTTTGTCAATACTTGTTTTCCATTTGAAGCAAAAATGCTGCTACCGATATATTGAAAATATCACTAGGTTCCCATTAGCTTTCCTGTGATAGATATTACGACAAAAGAACACTAGACCTGAGGCCTTAATGCAAATTCTGTCACATATATTCTAAATAGTTTTCAACTTGTGATTTACTTTGTGTATTCCTATTCTCAGAATGGAGGACATTACATCTAGATTTGTAAATCTGTGATACTCGTATGAACAATGGATTTGAAAGGTATGCTAATTAAACACTAACATATTGCAGCTAGCATATTCTGCATTTATTACTGTGTACCACTAAAGATTAATTATTTAAAATAATAAGTTTGCAACACACAAGGGGGCCAATGTGTTTCGGCTAATCTTTGTTTGAGCAACCAAAAACTAATCTCACTGCAGTATTGTTTTCTCCTCGTAACCCTGTATCTCTTGCCTTCAAACATCTATTCACGATTTAAAAGATGTAAGCTTTCAAGGAGTCCCTGTAGCAAAACATTCCATGTTCCAACAACTTGAAATAAATTTTCTACAACATCTCAAGTCTTGTCGACAAATTTAAATTGACAGTGACTTTTATCACTAACTCCCCGATCCACAGGGAATAGTCTTTTATTATTCACCCTCAAGAAATCCTGCATAACTTTCATAACCCCTCAAATGTCATCTTGGTTTGTTTCAGATCCGGCGGAAGTAGTCCCGATACCTCTGGTTGCCGTCATAATGAGAGCTTCTCGCAATGTATTTTCTCATCCTGATTCAATCAATTCTGAATGCTCGTGGCCTTGAAGGGATGCCGGAATCTTCACACACGGGTGGCACAGTAGCTAGCACTGCTGCCTCACAGCGTCAGGGTCCCAGGTTCAATTCCGGCCTTAGGTCATGTCTGTGTGGAGTTTGCACATTCTCCCCATGTCTGCGTGGGTTTTCTCCGGGTACTCCGGTTTCCTCCCGCACTCCAAAGATGTACGGGTTAGGTTGATTGGCCATGCTAAATTGACCCTAGTGTCGGGGAGATTAGCAGAGTAAATGCATGGGTTACGGGAATAGGGCTTGGGTGAGATTGTGGTTGGTACAGACTTGATGGGCCGAAGGGCCTCCTTCTGTGCTGTAGGGATTCTATGAATTACCTTGCATAGCTTCATTTCTGAGCCCCTGTTTATAAACCTCAAAATGCTATGTGCTTTCCTCTTGGCCCCATCCATTCTATGAATTGACCTGACTCATTTGTAATATGCAAAGCTGGTCCCTGCCTTGGGTTCAGGCAGGTTAGGAAATGCTGTTAACACATTTTGCTTTCTGATGTGTGCTCTGATTTGAGTGGTTCATTTGTATCATCGCCCACTGTTCATGCCATTAGGAGTGATGAATGTCTGCTCCACAAAACTGTTTGTTCGTGGGAGCATGTAATTTTGTTCCCAAATGGGATTGCGCGTAGGTAGTAGATAGTGAGTTTTACTGCAATATGTATTTACATATTTGAGGCTATGTTCTGTCTAGAAATCTAATGACATATTCCTCTTGTTGAGGATTATTGAATTATCATGCATCAGTAAATGACTTCGCTTTGGTAAATATGGGAGTTTGAATAGCCGTTGCGGAGTGTGGGCTTATTTGTTGAATAAATCTTGATTGATTGTGTGTCATTGAAGAAGAATATGTATCTGTGTAGTGTGGTGACATGTCGCTATCAGTGTGACCCATTCTCTCTCAGTCCCGGGCAGCTAAATCAATGTGGGCTCAAAATATAATCTTTCTGGTTATCACTGGGCAGTGCTTGTCTATTTAACTCAAAAATTTTAATTAAGAAATGACCTAAGGCCATGCCGTTTCACCTTAACTGGAAGAAAATAAGCAGATGTATATTTGGAGAGAAATTGAAAGACCATTATGGCGATACGCTTGCTGCCAAGGGCAAGTATGAAGTAACATTGGTGAATTCAACATTTTCACGTTGCCACCTTTACATTGGGTCTTGAACAGAGGTGCTCAGCAGCATTGAAAGCAGACGCCTCTTTTTGTATTGGTCTTGCTGTTGTTACGAAGGGGGAGGTTGTTGATCTCCTCTCTGAGAACTAACACTCAACCACTCAAAGAGAAGTACCTCACTTCATAATCTGTTAAAGTGAGTGTGAGAAGGGATAATATCTGCGCTTCAGCAACTTTTAGTGGTTAAATCAAAATAACTACCTGAGACACTTTCTGTAAAAGCAACAAGTAACACTTTATTTATCTAACAGCAAACAGGTTAACTGAACTATTAACAGACCGAATAAAACACTATCCCAATGGAATGCTGTTTAGATAAATATAATTCCCATTTAGAGTCTTCGAGGTTTACAGCATGGAAACAGGCACTTCGGCCCAACTTGTCCATGCCGTCCTTTTTTTTTAAACCCCTAAGTTATTCTAATTGCCCACGTTTGGCCCATATCCCGCTAGACCCATCTTACCCATGTAACTGTCGAACCGCTTTTTAAAAGACAAAATCGTACCCACCTCTACTATTATCTCTGGCAGCTTGTTCCAGGCACTCCACCCTCTGTGAAAAAAATGCCCCTCTGGACACTTTTTGTATCTCTCCCCTCTCATCCTAAACCTATGCCCTCTAGTTTTAGACTCCCCTACCTTTGGGAAATGATATTGACTTTCTCGCTGATCTATGCCTCTCGTTATTTTATAGACCTTTATAAGATCACCCCTTAACTTTCTATGCTCCAGAGGAAAAAGTCCCAATCTATCCAGCCTCTCCTTGTAACTCAAACCATTTAGTCCCGGTAGCATCCTAGTAAATCTCTACTGCACTCTTTCTAGTTTAATAATATCCTTTCTATAATAGGGTGACCAGAACTGTGCACAGTATTCCAAGTGTTGCCTTACCAATGTCTTGTACAACTTCAACAAGACATCCCAACAATGTTTTGACCAATGAAACCAAGCATGCTGAATGCCTTCATCACCACTCTGTCCACCTGTGACTCCACTATAAAGGAGCTATGAACATGTACCCCCAGATCTCTTTGTTCTGTAACTCTCTCCAACGCCCTACCATTAACTGAGTAAGTCTTGCCCTGGTTCAATCTACCAAAATGCATCACCTCGCATTTATCTAAATTAAACTCCATCTACCAGTCGGCAGCCCACTGGCCCAATTGATCAAAATCCCATTGCAATACGAGATAACCTTCACTGTCCACTATGCCACCAATCTTGGTGTCATCTGCAAACTTACTAACCATGCCTCCTATATTCTCATCCAAATCATTAATATAAATGACAAATAACAGTGGACCCAGCACCAATCCCTGAGGCACACCGCTGGTCACAGGTCTCCAGTTTGGAAAAACAACCCTCTACAACCACCCTCTGACTTCTGTCATCAAGCCAATTTTGTATCCGTTTAGCTACCTCACCATGGATCCCGTAAGATTTAACCTTATGCAACAACCTAGCATGCGGTACCTTGTCAAAGGCCTTGCTAAAGCCCACGTAGACAACATCAACTGCACTGCCCTCATCTACCTTCTTGGTTACACCGTGAAAAAAATTAATTAAATTTGTGAGACATGATTTTCCACTTTCAAAGCCAGGCTGATTGTCCCCAATCAGTCCTTGCGTCTCTAAATGCCTGTAGATCCTGTCTCTCAAAATACCTTCCAACAACTTGCCCACCACAGATGTGAGGCTCACTGGCCTGTAGTTCCCAGGCTTTTCCCTGCAGCCCTTTTTAAACAAAGGCACAACATTTGCAACCCTCCAATCTTCAGGCATCTCACCTATTGATGATTCAAATATCTTGGCTAGGGGACCCGCAATTTCCTCCCTAGCTCCACAATGTCCTGGGATACACTTCATCAGCTCTTGGGGATTTATCTACCTTGATGCGCTTTAAAACTTCCAGCACCTCCTTCTCTGTAATATGTACACTCCTCAAGACATCACTATTTGTTTCCCCAAGTTCCCTAACATGCATGTTTTTCTCACCAGTAAATAATGATGAGAAATAGTCATTTTAGGATCTCACCCATCTCTTGTGGATCTACACATAGATGACCTTGTTAATCCTTAAGAGGTCCTACTCTCTACCTAGTTACTCTTTTGGCCTTTATGTATTTGTAGAAGCTCTTTGGATTCTCCTTTGCCTTATCTGCCAAAACAATCTCGTGTCCCCTTTTTGCCCTCCTGATTTCTCTCTTAACTCTACTCCTACACCCCCTATACTCTTCAAGGGATTCACTTGATCCCAGCTGCCTATGCATGTCATGTGCCTCCTTCTTCTTCTTGACCAGGGCCTCAATATCCTGAGTCATCCAGGGTTCCCTACTTCTACCAGACTTGCCCTTCACTCTAAGAGGAATGTGCTATCCCTGAACCCTGGTTAACACACTTTTGAAAGCCTCCCACTGACCAAAAGTCCCTTTGCCTTCCCACAGACTCCCCCAATTAACTGTTGAAAGTTCCTGCCTGATGCCATTAAAATTGGCCTTGCCCCAATTTAGAATTTTAACTTTTGAGCCAGACATATCATTCTCCATATCTATCTAAAAACTAATGGAATTATAGTCACTGGTCCCAAAGTGATCCCTCAGTAACACTTCTGTCACGTGCCCTTCTTTATTTCCCAAGAGGAGGTCAAGTTTTGCCCCCTCTCTAGTCAGGCCATCCATGTACTGAATGAGAAATTCCTCCTGAATACACTCAACAAATTTCTCTCCATCCAACCCTCTAATACAATGTTGGGAAAGTTAAAATCCCCTACTATTACCACCCTATTTTTCTTGGAGCTATCTGTAATCTCCTCACATATTTGCTTCTCAATTTCCTGCTAACTGTTTGGGAGCCTATAGTACAACCCTATCAAAGTGATTTCCCCCTTCTTATTTCTCAGTTCTACCCATATAGACTCGATGGCCGAACCCTCGGATATATCCCCTCTCAGTACTGCTGTGATGTTTTCCCTAATCAAAAGTGCAACTCCCCCTCCTCTCTCACCTCCTGTTCTATCTTTCCTATAGCATCTGTACCCTGCAACATTGAGCTACCAGCCTTGTCCCTCCCTTAGCCATGTTTCAGTAATTGCTATAATATCCCAGTCCCACGTACCCATCCATGCCCTGAGTTCATCTGCCTTGCCTATCAGGCCTCTTGCATTAAAATAAATGCAGTTTAATCTGGGCTTCCCTTGCTCTCTGCTCTTGCCTGATCTGTCTGGTACTAGGATTACTGCCTTTACTACTTGATGTACTCTCTTTAACTTCTGTGCTGTCCTCTTCTGTCTCCCTACTGCTTTGGGTCTCAACCCCCTGCCAAACTAGTTTAAACCCTCCCGAGTGGCTCCAGCAAATCTCCCCGCCAGGATATTAATCCTCTTCCAGTTCAGGTGTAACCCGTTCCTCTTGAACCGGTCACCCCTTCCCCAGAAAATATCCCAGTGATCCAAAAATCTAAATCCCTGTCCCCTACACCAGGTCTCAAGCCACGCATTCATCTGCCTAATCTTCCTATTCCTACTCTTACTATCACATGGCACCGGTAAAGGTCCAGAAATTACTACCATCGAGGCCTGCACTTTAGCCTCCTGCCTAACTCTCTATATTCACATTTCAGGACCCCATCCCTTTTCCTACCTATGTCATTGGTACCAATATGTACAACGACCTCTGGCTGCTCACCTTCCCCCTTAAGAATGTCCTGCAACCGCTCAGAGCTGTCCTTGACCCTGGCGCCAGGGAGGCAACACACCATCCTGGAGACTCGATCGCGGCCAATGAAACACCTGTCTGTGCCTCTAACTAGCAAGTCCCCTATTACTACTGCTTGCTTGCTCTTTGCCTGACCCTGCTCTACAGCAGAACCAGGTGTGGTGCCACAACCTGGCTGCTGCTGGTATCTTCCCTGACAGGTTATCCCCCTCAACAGTATCCAAAACGGTATACCTGTTTGAAAGGGGAAAAGCCACAGGAGACTCCTGCACTACCTGCCTGCCTCTCCTGGCGGTCACCCATCTACCTGTCTGAACCTGTGGTGTGACAACCTCCCTGTAACTAGTGTCTATCACACTCTCTGCCTCCTGTATGCTCCGCAGTGCATCCACCTGCCGCTCCAACCGAACAATGTGGTCTGTGAGGAACTGCAACTGGACACACTTCCTGCGACAAAGTTGTCAGGGAGACTAGATTGCTCCCTAATTGCCCACATCTGGCAGATGTGGGGAATTGGACAAAAAAAAATAGAATTTTTAGTCACTCTCAAAATACAAACAGGAGTAATCTTCTGTCATCTTTGCTGATTTCTTCTATCTTCACCATTGAGATGAGGCTTTCTTTTAAGACATAAATGTGGCTGTTATGCTGGCAGAAACAGTTACTGGCTGTCTTTCTCTCTCTCTCGCTGTGAGCTGTGGTAGAGGCTGGCTGGCAGAGGTAGTTGGCTCTCTGGAGCTGGGAGCTGGCTGTTATACCTCCTGATGACATATCAAGATCCCTACAAAAGAATTGGTTTACAGGTTACCAAAACATCAAATTCAAATCTGATAGGCTGCTGTTATTCAAATGCCGAGTTTAAACTGATTGGTTAAAATTCAAGAACAACCCGTGATCTTGGCAGCACCACTGCGTCGCCTTATGATACAATGTTTCACTCTGTGCTCTCTGTGTATTTGCATCTTTTAAAAACACAATTTTTCAACAGAACCATGAAATTTTACAATTACATCTTAGCATTTTACATTTTTTTAAATGATATTACAAACACTAACTTCACAACACTGTGGAGAGTAGAAGTGCACAAGTAAAGGTAGAGAGTGGTGTTCTGAGGTTGCAGGACATCTCTTGGAGCAGGTCCCCCCTGAGCCCAAGCATAAATGTCAAAGGAATTTTAAAAAACCCTGTCTTAATACAGGGCCTTCCTTTAAAAAAAATCGTGGGATGGATGTAGCAATTGGAATAATTTAGCATGTTAGCACCCTAGAATGCACCGCCATTATCAAATTTGAAGTTGCTTTGTGATGAAACAGAGACAATAGAAGCAGGAGTAGGCCATTTGGCCCTTCGCGTCTGCTCCACCATTCATTATCATATCATGGCTGATCATCAAATTCAATATCCTGATATCGCCTCCCCCCACTCCCGCCAATATCCCTTGATCACTTTAACCCTAAAAGCTATATCCAATTCCTTCTTGAAATCACACATTTAGGCTTTGTGTGGTAGTTTTGGTTGCTTCCCCTCCCTCCAATACCATCCAGTCTGCCTCATTTTCCAACTGCTCCACTAACCTATGAGGAGCACTTCTTGCTGAGGTTGCGCAGAGGACGTTGTATTCGCAGCTGCTTTTATTTTCTTTCAGAAGAGGGTGTTTTCCTCTGCAGTCCTTTTTATTGTCAACCATCTGCTCCAAGTGCTTTCTTTTTGGTGACTACAGCTCAACCTTCAACCCCATTCCTACGAAATTCATCTCCAAACTCCATGACCTGGGCCTCCACTCCTCCCTCTGCAACTGGATCCTGAACTTCCTAACTCGCAGACCACAATCGAGAAGGATAGGCAACAACACCTCCTCCACGATTATCCTCAACACCGGTGCCCTACAAGGCTGTGTTCTCAGCCCTCTACTATACTCCTTATACACCTATGACTGTGTGGCCAAATTGTCCTCCAACTCGATTTTCAAGTTTGCTGATGACACCACCGTGGTGGGTCGGACCTCAAACAATGACGAGACGGAGTATAGGAATGAGAGAGAATCTGGTGAACTGGTGCAGCAACAATAATCTCTTCCCTCAATGTCAACAAAATGAAAGGGATTGTCATCGACTTCAGGGAGCGTAGAGGAGAACATGCCCCTGTCTACAACAATGGGGATGAAATGGAAAGGGTCGAGAGCTTCAAGTTTTTAGGTGTTCAGATCACCAACAACCTATTCTAGTCCCCCGCCATGCTGACATTATAGTTAAGAAAGCCCACCAGCACCTCTACTTTCTCAGAAGACTAAGGAAATTTGACATGTCAGCTACGACTCTCTCCAACTTTTACAGATGCACAATAGAAAGCATTCTTTCTGGTTGTGTCACAGCTTGGTATGGCTCCTGCTTTGCCCAAGACCGCAAGGAACTATAAAAGGTCGTGAATGTAGCCCAATCCATCACGCAAACCAGCCTCCCATCCGTTGACTCTGTCTACACTTCCTGCTGCCTCGGCAAAGCAGCCAGCATAATTAAGGATCCCACACACCCGGACATTCTCTCTTCCACCTTCTTCTGTCGGGAAAAAGATACAAAAGTCTGAAGTCGTGTACCAACCGACTCCAGAACTACTGCTTCCCTGCTGCCAGGACCTACCTTGCATTAAGTTGATCGTTCTCTACACCCTAGCTAAGATTGTAACACTACATTCTGTACTCGTTCATTTCCTTCTCTATGAATGGTATGCTTTGTCTGCATAGTGCGCACGAAACAATACTTTTCACTGTATGTTAATACATGTGACAATAATAAATCAGATCAAAATGTCTTCAGTCTCTAAGGAGAGGGAATAAACTTTCTGCAATGTCATGATGATGACACAATTGAAGAGAACAGAGGGGGTTTCCAATCAGAACCACAATCTTCTCAAAATGTAAAGATATCAAAGGAAATAAATCAAAAAGCAAAACCTTTGACATCCGACCATTTGTCAGTTAAAATACTCTTGCATTGTTTCCTGAACAGTCGTCTTTCCGTTTCTTGTGTTGTTTCACTAGATTCTCAATTCAAGTTCAGATACGATCAATAAAAGCAGCATCTCCCCAGTGCACGTTGCTAATCATTTGCTTTGCCACCTACTTGTGCCAGGTAAGCTCAGCACCCCTTAACCTTCGACATGTCCAAAAATGCAACCGCCTCGGGTCACTGTCTGTGTGGAGTTTGCACATTCTTCCCGTGCCTGAATGGGTTTCTTCCGGGTGCTCCGGTTTCCTCCCACAGCCCAAAGATGTGCAGGTTAGGTGGATTGGCCATGCTAAATTAACCCTAGTGTCAGGGGGATTAGCAGAGTAAATATGTGGGGTTACGGGAATAAGGTCTGGGTGGGATTGGAGTTGGTGCAGACTCGATGGACTGAATGGCCTCCTTCTGCACTGTAGGGATTCTATGCTAGTTAACCACAAAGTAGAAAATGGACACCATCGGAACTGATGTGTTCAACTGACCAATTTGAAAAAGGATTGCCAGATACAAGCGGGGTCCTGCAAAATATTTGAGGTCAAATTAATTTCTTTATTGAAACTGCACTTCAGAATTTCTAGCCACTCTTTCACCAAAGAGTTGAACAGAATCAATACCCCTCGCTCTGCGAACAGTTACAATAAGTTACCCATGGGTAAAAGTAGGTTTAGGAATATTAATACAAATTTTGTCGAAAGTCTGGCCTTGTGACTTGTTTATGGTCAGAGAAGATGAGACGTGAATCGGGAACTCTGCTCCCCAAGTTGAAATAGCAGGTTTACAACTAATGGACTCTATAAGCACTCTATTTCCTTCACCATTTGCCTGTTATAACTTTAGCATCGATCATTAAAGTAAAAAGCTTTCTAACTGCCAGTCCTGTTCCATGACCAGTTTCTTTCCCGCATTGTAACTGCTCCTTCCTGCAGTCGAACTTTGTGAAGTGGCACGCCCATTGGAATTGGACTGGATAGAAACTCTGGAAAGTGTAGACCCAGCGTGTCAAACCTGTTCTTGGGGACGGGGTGGCAGTGGCATTTCAATGTTTCTCTCGCATGGGGTGGGGTTGCAATGAGCAAATTTCAGAAAGATGCATTTTGGCACGACATTGAACATAAATTTCAAAACAGCTGATTTATGAAAAGAAACTATGCTGAGCAAAACACAAAATCACAACAGTAAATTCAGAATTTAAAAATTAGCAATAATTCAAGACGACCATTTTAGTGTGCAAGGGTAAGTGTCATGGGCATTCACACTTCCCTCCCTCCCCCTTGCACACACGCCCACTCACCCCACCCCTTGCCCGTGCCTGCTCTAAAGTGACAGCTTATTTATTAGTCACAAGTAAGGTTTACATTAACACTGCAATGAAGTTGCTGTGAAATTCCCCTACCCTCACCTCTACCTCACCCCTATGAGTGCGCCTCCCCCTCATGTGTGCTGGCTCCACCGTGTAGGCTCACCCTGCCTCGTGCCCCGTGTGCATTCGCCTGATTGGGCCGTGCCCCCATGTGCATTTGCCCTGCCGTGCTGCCCCCCCTGCCCTTGTTTGCCCCGCCAGTGCTCGCCCCACCCTGCACCCGGGTATGCGCTGCTCACCATACCCCCCTCGCTCATTCAATAAGCCTAGCAGCAGCCATCTTGGGACAGAATTATTGGAGGAACTGGCACTAGAAATAATCGTTAAACTCACTGAGCCGCGTTGCCGACATTGTCAACAATTCTTCCTGGGGCCACGTGGAGGGGCAATGCGGCCCACGGGTTGGACAAGCCTTGAACAGAGTGTGACCATCTTCAGCTGTGGATCAGTGTTGAAGTATCATTTTAATTTGCCTGAGAGCTTCCCTCATTTTTTACATTCAAATATCAATATAAAAATAAATTTGATTTTAGAGGGGGGTTGAGAAAGAGATGGAAAGAAGCTTAAAATATATTAAATGCCTAACAATTAAATCTGAAGGAATGAGTCACCACACTTGGAAATGTAAATTCCCTGTGCCAGAGAGGCTATTTGGATGATTTACAGTATTCTTCAAAATTCACTTTTATGTAGTCTAGCCTTAATTCATTTCTGGCACATTTGGTTGATAACTGTCACAATTTGATGGCCCAAATCTTCCAATCAGCATTGGAACCACTTTGTCTGACGCTGATCAGACAGGAAACTACCCAGTTACCTGGATATGATTTTTCTGGCCAAACCTCTGATCCACCATGCCCAGAACTCTCCCAGTACAGGGATCATTCGATAGAGCAGCTAAGAGAGTCGGCATGGCAGCCGTACCCCCCCCCTCCCCTCTCCCCAGATCGCTCTACCTTAAACTTGAAACAGAAGTTGCCAGAACCAATTTCCCTGCACTAGAGAGCTGTAGCCATCTCTCTTCCTGATTCACTTGTGCTCAGATCCTAATTTGCTTTTTTTCTTTTACTTCTATATTAAAATGGGAGGTTTGTTGAAATTGTGACAGAGTGGGGAAGGGATTGTTAAGACTCCCCTTGGTCCATTCCTTCCTAGTGGCTGCCAACCCCCTCCCACCTTTACCCCCTCTATAAAAATACAAGTCTGAAAGAATCCAAAAAAAAGGGAAAGGAAAGGGGGCAAAATAGAACATAGAACATTGAACAGTACAGCACAGAACAGGCCCTTCGGCCCACGATGTTGTGCCGAGCTTTATCTATGTGGCAAAAATGTGGCAACTATTCATTGACTCCAAAGTTCTGAGGTTCTGCCCTGAAGAAAATTTTTTCTATTTCTTTCTTTCTCACATCAACAAAGGGAATGTGTTTTTTTTGCTTTCAATTCTGTTACCAATTAAGTGCCAATTAAGTTTTGGGTTAACCAATTAAACTAAATTAAATTGAGGGACAAACTAAAAAGGGCAGCCCCTTAAAGGGCCTGAACAAAAATTACAAATAAAATTTTAAAACATCGAATCTAAATGTGATTTAAGGGTCGATAAGGCACCCTGGTCCCTACAGTGCCCAATGAGCACTGGAGGCCTCGATGGTGCCTGCAGACACTGCATGCTCCCTCTCCAGGGACACCTGGTTGTAAATGTAGCTGCGCTAGAGGGGAAGACAGTGTGGTCAGGAGACCCCCTTAGTCGCCTGCTGCCTGAGCCTATTGATGGCAGGTGTGACGATGCCCAGGAGCATGTTCATGAGGAGGCCCCCCTCCTGCCCCCCACCTCCCCCACACACCGGTGATGCCCATAGATCAGGAGCATGGGGCTGAAGTGCAAACAAATCAGTAACGAGAGATTTTTCAACTAAGTAGGGAGTGCAGTCTATAACAACTCACATAATCACGGTTCACTGTCTGCACAAGGCCACAAAATGGGCAAGCATGCAAGTTCCCTCCATACTCCTATCCTTTCTACTCCATAATTGCAGCTCCTCCAATAGTAGACCCAGAAGGAAATAGCAGTAAAACAGGGAAATAAGAATACTGATCCAAACTGTTTTTCCTTCTGGGAGATTCTGTCTCTGAAGTTGGAAGAGCTGGGGCAGCAACATAGGAGAGACAGAATCTACGATTGGAGGAGCAGCTCCTCAGAGATTCTGTCTGTCTGTCTCTCACACTCGCTGCTTCCCTCAAACTCTGCTTGTTTTCTCCTGCACTCAATAAGATGCCTGCAATTGTCAGCCCCCGGAGGAGCCACCATGTAAGGCAGTATACAAGGGCAGATTTTTTTTGTCCGTCTTTCCTTTCTCGTGGGCCACTTGTGGCATTTTGGGGGGGGGCGAATCTGCCACTCTTGTGTATTTTCACCCTGGTTACATGCCACCTGCTTTTTCATTATTGGCTGCAGCTTGGACATGCATTGCTTTGGGCTTGGGGAATGATGTTGGCAGTGGGGTAGGAGGAGGAACTGGTAGATATTGGCTATTATGAATAACATACATTATTAATGAACAATAAACATTAGTTATGAAATATTTAAAAATGCATTCTTACACTTGGTACCAGCAACTCATGCTTATCTTTTCCTCCTGAGCTGCAGAATTCTTATTCCAAAAGATATTGAATAAGTATGTGGGATACCTCAGCAATGCCTTGAATTCAATATAAAACCATAGAATCCCTACAGTGCAAAAGGAGGCCATTTGGCCCACTGAGTCTGTATTGACTCTTCCAAAATAGCATCGTACCCATTTCCAACACCCTGCCCTATCCCCGTAACCCCACCCATTTACCATGGCTAATCCACCTAACCTACACATCTTGGGAAACGAGGGGCAAGGTTTGAAGGAGATGTACGAGGCAAGTTTCTTTTTACACAGATGGTAGTGGGTGCCTGGAACTCGCTGCCGGGGGAGGTAGTGGAAGCAGATACGATAGTGACTTTTAAGGGGGGCCTTGACAAATACATGAATAGGATGGGAATAGAGGGATATGGTCTCTGGAAGGGTAGGGGGTTTTAGTTCAGTCGGGCAGCATGGTCCGTGCAGGCTTGGAGGGCCGAAGGGCCTACTCCTGTGTTGTAATTTTCTTTGTTCCTTGTCCTTTGTTCTTATTGGCTGATAAATTACTAGTTCCAGAGTTAAATTAGTTGTAACTCGAGTTTGATTGGATAACCTTAAATCCACAAAGATGCATAAATTAATGTTTTAATGTGCCCAGGTAGGGGGATTATTTTAATGAGTTTTCATGCCATTGTCTCGCCATGTATTTTGTTTCAACATCCTTCAATTTGTCACTATTTTTGATATCAAACCTGTTGGATTAGTTTCCTAATGAGCTGTAGGAAAATTCAGCACTTGATGTCATAGAAATCATAGAAACCCTACAGTGCAGAAGGAGGCCGTTCGGCCCATTGAGTCTGCACCGACCACAATCCCACCCAGGCCCTACCCCCACATATTTTACCCGCTAATCCAACTAACCTACACATCCCAGGACTCTAAGGGGCAATTTTTTAACCTGGCCAATCAACCTAACCCGCACATCTTTGGACTGTGGGAGGAAACCGGAGCACCCGGAGGAAACCCACGCAGACATGAGGAGAATGTGCAAACTCCACACAGACAGTGACCCGAGCTGGGAATCGAACCCGGGACCCTGGAGCTGTGAAGCAGCAGTGCTAACCACTGTGCTACCGTGCCGCCGATGTATGTCGAGTATAATGGATACCTGAGAATCATTGCAAGATAAGGGAAGGCAGTGGCCTAGTCGTATTATCGTTAGACTATTAATCCAGAAAGTCAGCTAATGTTCTGGGGACCTAGGTTCGAATCCCACCATGGCAGATGGTGAAATTTGAATTGTGGTAGCGTGGCCGAGCGGTCTAAGGCGCTGGCTTTTTGGAGGCGTGGGTTCGCAGCAAGCTTTCATCTGTTTCTGTAGTGTCATGGTTATCACATTCGACTCGCACGCAAAAGGTCCTCGGTTCGAAACTGGGCAGAAGCACTTTAGGGCAGCACGGTGACACAGCGGTTAGCACTGCTGCCTCACAGCGCCAGGGGCTCGGGTTCGATTCCCAGCTTGGGTTACTGTCTGTGTAGAGTTCACACGTTCTCTCCGTGTCTGCGGGAGTTTCCTCCGGGTGCTCCGGTTTCCTCCCACAGTCCAAAGATGTGCGGCGTTAGGTGGATTGGCCATGCTAAATTGTCCCTTAGTGTCAGGGGGACTAGCTAAGGTAAATGCATGAGGTTATGGGGATAGGGTCTGGGTGGGATTATGGTCGGTACAGACTCGGGCTGAATGGCCTCCTTCTGCACTGTAGGATTCTAGGATGAAGGCAGATAGTTGGGAGGGGCGGGGCACAGGAAAGATGTCCAATGAGGCTTTGTCACCTTTAAGTTCTTTCTTACGCTCGAGTCTCAGTTGCTGCATTATGAATATTTTTTGCACTCTGTCAGGATGTCTAGATTTGTTTAAATTCATACATGGGATGTAGCATCCAGCATTTATTGCCCATCCCTAATTACCCTTGAGAAGGTGGTAATGAATTGCTGCAGTGCATGTGATGTAGTTACACCCACAACAATGTTAGGGAGGGAGTCCCAGGAGTTTTGATTCCGTGACAGTGAAGGAACAGCAGTATAATTCCACGTCAGGATGGTGTGTGATTTTTGAGGGGAACTTGGAGATTGTTGTTGTCCCATGCATCTGTTGCACTTGTCCTTCTGAGTGGTAGAGGTGACTTTGGAAGGTGTTGCCTAAGGAGCCTTGGTGAGTTGCTGCAGTGGCATCTTGGAGATGGCACACACTGCTGCCACTGTGCACAATGGTGGAAGTGGTGGATTGTGTGCCAGTCAAGTGGCTGCTTTGTCCTGCATGGTGTCGAGTTTAAGTGTTGGAGCTATACTCATCCAGGCAAGTGGAGGGTGTTCCGTCGCACTTCTAAGTTGCGCGTTGTAGATGGTGGATAGGCTTTGGGGAGTCAGGAGGTGAGTTACTTAACAATTATGACAAATGCAATCACAGCACATGTATTGATTTATTTGTTACTCAAAGTCATATACATTAAAAAGAGTAACTATAATCTAAATGACATTTTTTTGTTCTATGGATTTATATTATGAAATAGGTAGAAACATTATTTATGTGTGTGTCTATACGTAATACGATTGTGTGTGAGGCACGTGCTGGTGACATGAATTATTTAATCTTATTTAATTACAATGAATTTATATATATATAAAGCAACAGAGGACAGAGATACTGAATTGGGTATTTTGCCATTGCTTCCCAAAAGAAAGGGATGCCACCAACCTCACAGTAAAAATTGAAGTGGTTGACACAGAAGAGTAGGACACAAAGAAGTATTTAAGAGGTTGGTAGTGGTCGGAATAGAAGTGGCACCTGGTGCAGATGGGATGAGTTTGTGGGAAGTAAGAGTGGAACTTCCAGAAGCTCTGACTGCAATCTGCCAGCCTCCTCTGATCTGTGAGTAGTACCAGAGGGCTGGTAGATAGCAGATATTCGATTCCTGGGAAGAAGGATATAGTAATCATAGACCGATTAGCCTAAAGTTGGTGATGGGGAGCTGTTTGAGACGCTAATCCAGGATAAAATTAAGTGGCAGTGGTATATACATATACATAAACTACTGAACATAAAGTTGGAATGAAAAGGCCATGTACCCCATCAAACGTGATTCCTGGACTGTACAAAGCAACTTACTGTCTCGTGGATTCTGCATAATCTGTCATTCTTTACCCTGAGGGAGGCAAACAAAACAGCTGACCAATCACAGGTAGAAGCCCTAAGGAGATAAACTTCAGTGAAATTACTTTCTAACTCTCAAAAAGGAAATTGAATTCTGAGATTGAATACAGTTTTTTAACCTGCCCTATTGAATTCTGAGCAGCTGCACCCACAGAAGCCTTTGAGTTTTATAACAAATCTGATTTACGTGTAATATACTTGGAGCCATCAAACCTTTTTAAATCAAGTTCTGAGCACGACATCAGTCTATAATTTCAACTTCACTGCAAAAATGTAATTAAAATAAATCAGCTGTTACTTTTCAAGCGTGTCCTTACTCGGGTATGTAAGGGAAGGAGTGTTTTAATCTTAATTTAGTGTGTGTAAATTGTAATGCCTTACAGAATGTGACGATATTTCTGACTTGATTGTTTGTCCTGGCTTCTTAGAATATTTTAAAATGGCCCTGTACACCTAATGGTTTCACTCTGATCTGTGGGCGATTGCATGGTTATTGCAGTTCCTGTGAAGAAGTGAGTGTTTATTATTAAACCATCCATTGTATAAGGAGATTAGCAAATCTGGTTCGTGCATTTGTCTCGAAGTGCCATCTTTTTAAAGGTCTCGAAGAAACGATTGAAAGGTTTGTTGCTTTGCTTGTAATGTTGGATTGTATATATTGGCAGCACGGTGGCACAGAGGTTAGCACTGCTGCCTCACAGCACCAGGGACCCGGGTTCAATTCCAGTCTCGGGTGACTGTCTGTGTGGAGTTTGCACATTCTCCCCAAGTCTACGTGGGTTTCCTTCGGGTGCTCCGGTTTCCTCCCATACTCCAAAGATGTGCGGGTTAAATTGATTGGCCGTAGTAAATTGCCCCTCAGTGTCAGGTGGATAAGTGGGGTAATGGGAATAGGGCCTGGGTGGGATTTTGGTCCGTGCAGACTCGATGGGCCAAGTGGCCTCCTCCTGTCGGGCTTCTATGATATATGTAGTGCCTTACCTCTGTCACTGAAATTTAGGGAAAGATACGTTGTTGGAAAATGGACTTAAACTTGAATGTGAGATAGGAAAAATCAAAGTTTTTTAAAAAAACACCTTGGACTTTTATTTGCTTGCTAGTCTTTTACCACAATGTCAGGTCAATGTTGAAATTTAAGAAAAAGATTTTTTTTAAGCACATTTGCCTTTGCATCTCAGCCCAATTATTTGATACAGCCTTAAGTGGCGGCATTCATCATTCTTCCCTCCTCCCACTACCCAACCTGGTTCAGCGAGATGACAGGCCTGAAATAAATGTGCATTAAATCATTTTTTTTTCTCTAAACTCTAAAAAGTACCAGCTGCCAGTTTTCGACTTTATAAAATGATGGTGTTGGCCAAAGGTCACTCGATCAATAGATGTTTCCAGAAGTGTCTAGTGCAAATGTTGTGTGGTGTATTGATGAATTGGCTCTACGTATTAAGTCAAAGGAATTTCTGCGTGGCATTTATTAGATTTTTTTTGTGTGAAAAACACTAAAGGATACCTGAGGGAATATTTTGAATTGTGACTTCATTTTCTGAATCATAGCCAACATTTTGTTTTATTGTTCTAATCTATTTAAACGCAGCAAGATTTTTGTTAGGCCAAAGCCTATTGATATTATGTTTTGTTAACTCATTAATGCATAGAGACTTACAAAATTCTAACCGGACTAGACAGGGTAGATGAAGGGAAGATGTTCCCGGTGGTGGGGGAGTCCAGAACCAGGGGTCACAGTCTGAGGATTCAGGGTAGACCATTTAGGACAGAAGTGAGGAGACATTTCTTCACCCAAAGAGTGGTGAGCCTGTGGAATTCATTGCCACAGGACATAGTTGATGCCAAAAGATTGAATGTATTCCAGAGGCGGCTGGATATAGCACGTGGGGTGAATGGGATCAAAGGTTATGGGGGAAAAAGCAGGATTAGGCTATTGAGTTGGATGATCAACCATGATCGTGATGAAGGACAGACCAGGCTCGAAGGGCCAAATGGCCTCCTCCTGCTCCTATCTACTATATTAATATAATAGAATTTTTTTAAAAAACCTTTTGTCACAGAAGAGTCCACAAGCAATAAATAAAGAATTGAAGTATTCAGCTCGGTGCAGTAGAAGGCAACTACTTGTGTTATCAAAGTATCATTGGAATTTGCCAGCATGAAGCTGCTTGGTTTATCTGGTTCTGCCGACCCTCGGATACAGATTATCCACTTGTTCCACTCCCCCACACCTTTTTAAAATTTCCTTTTTCAGATGCTTTCTAAAAAGTGATTACAGATTCTGTTTCCACTGCTATTTATTTCTAATTCCGTGCCATATCCTAACATCCCTCTGTGCAAGCATAAAATTATCCCACCATCTGTCTTTCTCTTTATTCTTTACGTGATAAATTTATGCTCACTGGCTAACAACTCGATGAACCTTCAGCATGATTCTGTCTTCCCTTCACGTGTTGACCTTGCCACAATCGTAACTTTAGTTGCAAATTTTGACGCAGTTATCATTGTCATCCACTTCCCATATTCAATTTAGCCGACCTGATTCTTGTACATAACTGCATGTTGAAGGCACCAGTTAGATTTCCCAGGATCATTAATATATCTAGTATTTGTAGGTCTAGAAATCTTGTTATCTTTGCTCAGTTGGGGGCACTCATTCCTCTGCATTAGACAGCTATGGGTTCATATGCCATTATAGACTTGCGCATATAATCTCGGCTGATGTATTTCCATTGCAGTATTGATGGATAACTGCATTATAGAAGGGCCTATGTTTCAGATGACATTGAAGCCTCGACTGTTTGCTCTGACAGTGTCACTGGAAAGAACAGAAGGGAGTTCTGAACAACATTCCTCCTTTTATAAACATCAAAATCTAATTATTTTGTCGTTTATTCAATTCTGATGATGGAACTTAACCATGTGGAAATTGGCTGCTGCATTTCTGTAAATAATGGCAGCAGCACTTCAGAAACAATCCATTGGTTGCAAAGTACTCCGGGACATCCTGAGAATGCAATAAAGTGCTTCATAAATTATGCAAGTTTGTTTTTAGCTCTCCACTCGCCCCTCTCACCCTCTTTCTCTGCCATTGACAGAAAGATAATTGATAAGTGGATATCTGTAGCTTTGATTCTGTGCTTATTCTCCTCCCCAGCCCCATGGCCATTTTCCCCCTCTGGATCATCCTTCCAAATACACACCGAGTTAGCACCCAAAGGACAGGTGATGTCCCTATGAGTCTCTGCACCCCCTGTGGTCTGTCAACCGTTTTGACTTAATTTCGCATCTTTCCCATATTCAATTCCAGCATTCGTTGCATTAGAGGCCGTAGTGGTGATGCATTGCCCCACCTTGAGCTCAGTAATTCTGCAATTCGAAGCAGTAATAGTCCGAGCTCATTCCTGTTCACCAGTGGATCCCTCTTCACCTCAAAATTCCATTGTGGACCTTCTTTGGTGACATTGACATCCACAAGTGAGGGAAGAGCAACAGTATCACACTTTCAGTCTTAAAACTAACTACATAATAAATAGTTAAGGCAGTGAAGCTCGGGACCCCATTCTCTTTGGCTGTAACCTTGTGACCATTTTGAACCTTTAGGGAATATTCAATGATCACTCTAGATCTTTTTCCCATTGAAACCTTTAATCTGCATTCGCTGTCACACTATATTCTATTAAACACCCCTGTAATAACTCCATGGAAGCGGAAGTCCCGTCAACAAGTTACTTTATTTACACCATACATCTGTACACAGCCTGCTCTCCAGTTGCTCCCTGCTGAATGCTGGCTGGGAGTCTGACATACCTGCTTTAAATAGGGAGCATGAGGCTCCCTGATTTAACCACCGATTAAGACTCATCAGGTACCTCTTTTTGTGTTTTGATGCTATGAAGGAAACTGGTAGTTAGCCTCCTTCAGTGCAGGGGAAAGAACCCCGCCATGTCCCAGCCAAAAATTGCTGAGTTTTTCCAGAAATAATGAAGAAGTTTAACGCATGTTTCGAACCGGGGACCTTTCGCATGTTGGGCAGACATGATAACCACTACATTACAGAAACAGCTAGCCTACTGCACCTGGTATTCACTAGCGGTCTCCCATCCAAGTACTAACCAGGCCTGAGTCTGCTTAGTTTCTGAGATCAGACGAGATCGGGCGTTTTTAGCCTAGTATGGCTCATCAAGTATCTCTTTTCATTCTCTAGCAAGCCCAACCTCATTAGCCTGGCTGAAGTCATCACAACCCCCTACAGTCATAACTGCACACTTAGTCAAAGGTCCTTTCATAGTTACCAGGAGACCATTGTCTCATCTTATTCAACTCCATTTGTATTTTGTTTCCTTCTAAGGCCCTAACTCCACCACACAATCTTCTACGAATATCAATAACCTGCACCAGACCTTTTTAATAAACAGTCGTGGACCTTGCACTGTACCTGGAGATACCCCATTGGGAAATGATCTTGTTTAAAATCACCCTTTGCTTATGATCCTTTTAGCTAATTAGCAATTCATCTTTTATGCATGGGCATAATCTTAACACCGTCCCTCATCGAAGCCTTTTCAGAGATCCATCTGTTTTAAATACCATTTATTATATTTCCTACAACTGTTCTGAAATTCTCAAATTCTGTTTTAGTTGCAAGTTATTATATTGCTCAGTACTTAACATCAGGGTCTTAGACAGCTATCTCTCTAGTTATGTAATAAAACTTGGGTTTAATCACTTATGGATGAAGGATAACAACACAAGCTTATAATCTATATAAACCATAATCCTCAAAGCCAGTTCATCATGAACAATTTTAAGTTAAATTATCATGGTGTACAAAGTGCAATGTGTCGGGTGGCACAGTGGTTAGCACTGCTGCCTCACGATGCCAGGGACCTGGGTTCGATTCTGGCCTCGGCTGACTGTCTGTGTGGTGTTTGCACATTCTCCCCGTGCCTGCGTGGGTTTCTGCCGGGTGCTCCGGTTTCCGCCCACAGTCCAAAAATGTGCGGGTTACGTTGATTGGCCATGCTAAATTGACGCTAGTGTCAGTGGATAAATATGTGGGGTTATGGGGATAGGGTCTGGGTGGGATTGTAGCCAGTGCAGACTCGATGGGCCAAATGACATCCTCTTGCACTGCAGCGCTTCTATGATTCTATCTTTCATAGAAGGGCACTAACCTCACCATAGCCAGTCTGTATTTGTTCAATGACGGGGAGTTGAAATTTCTGCTGTCTCAGCCAGTTTGACCGTATTATGAACGTACCTTCCGTGGCCATCAAATCCTGGAGAGGAACGCAGACCTGAAGCTTCTGGCCTAGAGGTACAGACTGTGCCACTGCACCACAAGACCTGCCATAATCAGAAGGCAAACACAAACATGTACTTTTTTTCATGTTTAGTTCTAACCAGATTAAATTTAAACATTTAGCAAACCCTGGCACGTATTGGAACATAGTGGAAATCTGGTGTTTGGGCAGGGCCACTGATATCAAATATACCTAAGCCTCACATGGAACAGAACTGAAATCACTTGAGAATTAAAAATCATCTTTGTGTCAACAGTTCCTAATTCTCATGAGGTTCATTACCAATGTGGAGAAGCCATTGGCAAACCAAATGAGGATTTGGGTTGCATTAGAAGAGAGATTGAATAGAAGGCAAAGTATACAATTTTGTACTTGCGAGGCAGCACTAGTGAATTATTGTATCTGTTGTTGGTTTGCTTCTATTCCTTTGGGAAGAATTCCAGCTGAAACACCCGTGGTCACTCGGGCTTAAAAAGCTGGATCTATTCACCTTGGTGAATAAGTAGGCGTCTTGTTGATTTGATTTGAGGTAAATAACAGTTAAAGGGCTAGAACGTATGACATTGACAGATAATTCAATCTGATAGCACAGTGTTGGAGGTGTGTGTGTGACTACATTAGAATGACGGTGACTCTTTTCCCAGAGGTAGATACACCTATGGAATAAGTTGTTGACTTGTACAATTAACAAAACAGCTGAGCCACTTCCTGGCTGGGGCAGGAAAAGCATTTTATATTAAGGTACGTGAAAGGTAGTGGCCTGCCTAAGGGCAGGCCCTCTGTGCAATTCTCCATGTCTCAGTCTTGCACTTTCCTCCTTAGTCTTGTATTTTTAATTTTAAATTGTCTTACTATCATTGTCTTTCTCCCTCTTGGGCCTACTTCCCTCTAATCTCATTCAGCAAGTTCTTATCCTTAGACTTGGTAGGAGGAGAGGTATTCAATACAATTAATGTTACCAGGGAGGCAATGCTTGGTAGACTAACGGGACTGAAGGTGGACAAGTCCCTGGGCCCGGATGGAATGCATCCCAGGGTGCTGAAAGAAATATCAGAGGTAATAGCGGATGCTATTCGTTGGATTCTGGGGTAGTGCCAGCGGATTGGAAAACGGCTAATGTTACGCCGCTGTTTAAAAAAGGAAATAGACAAAAGGCGGGTAACTACAGGCCGGTTAGCTTAATGTCTGTAGTTGGGAAAATGCTGGAATCCATCATTAAAGAAGAAATAGCAGGCCATCTGGATAAGAATGGTTCGATTAAGCAGACGCAGCATGGATTCATGAGGGGAAAGTCGTGCTTGACGAACTTGTTGGATTTTTATGAAGGTGTGACTAGTGCCGTTGACGGAGGGGAACCGGTGGATGCGGTGTTTTTGGATTTCCAAAAGGCCTTTGATAAGGTGCCTCACAAAAGGTTGCTGAAGATGATTGGGTCACACGGAGTTGGGGGTAGGGTCTTAGCGTGGATTGGGGATTGGCTATCCGACAGAAAGCAGAGAGTCAGAATAAATGGGTGCTTTTCTGGTTGGCAGATGGTAACTAGTGGCGTGCCGCAGGGATCGGTACTGGGGCCTCAACTATTTACCATTTATATAGACGATCTGGAGGGGGGGGACTGAGTGTAGGGTAACAAAGTTTGCAGACGACACAAAGATAAGTGGAAAAGTGAATCGTGTGGAGGGCGTAGAAGGTCTGTAGAGAGATTTGGACAGGCTGAGTGAGTGGGCGAGGATCTGGCAGATGGAGTATAACGTTGACAAATGCGAGGTTATTCACTTTGGAGGAAATAATAGCAAATTGGATTATTATCTAAATGGAAAAGAATTACAACATGCTCCTGTGCAAAGGGACCTGGGGGTCCTTGTGCATGAGACGCAAAAACCCAGTCTGTAGGTGCAACAGGTGATCAAGAAGGCAAATGGGATGTTGGCCTATATCGCAAGGGGGATAGAATATAAAAGCAGAGATGTCTTGCTGCATCGGTACAGGGCATTGGTGAGGCTGCAGCTGGAATACTGTGTGCAGTATTGGTCCCCTTATTTGCGGAAGGATATATTGGCCTTGGAGGGAGTGCAGAGAAGGTTCACCAGGTTGATACCAGAGATGAGGGGTGTTGATTATAAGGAGAGAGTGAGCAGATTGGGTTTGTACTCGTTGGAATTTAGAAGGCTGAGGGGGGATCTTATAGAGACCTATAAGATAATGAAGGGGCTGGATAGGGTAGAGCTGGAGAGATTCTTTCCACTTAGAAAGGAAACTAGAACTAGAGGGCACAGCCTCAAAATAAAGGGGGGTCAGTTTAGGACAGAGTTGAGGAGGAACTTCTTCTCTGAGGGTGGTGAATCTCTGGAATTCTCTGCCCACTGAAGTGGTGGAGGCTACCTCATTGAATATGTTTAAATCACGGATAGAAGGATTCCTGATCGGTAAGGGAATTAGGGATTATGGGGATCAGGCGGGTAAGTGGAACTGATCCACTTCAGATCAGCCATGATCTTATTGAATGGCGGGGCAGGCTCGAGGGGCTAAATGGCCTACTCCTGCTCCTATTTCTTATGTTCTTGTGACTGTGGCAAATCCGACCTTGTTGCCTTTTCTTGATGATATTCATGAACGATCCTTCTTCCTCCATCATCCTGAGAACTTCTTCATTGTTCTTGTGTTCTCTGCAATGACAGGCACCATTCTCCTCCACAAACATGTTTAACAACCTTTGAGTCTTGGACGTCCACCTTTCCCAACTCCACATTCCAGCCTTGTACAGCAAGACACTCCAGTCCTGATCATTCTTAACTCCTCGACTTATTCCTGTGCTTAATAAATCATTGGAGAATGCAGAGAAAACTAAATGAGGAACTGAAAAGGGATACTGACCAGGCAAGGGAGAGTGAGTGGACACACAGTCTTGAGATCTCCTGCGTCTCCTTCAATCACCCGAAGATGATGGAGAGCGATTTTCCAGATTTTGTTTCCTCAGATGGCCTTTACCTTTTAACCTTCTTTGTTTCCCCTCTCTCAAAAGATTACGTGGCTGTGCTTGGTGGGAGTTGTCTTACCTCTTCATGCACCTGAGACCCGTGGAACAGTTTTGACGGGTCAGATTGTGTGTCTCTTGCCTGTCATTTTAGTATGTTTGTTTGCTCCATTATTATGGCTCCATGTAAGGAGGGACCTTTACAGAGCATGCATGTGGACAGGTAGACCCGGCCACACAGGCTGTGGTTTTGCTATCACATCAGCATCTGAGACATTCAAGGATCTCGCTACAATGTATTTGGATCTCCTCCGCTTGAATTTTCTGGATGAAACAATCGTTTTCTCACTGCAAGATGCATTGAAATTTGCAACGGATTCCTGTAATACTGAGAAAACATCAAGCAAGAAGCTAGAAAATAAAACCTGAATGTGTACAAAATGGTTGTAAGACTTAATATACGCAGCCTGCATGAAGTTCAAGCACTGGCTGACTGTAAAATCCAGGGGCAGAACTGAGACTTAAAATTACTCATACACGACAAATTCAAAATGGAAAAAATCTTTTGGTTTGGAAATCTCTCGCATATAGTTTACAACAAAAGCTGTGAAGCATTCTTGAATAGGGTTTGAATTGCATTTGCCCTCAGTCGTACATTTGTTTTTGATGAGGGAAGGGGGGTTTGAAACTGCTAAATGTTTAAATTTAACCTGCGTTAGAACTAAACATGAAAACAGTACATCTTTGTGTTTGCCTTCTGATTATGGCAGGTCTTATGGTGCAGTGGCACAGTCTGTACCTCTGAGCCAGAAGCTTCAGGCCCGAGTTCCACTCCAGGATTTGATGGCCACAGAAGGTATGTTCATAACACTGCCAAACTGGCTGAGTGTCAATCTGCAAATCTTTCCAATATAGCAGGAGAGACTCCTGGTCGGCCATGCTTAAAGTGAAGTGTCTTCATCGAGGTATAGCCTCTGGCCTCATGCTAGCGACCTGTCTGAGGAGAAATAAGCTATGGAGAACAGACATAAGCATGTTCTTTATCTGCTACAAGCATCTCTTGAATTGGGAACTCTTTTGAGTAGAATTGCATTAGATTTGCTTAACACCATACTTGCTTTCACACTCTTTTATGGTAAATTGCCCCTTAGTGTTGGGGGATTAGCAGGGTAAATATGTGGGGTTGCAGGGATAGGGTTTGGGTGGGATGGTTGTCAGTGCAGGCTCAATGGACTGAATGGCCTCCTTCTGCACTGTAAGGATTCTATGACTTCAGGGGCCAAA
The DNA here is from genome assembly GCF_964213995.1 of Mustelus asterias. Taxonomy (NCBI): domain Eukaryota; kingdom Metazoa; phylum Chordata; class Chondrichthyes; order Carcharhiniformes; family Triakidae; genus Mustelus; species Mustelus asterias. The sequence continues at coordinate 20,340,592 of NC_135801.1, read as the reverse complement.
TTCTCAGTTGGATGGGGAGGCACATTTTGGTGTATGAATGGCACTTGCACGAATTGAAGGAAATCTGATTTTTCTTCCGCTGTGTTCCCAACCCCGCGCCATTTCCTCTGGCCATTTTACCAGTCAGGAATGCCTAGTCTGCAAAATGCATACCCACCCCCGCTGAGATTGGGTTCCTTAATTAAAATGGGGGACGGGTATCAGATTTCCTCTGCACCATTTTCATGCAGTGGTGAAAGGTTTTGGAAGCCGATTAATAGCTTGTCAGGTTTGAGAGTTCATGAAGAAACTTCATTCATCAACTGAATAGGGGCGGCACGGTAGCACAGTGGTTAGCACTGCTGCTTCACAGCTCCAGAGACCTGGGTTCGATTCCCGGTCTGGGTCACTGTCTGTGTGGAGTTTGCACATTCCCCTCGTGTCTGCGTGGGTTTCCTCCGGGTGCTCCGGTTTCCTCCCACAGTCCAAAGATGTGCGGGTTAGGTTGATTGGCCATGCTAAAATTGTCCCTTAGTGTCCTGAGATGCGTAGGTTAGAGGGATTAGTGGGTAAATGTATAGGGATATGGGGGTAGGGCCTGGGTGGGATTGTGGTCGGTGCAGACTCGATGGGCCGAATGGCCTCTTTCTGTACTGTAGGGTTTCTATGAATGATTTCTATGAAAAACCTGCTGAGGAGGTAGAACATTCTTAAAAAGTAAGTGTAAAATATCTTGACACCTTAAGATGTCAATATTAGGTGCTGATTGTAATCTATGTGCTTTTAATGCAGTGTTTCATTATAGCGGCCTGTCCTGCAAAGCTAAGTTGGCACTAACATTGACCAGTATTGTGTAATTGTTTGCATGCATTGCAGTACTTTTCCAATGGAGAAAGTGCCATAATGCATTAAAAAATCTTTTACAAAAATGACCACTGCTGTTATGGTTTTGTGCTCTGATTTAATTGGACTGGCAAATATAGCTGCTTAAAAAAACATCCTGCTTCTGACATAGAAAAAAATTATCTGCACCTGCTTCCCCCTCTAGATTCACAGGTGTTCTACTTTTAAATGGAAATAAATATCTGTTTTGTCAGTGGAGCTGGAAGCTTTTGTTATGGTAGCTGCTCCATTATGAATACTTGGCTGGGATCCAAAAGCTTCAGCTCGGCAGATATTTTTATTGATGCAAGAACCATTGAAACTTCTACAAACCTGTAATACTGGAATATTGCTTTGTGGTTTCTTACAAACTTAATAGGCATTTAAAGGATTACAACTTTCTCTGGGATTTTTTGATCCAGTGTCAAGACGATGAACTTGAATTCAGAGTTTTCTTTGACTGTTCGATGTTTAATGTTTTTCCAGTAGTTTTGAAATAATTCCCATTACTATAGCATGATTTCTGCAAACTGCACATACTGCAGACTGGATAAGTGGCTATAGAGGATACATGGGGAGCATAGAGTTGTCATAAAAGGTTGGGGGTGGTATAGGAGAATCTGAGGGGGTGTGGGGTGATGAAAAGTGAGATGGTATGAAATGGCATGTGGGGTGAGTTGGAGCAGCAGGGGGAGCAGTTGAGGTCTGTGGGTTTGTTGGGTGCTGCTGTGCTGGAGAACCAAAATAAGCCTTTTAACCTTTACATCTACCTGCCATTGCATCTCTCAAAATGCATTGTGAACCCAACTCCTGTGTGAAAAGACAAAAGAAATTGTAAAGTCACGCGTGTGCATTTTGCAAGCCATGAAAGTGCGGAAGTTGTGTTTTCCGGAGGTCCAGATGTAAATCTGGGCTTATGAATTCAATAAAACCTTGGGTTGGATTTTTCTGTCCAAGGTGATGGCAGTGCTTGCTACTGAACTTTTGAAGAAAGCTGCCCACAAAGAGCTAGTGATCCCTGCGGCACAGAGCTTTCCTTTTCCGACAGCAGTTTAAATCTGACCTCAAGCCAAGGGGATCCCCTGGCACGCAGGAGGAATGCTGCCAGCAGCCAATGAGTTTGCAGTATTTTCACAGACAGCAAACCAGAAGTTAAAAACACTGTGGGCGGGATTTTACAGGCTGGCTCGGGTGAGACCGGAAATTCCCGTCTGAGGTCAACGGAGATTTCCGTTGTCAGACCCTCACCTGCTCCAACTCCGTGGCGGGCGAGGTTGTAGCGTTCCAGCCAATATGTCTTCAGCGTTATAATTCAAACTTTCAGAGAGTGAAGTAAATGATTGGTTATGGATTAAGATAGAAGCTGAAATATTATAACTTTTCTGAAAATGGCATTTCTTTCAACCTAATGACAAAGAGAGCAATTTGCAAATATGAAGCTGGATATTCAAAATTATTGATGGTGGTTGGCAGTGATTATGAGGTTAGTCCACTGTTTAAAAATCTATTTACACCTCAATCAGCCAGGTGTAACTTGTTAAGGGCACTTACTGTGAGACTAAAATGTAGATGTGGAGGATTTCATCAATTAATTGTTAAGGATTGCTCTCGTGAAAGAAGGGGAGTGGTGTTATCTCAACAGTGCACCCTCTGAAGGAGTTTTAAATCTGATTCCGGATTTCTGTGTTATTCTGCACATGTGTGGACTCCCAAGGTTTCTGCCAGTTTCAGCTAAGTAATAACAGTGATAGCAAAATCTGGACCCTTGTCATAGACAAGAAGCTCTGTATGACTTTTAGTGCATGATGGAGATTTATGCAATTTGAGAACTGCTCAAAAAAGAGATGCTGTTGAAGCTTACCATCTTGCACTCATCAGGACAGATGCATCAATACCAAATTTCAAATGAATGCGAGATGAAAAGCTTGGACAGCTTGACTCATTTTTCAGCAATATGACCATTTTTCAGCAAGCGACTATTCATTGTCAATTGGTTATGTAAAAAAAATGGTAAATTTGACTTCCAATAGTGAAGAGTTGGTGAATTTTTAAAAAAGGAAGCTTAGAATTTAATTTGTACCAATTCCCATGATCACCAAAGCAGAATTTCATGATGCCGCATTCGGAAGTTTCTTACTCAAAATGTACATTCTCTCTTTGGCTTTAACTGGCATTGGAAAAAGGGCGTAAACTATTAAATTGTAATATTTGGGTTTGTGTGACAGGTTGGCTCAGTACACTTGCTTCAATGTGTATTTAGATTTCTGATTGACTTATCTTTACATCCCTTTAAATTGGAACCAGCCTGAAACATCGTGTAGCTTCGCAGGTGAGGAAAAGTCAACTTGAATGTACATAATTCATGGGAAAGTAAGAAGTGTTTGCCTGAACCAAAACCCCTCATTGGTGATTGCATTCACCATTTTACCCTTTTAATCGTCAACATACTTTCCGACCGTTGAAAATTTAAATACCAGATTGACTCTGATACAGCTCAATCATTTGAATGCTAATCCTACATTGTTCAGGTTACTGGACACTTCACAAAGAATCACAGACATCTATGGTGCAGAAGGAGGCCATTCGACCCATTGAGTCTGCAGCGACAACAATCCCACCTAGCCCTATCCCCGTTACCCCGCTAATCCCTCTAACCTACACATCTTGGGACACAAAGGGGCAATTTAGCATGGCCAATGCACCTAACCCGCACATCTTTGGATTGGGGGAGGAAACCAGAGCACCCGGAGGAAACCCACGCAGACACGGAGAGAACAAGCAAACTGCCACACAGACAGTGACCCAAGCCGGGAATCGAACCCATGTCCCCCGGAGCTTTTTGCAGCCCTCTGAGCTTAACATTGGTTTTAGTAGCTTCAGACCTGAGCTCCCATTTTCTCTTGGAAAGTAGGTGCCGGAAATGTAGGATGGATGCACAGCACTACTAAGAATGGGGTAGGTGCAGGCAGTTGCCCGAGTTGAGGATCCCATATTATAATATGGCAGATGTGGTGGTTTGTGCCTCAGGTGTGGCAGGTAGAACTGAACACAATGCTGCTGATGTGTCAGACTAGAGTTTTTGTATAGCTGCAGCAAACTGTCCTCTCCTTTATAGGAGGGAGAGGGGAATCTGAAAACTACAGACCAATTAACCTGACACCCAGGTCCATTTGTACGTCAACATTTCTCTAACTATCACCATTGAAATCATTCTCTGCCATTCCGTTTCTCCATCCAAAATGGATATCTTCACATTTATCCTCATTTTGCTACATCTACCATGTATTTGCTCACACGCTCAACTTGTCTGAATCATCTTGAAGCCTCTTCACTTCTTCCACACATTGTGTAATGTTCACCGTGTGGAAGGGTTGATACTTTCCAGTCGGAGATTTTTCTACTCTGAATCCTCACCCCGGTCTGTTTAGCTGCTAACCTGGTGTCTGTGATTGCGCTAATGCGGGCCTCTGGTGCACTTCCTGTTGCTCCCTGCTGCTCGTACTTCTTGTTTGTATTTTATTGTAACCTCTGGTTGCACCTTCGCAACCAGATTTCCCACTGAGGTGAGCCCAATATCCTTTTGCACCGCATATCTTGCAAAGCTCTTGGAGCGGAAGACAACTTGCAGCAGACTGCACTTTCCACATGGCTTGCTTGCTTGCTTTCTACATCCTGGTTGCCATTCCAATACCGGTGGCTGCATCGAATACTTGCAGGTGTCGTTGTCCAGCCACGATGGCTTCATATTTTCGGCAAGAAGTCTCACAACACCAGGTTAAAGTCCAACAGGCTTATTTGGAATCACGAGCCTTTGGAGCACTGCTCCTTCATCAGGTGGTCCAAAAGCTCATGATTCCAAATAAACCTGTTGGACTTTAATCTGGTGTTGAGAGTTCTTACTGTGCCCACCCCTGTCCAACGCCGGCATCTCCACATCATTCATAATTTCTGTCATCTTTTTGCAGTTTGTCAACATTGTGACCTTCCTTTTTCTCCAACATGTGTTTTTGGAAAGGTCTGATTGACGTTGAAGCTATAACCCACTGTCTGTGTGGAGTCTGCACATTCTCCCCGTGTCTGCGTGGGTTTCCTCCCACAGTCCGAAAGATGTGCAGGTTAGGTACATTGGCCATGCTAAATCCTACCTCAGTGTACCCGAATAGGAGCCGGAGTGTGGCGACTCGGGGATTTTAACAGTAACTTCATTACCGTGTTAATGTAAGCCTACTTGTGACAAGAATAAATAAACTTCAACTAATAATCCACTCCGTTATCCGTTCAGACAGTTCGACTTCTGAAAACTCTCAGTCCTGCCCTTATCACAGCACCTACTGACAAATTGATCAATTGATTCTTGTGGCTGTTGTCTGGAAGCCATTGGCTCCTAATAGTGAATTCTGATGTTCACATGGTCATAAAGATGGTCCTTCAACATGTTCCATAATTCAACAGGGTCTTTCTGAACCTCCTCCGAGAGACCCAAAGTGTTGACTCTATGTAACCCCTTGTTCCACAAGCTCCCCTCATTTTCGCCACTTGTTTATCTGGTTCTGTGACAGATAAATCCAAAAAGCAAAATTCTATCCTTAATTTGAAAAGCTTAAATTTAGATAGGACCTTCCAGTTTATGCCCAAGAATTTGGTGGCCACCTTCCTAACCTTTGTCCTTTACAGATACTCCCGATATGTTGGGAATTTATAATCTCTCTACTGCATAGAAAGATTCATCAAAGCACCTGCTGTGTTTTATATTTTATTTTCCTCCCTTGTTTTTTGATTGTAGCTCAGGTTTTTTGCATTTCGCACGCTCTTCTCTTTTGCACGGGAATGATACCCAAGGACAGCGCAATGGCCCTGAGACCTTTACTGCCTAATTCAAAAGTGACGGCACTGAACCGGCTTGTTACTTTCATTCACCACTGACCTGGTTTTTCCACAGGTCAGATACTTGCTGCTCTGCAAAGCATTGTGTGCAGAGGAACTCTGCCTCCCAGGATTTCAATGCACATGGCGCAACATCGAGGGCCGAAGGGCCTGTACTGCGCTGTAATGTTCTATACAGCCTATGTATTGAATCACAGAATCCTAAAGTGCAGAAAGAGGCAATTCGGCCCATCGAGTCTGCACCAACCACAATCCCACCCAGGCCTACCCCCATAACCCCATGCATTTGCCCTAGCTAGTCCCCCTCACATTAAAGGGCAATTTAGCATGGCCAATCCACCTCACCCATACATTTTTTGGACTGTGGGAGGAAACTGGAGCACCCGGGGGAAACCCACGTAGACCAGGGGAGAACATGCAACCTTTGCACAAACAGTGACCCAAGCCGGGAATCAAACCCATGTCTCTGGTGATATGAGGCAGCAGTGCCAACTTCTGTGCCATGGTGTTGCCCTAACCACTGTGCCACGGTACTGCACCAGCTCTTGTCTGTGGCTCCACCAGCGGTATTTAAACTCTCATCTCTGCCACCATGTTGTGTTTCTATGTCTGCTTCACTCAAAGTCACCAGTGTGTCTCAGGACTGGTAAACTAGGTTTCGTTTATCTGAAGATACACAGGGTGTCCAATAGAAGATCTACTTTATGGATTCAGCAACCATTACACATTGGGACAGCTGCAATTCCTACACCCACACGTGCTGGTCACATGCTACTTTCCATTCGAGTTACTTGTTTCGTTTCACATTCCCATCATGTGATATCACAACAAAGTGAATGGGCAACAAGGTAGCCAATGGAGTGTAATATGGGCAAGTGTGACGTTATTCACTTTGGTCATGGGAATAGAAAGGCAAATATTTTTTAAAGCTTGTAAAATTTGTAAATGTTGATGTTCAGGGAGACTTTGTGTTCCTTATATGAATAACACACGTTTGCATGCACGAACAACAAGCAATTCAGAAAATAGATCGCACCTTGGCCTTTTATTGTAAGAGGATTGGAGTACAAGAATAAGGAAGGCTTGCTACAATAGTACTGGGCTTTGGTGAGACCACACCTGGAATATTGTGTGCAGTTTTGGTCTCCATATTTAAGAAAGGATATACTTGCATTGGAGGCAGTACAGCAAAGGTTCACTAAAGTGATCTTTGGGATGAGAGGTGTGTCCTCTGATGAGAGGCTGAGTACAGTTGGCTTATATTCTCTGGAGTTTAGAAGAATGAGGGGTGATCATTTTGAGATTATGAAGGTGCTTGCCAGGGTAAATACTAAAATGTTGTTTCCCCTGGCTGAGGAATCTAGAACAAGGGGGCACAGTATTGAGAAAGGGTTTGATCATTTAGGACTGAGATAAAGAGAAATTACTTCACTCAAAGTTGTGAATCTTTGTGACTCTCTATCTACAAGGTTTGTGGATGCTCCACTGTTGAATACATTCAAGGCAGCGGTAGACTGGAGTTTTGACTTCTTCGCCTTTTGATATGATTTTACCTGACTGCTATGTTTTAGTGATCTATCTCTTTGGAAGTCCACTCCTAGCATTTCCTTGTTTAAATAACATTGGGATGTATCCTTTATTGGTATAAAAAGGATATTAGCATTGAAATCCATCTGCACAGATTCTGGAAGTCCCAGTAAATCTCATGCATAGACATTCCACTGTCTGCTACTTCAGTTAGTTCCGCAAAAAAATTTTGGTTCATTTAGACATGATCCATCCTTTACAGATCCAAGCATATTCACTCTAATTAGCTCATTTTTCTGTACCTGCGTTGTCTGCTTTTACTTAAAGGTCACACTTTCTTTGGCCTTGCACAATCATTGCTTCTGTTATTTAATCATAGCAAAAAAAAGATGTTTATTGAAAATTTTCTGATATTTTACATAGCAAACAAACACAGTTACAGATCCACGCAGTGCTCATGTGTACATTCCAATGCGACTGGGCACAGGGCTCCCTGTGGCCAGGGGACAAGCCCCTTGTACCCCCGGCACCCACCCCGCCCAAGTCGCGTCTAATTGCATTGGTAATGCCGGTAATAATATCAAAACAAAAAGGCAGAGGAACGCCGCTGGAGAGCCAACTGAGCGCCCATGCAGCCCAGGCTATAAACTAGTGAGCAGAGAAAAGAAAGAGAGACAGCGATGGAGAGAGAAGAAAGAGAGTGAGAGAGAAAAGTTCTCGTATTGGTCCCCACACCTCGGCAGGGTAGGCGGGTGTACTCGGGTAAAGGGCTAGGGTGCGTCCACCAATCGGGGGAGGGGCATTCTGTGGGCGAACTCGGGGTACTGGGGTCAGAGGGTATCTACTCACCCAGCTCCAACTGCAGCGTCCCAACATGCACTATAAATGGTTGCCAGGTCTTACAGAACCTAGCAGTGGACCTATGTAGCGAGCACCTCATCTTCTCCAACTTAATGGTATCTACCACCTCCTTCACCCACTGTGAGTGCTTCGGGGGTGCACCTGATTTCCACCTAACAGGATTAGTCGTCTTGCCAGGAGTGTAGTGAAAGCTACAAAATCAGCTTACAATTTTGGCAGCGACGGATTTAAAGGCACGACCCCAAACAGGGCAGCCTGGGGGGGATGCACTTATGTCCCGATCTAGCATTGCCGCAATCATCTCAAATATTGATGTCCAGTAGTTATACAGCGATGGGCAAGCCCAGGACATATGTAAGAGGGTGGCGGGAGCTTGCCGGCACCGTTGACAAATGGAGCTTGTGCCTGGGTACATTCTAGAGAGTCTAACCCCAGTTAGATATGCTCTGTGAAGGAGTTTACATTGTATCAGACCCAGCTTGGCACATGTTGAGGAGGGGTGTACTCGATGCAGCACCATGTCCCAATCCTCCTCCGAGAACTCCTCCCCCAGATCTCATTCCCATAGAGATTTAACCACTGATAGAGAGGTTTTTGTTGGGACAGAATTTGAGAATGAAGAACAGAAATTATACCACGCATAGTAATAGAAGGCACCAAGAAGATGTCAATGGAGGCACGAGGTGAGAGAGTCGCAAATGTCTGAAAAAGTGCGTAGCAGGTAAAACAAACTTATCCACCACCTGCCGGAATGACGCAACCACGCCGTCCGCATACAAGTCCCGGAATGTTCTGATCCCGTGCTTGACCCATATGTTGAAGGCACCATCCAAAACAGACGGAGGAAAAAAATGATTAGCCGATACTGGGGAGGCCAGCAACCAGGCCTGAAACCCAAAGTTCTAAGAGTTGACTTGACGAGTGCATGCCTAGTATACTGGGAGGAGGGAAAATTTGCTGGGGAACATATCAAGGCAGCCAAGAAAGACTGAGCACAGGACGAGGATTCTAACTGCAGCCAACAAGGAACCTCCTGTTGCCTTTCTCTCTGCAACTCACTACCGCTCTCATATTGGCTGCCCAATAATAAAAAAAATTGGGCAATCCCATACCCCCTTTCTGTTTAGGGCTTTGCAAGACTGTCCTCCGCATTCTTGGGTTTTTCCTATTCCAGACAAAGCTTGAAATGAGCCGATCATGTCTGTGAAAAAAGAATTTGGGGATGAACACCGGGTTGCACTCAAAGAGATATAAAAACTTCGGTAGTATGTTCATCTTCACCACATTGATATGGCCCGCTAACGATTACAGGAGGATGGACCAACGCTTGAGGTCCTGTTCCGTCCGCCCCATGAGTGCAGCAAAGTCAACTCCAAAGAGCCCACTAAATTTGCGAGTCACTTGCACTCCCAAGTAAGTAAACTGCGTAGTGACAATCTTGAAAGGCAGGGTTTGGAGTGGGAGGCTATGAGCCGCTGCATTCAAAGGAAGAAGCTCATTCTTATTCAAGTTAAGCTTGTACCCCGAAATACGACCAAACCTCTCCAGTATGGATAAGACTTCGGGAATCGAGTTGGACGGGTCGCCGACATACAATAATAGGTCGTCTGCCTACAGCAATACTCTCTGCTCGATTCCCTCCCGACCAATTCCCACCACTCGCTTGCTGTTGCGAACAAGAGGTTCAATAGCAATGACAAATAACAGGGAGGAAGAGGGGGCACCCTTGCCTAGTGCTCCGGGACAAAGGGAAAAATGCTGCATGCATATTGTTTGTCCAGACTGAGGCTAGAGGGGTGGAGTACAGTATTTTGATCCAGGAGATGAGCTTTGGGCCGAACCCGAACCTCCCGAGAGCATAAAATAAATAATCCCATTCTACCCGATCAGATGCTTTTTCAGCGTCCAGCGAGATTAATATCTCTGGTAACTTGGAGGTGGCAGGCGCATACATAATGTTAAACAGCTGCCGAATATTCGAGCACATATGTCTATTTTTAATGAACCCAGTCTGGTCAGGTGAGATGATGGGGGGCAGAATGTCCTCCAAGCGAATGGCCAGAATCTTAGAGATCAGTTTGAGATCCACATTCAGCAATGAGATCGGTCTATAGGAGTTGCAGATTTGCGGATCCTTATTCTTTTTAAGGATGAGCAAAATTGTCGCTTGCCTCAAAGTCTGCGGGAGAGAGAAGTTCTCATGGTTCATTGATCATGTGCAGTAGCAGGGGAGCCAACCTATCCATAAATGTTCTGTAGAATTCAATGGGGTACTGATCTGATCCCGGACATTCCCCACTCGGCATAGTTCTGGCCGCCCCAACAATTTCTTCAATGTTGATTGGTTTGTCCAGTGCCGCGGCCTCTCCCCTGTCCACCACGGGGAGATTCAGTGCCCCAAAGAACTCCTGAAAGTCCGCCTCATTGGCGAATAGACTCCGAGCTATAGAGGATTGAGTAAAAGTCCCTAAACGGTTTGCTGTGGATCAGTAGAGACCCCATTCGGAGTCTGCATTTGTGGTATTAGACTTTTGGCGGAGAATTGGCACAGCTGATGAGCTAGTAACTTGCTTGCCTTGTCCCCATGCTCATAGTGTGTATACTTAGAACAGCATCTCTTCCGCTTGACGTGAGGATAAGGTCTCAAACTCCACCTGTAGTCGTAAATGTTCCTTCTATACCTCTGGGGACAGGCCCACAGCATACGCGGCATCAACTTGGGCGATACGCCCAGCAATTCCGATAACCTCCTACCTCTCTGCTTCGCCTCGTGGGCTGAATAAGATATGATCTGGCTCCTTAAATAAGCCTTCAATGTCTCCCATAAGGTAGCTGCTGAGACTCCCAGAGCATCATTAAACTCGAAGAAATCATCAATCTGGGTTAACAGAAATCTAACAAATTCATCATCAGAGAGCAGACAAGTATTAAATCGCCAAGGTGTGCGGGGGTCCACCCTCCTCTCCACTACCAAGTCCATTGTCAAGGGAGCATGATCTGAGATTACAGTGGTTTCATAGGAGCATGAGCACACAGCCAGAAACAACTTATTATCTACCAAAAAGTAATCTATACGTGAAAACGTTCAGTGGACAGGTGAAAAAAAAAGAATATTCTCTACTAGTGGGGTTAAGAAACCTCCATGGGACTGGCACCGCGTATTCCATGAGAAATGATTTAATAATGTCTGCCGACTTGGGAGATACAGCAGTCCTGGGGGAGGAGCGGTCCAGGGCAGGATTCAACCAAAAGTTGAAATCTCCGCCCAGTATCAACCAATGTGAATTCAAATCTGGAAGTAGCACGAAAAATGACTGGAAAAAGTTTTCACAGTCCCAGTTTGGGGCAAACACGTTGGCTAACACCAGGGGCGTCCCATATAATTTACCCATGACAATGACGTATCGGCCATTTGAGTCAGAAATGACATTGGCTACTACCAAGGGTTAAGGACTTGTGGATGAGGATTGCTGCCCCCCCCACATTCTACGGAGCCTGAGGTGGGTTTCTTGGAGGAATGCAATTTGGGTACCCAGTTGTTGAAGATGTTTAAATATCTCACCGCGCTTAGTCGGATGATTTAATCCCCTGACATTCCAGCTAGTGAACTTGATCGCTCCGAGGTCAGAGCGTAAGGGCCTCCTAGCCATCATCCCATATTCCTAACAGTAGTCTGGTATCCCCCCCCCTCACTGGGGAGTCTCCTCCCAATCACTGACATTGACATCGGCAGACGCCATACCCCAAGGTCTCGCGCCCCACCCCCCCAACCCTTCCCACCGGCTGTGGGGAACCAACCATGAGAAAGAGAGGGTGGGCTTGAAAGAGACCAAACCACACCCACAGAGAAAAAAAGATATAGCAAAGCAACAAAAGCACTCGCAAACACAGTGTTCCCCCCCCCTTCCTCCTGCATGCGCCCTCCCCAACAGAGCACCTATGCCTCCAACACCTCCTTATTGCGGCGCCTTCACAGCACTCCATATAGGACACGATCTCCACCTCCATTCCCATCGCAGTCACAGGTGCTATAACCTGAAAAGGGCCGTAGAAATACCAAACATTTAGCCTAACAGTTGCAAAATCCATTACCCTTTCCTGGCCGACAATTCGATCTGGGTATAGCATGCAGGTTTATTTTTTTTAAAAAAACAATTATCAGTTTACATCCACAGCGCAGTGACCCGATTCAAAAGTCTGCTCCACAAATTTAATCGCCGCCACTGGATCTGTGAACTTGTGCTCGGTTCCATTGTTGAGAGTATTCCTCAAGCAGGCTGGAAAGTGAAGCCCAAACCTGATCCCAGGACAGTCACGCAGAAGTCGTTTGACATCCGTGAAGGCCGCCCTTCTCCTTGCCACCGCCGGGGTAAAATCTGGAAATATCAACAGCTTATTTTCCTGGTACCTCAGTGGTAGCCTGTGCTGCTTGCGGCAGGATTCTGTCTTGTGCAATAATGGACCAAGGAGCTTCTCCCAGTCCAGGCTTTGTCCGCAACACTCTGTGCACAACCCAGAAACAGTTCATCCTCAAGTTCCAGCACATTCTTCAATAGCCGGGTGACAAAGCGTGTGATATTTGGGCCCTCACTTCCCTCCGGAAGGCCTATCAGACGGATGTTACTTCGTCTTTGGTGTCCTTCCATCTCATCACATTTCGCCGTTGGGGACTTAACCTCCGATGTCAAATGAGTAACTTGGCTCTTCAGCTCAGAGATAGTGTTTCCACTAAATGCCTCCGAGTCCTCCAGCTCCTTCAAGCAGTTCTCGTGGGTGGCGGTGACACCTTGGAGAGATTTAACAGATGATCTGAGCTCCTCTCTCAGCTCATCTATCTTGGCCCACCAGTCCAACTTACTGTCCGATCTTTGCATGGCTTCCAAAATAGCTTCCCCCATCCTTTCGCTCAGCATGCTCTGTTCAGGGATCCCTCCAGGAGAGCGTGGTGGGGACCCCCCTCTGCCCCTGTGGTCTCACTCTTCAATTTTGGATTGCCTCCTGCCATTTTGCCAGTGCCAGCACCTGTGGGCTTACCCATTTTCCTCCAGCCTGGAGGCTATTTCTTGGTCCACATATCAAGCTGTCTTGCTGTTCGATCTCCCAGAGTTCTTACATGGATTGCTTGTCACCTTATTTTCCCCTTAACTGGGTGAATGAAGGCAGCAAAGGGTTCCCACCGAGCTGCAAGTTGCAACTCTTCTCCCTCACTTTAATTCTCCCTTGGTTGGGTGAAAAAAGAAACAGCACAGTGTCCCTAGGTTGATCTGACAGTTGCAATTTTTATGACACAGGAGTTCTTCCCTGGGCTGCCGTCCACCCTAAACCAATTCACACTTGACTGAGTGAAAAAACTACAAGATGGTTCCAGGCTGAACTGCAGATCCCAACATGCTTCTTATAGAGCTCTAGCTGCAAAAAACCAATCCAAAAGTAGAAATAGCAGCTTGCAATTTGCAGCAGGACCTCAGTGGCTCCTGCTTCCCACTTTAATTCACCCTTGGGTAAAAAAAGAACAGGGAGTTTGCAGACTGAGCTGAAATCCACAACCCTCCCCCACTGAACACACAGTAAATTCCAACCGGCAGGGAGGAATCTAAAAATAACCCTTTCCAGCTAGACTTTCGAAGTTCTCTCTTTGCAAATACCCTCCAGGTATTGCTTGATGTACATTAATCTCTCTCCAGACCTCAACAAGCAGCCGGATTTCAAGAAGGATCTTGCCACCTGTGGATCATGCTTCCCCCTCACACCAGCGCCATCTTTGATTTCCCCATTTAATCATCTCTTAACCAGCACCTAATTGCATAATCGTTATCCACCCTAAGTTCCTCTTTTCATAAACTGTTCATCAGTAACCTTTTCCCATTGCGACAAAAGGTCGTTCACCTAAATCATTAATAAACTTGCCTTCCTCTCGCCACAGATGTTTCCTGACCAGCTTGCATTTACTTCCTAGATTTACCACATCTGCAGTATATCACTTTTTAAAGTATGGGCTAAGTGTTTCCGAGTCACCTGAGAAATTAATGTTTTTTTTGGTACATGTCGTGGAATGCTGATGAATGCAAACCGTATCCATTGCAGTGAAAAATTGAAATAGAACTTAGTCATGCATGTAGAGACAGATGGATGCATAAAGTAGGTCAGAAACACTGGAATACGACCAAGCAATTTAAGCTATGTTTCTTAGAATAGAGAACAGAACACAATATTTCATTATTTTGGGAATATTTTTTAAACGCATCATAAATGACATCTGAAAAATACACGATGCCCATCTTTTCAGCATTCTCAAATAAGTTCTTTTGAAGTACATAAGTATAATAATTTGCTTTTGCAATAATTAGTTGAGAGTAAGAAGTGCTCACTGCAAAATAAGAATATGGCATGTTTTTTTTAAGTACCAGAACAAACATTGTCAGGCAAAGGCACTAATGATAAGTGGAACTTTTTCAAGGAACAAATACTGCGTGTCCTTGATAGGTATGTCCCTGCCAGGCAGAGAGGAAATGGCTGAGTGAGGGAACCATGGTTCACAAAAGAGGTGGAATGTCTTGTCAAGAGGAAGAAGGAAGTGTATGTTAGGTTGAGAAAACAAGGTTCAGTTGGCTCGATAGAGGGTTACAAGTTAGCAAGAAATGAGCTGAAAAAGGGGCTTAGGAGAGCTAGGCGGGTCGGATCAAGGAAAACCCCAAGGCTTTTTACTCTTATGTGAGGAATAAAAGAATGACCAGGGTGAGGTTGGGGCCGGTCAAGGACGGCAGTGGGAATTTGTGCATGGAGTCAGAAGAGATAGGAGAGGTGTTCACCAAGGAGAGGGGCCATGTTTTTGAGGAAGAGAGGGTGTCACAGGCTGATAGGCTGGAGGAAGTAGATATTCGGAGGGAAGATGTACTAGCATTTTTGAATAAACTGAAAGTCGATAAGTCCCCTGGGCCTGATGAAATATATCCTAGGATTCTTTGGGAGGCAAGGGATGAGATTGCAGAGCCTTTGGCTTTGATCTTTGGGTCCTCACTGTCCACGGGGGTGGTGCCAGAGGACTGGAGAGTGGCGAATGTTGTTCCTCTGTTTAAGAAAGGGAATAGAAATGACCCTGGTAATTATAGGCCGGTTAGTCTTACTTCGGTGGTCGGTAAGTTGATGGAAAAGGTCCTGAGGGATAGGATTTACGACCATTTAGAAAGATGCAGCTTAATCCGTGATAGCCAGCATGGATTTGTGAAGGGCAAGTCTTGCCTCACAAATTTGATAGAATTTTTTGAGGAGGTAACTAAGTGTGTAGATGAAGGTCGTGCAGTTGATGTCATATACATGGATTTTAGTAAGGCGTTTGATAAAGTCCCCCACGTCGGCTTATAAAGAAAGTAAGGATGTGTGGGATAGAGGGAAGTTTGGCCGATTGGATAGGTAACTGGCTATCTAACAGAAGACAGAGGGTGGTGGTGGATGGAAAATGTTTGGACAGGAAACCAGTTACCAGCGGAGTGCCACAGGGATCAGTGCTTGGTCCTCTGCTATTTGTAATTTTTATAAATCATTTGGAGGAGGGGGCTGAAGGGTGGATCAGTAAATTTGCTGATGACACCAAGATTGGTGGAGTAGTGGATGAGGTGGAGGGCTGTTGTAGGCTGCAAAGAGATATAGATAGGATGCAGAGCTGGGCTGCAAAATGGCAAATGGAGTTTAACCCTGACAAATGCGAGGTGATTCATTTTGGTAGGACAAATTTAAATGTGGATTACAGTGTCAAAGGTAGGGTTCTGAAGAATGTGGAGGAACAGAGAGATCTTGGGGTTCATATCCAGAGATCTCTGAAGGTTGCCACTCAAGTGGATAGAGCCGTGAAGAAGGCCTATAGTGTGTTGGCGTTCATTAACAGGGGGTTTGAGTTTAAGAGCCGTGGGGTTATGCTGCAACTGTACAGGATCTTGGTGAGACCACATTTGGAATATTGTGTGCAGTTCTGGTCACCTCACTACAAGAAGGATGTGGAGACACTGGAAAGAGTGCAAAGGAGATTTACCAGGATGCTGCCTGGTTTGGAGGGTAGGTCTTATGAGGAAAGGTTGAGGGAACTTGGGCTTTTCTCTCTGGAGCGGAGGAGGTTGAGAGGAGACTTGATAGAGGTTTATAAGATGATGAGGGGGATAGATAGAGTGAACGTTCAAAGACTATTTCCTCGGGTGAATGGAGCGGTAACTAGGGGGCATAACTATAGGGTTCTTGGTGGGAGATATAGGAAGGATGTCCGAGGTATGTTTTTTACTCAGAGAGTGGTTGGGGTGTGGAATGGACTGCCTGCAGGGATAGTGGAGTCAGAAACTTTAGGAACATTTAAGAAGCTATTGGATAGGCACATGGAGTACTTCGGGATGATAGGGAGGAAATAGCTTGATCTGGGTTTCAGACAAAGCTCGGCACAACATCGTGGGCCGAAGGGCCTGTTCTGTGCTGTACTGTTCTATGTTCTATGTTCTAATACCTGGTTAAATGATGACTTAGCTTAGGAGGTTTTATGCAAGTGCCAAACTGGACATTTGTATCAACTCTGCTCCACAAAACCGCATGAATGGTATATTTTAGGTAAAGATGCATCTAGAAATGTCACAAATTTCTCCTTGCTGTATATGGAGTTGCTTGCAAGCCAATGGAAACTTGATGCAGACAAATCAATGGGGCAGACCTTGGGCCAGAGGTCCACTAAGTTGAGTTCACTGACTGGAAAGAGGTAATGGGTCAACTAAATTTCTTGCTTTAGGAAAATCAAGATTGGGGCCAGAAGGATTTGCTCAAGGTCCCAAAAGAGAAAATGCTGGAAAATCTCAGGAGGTCTGGCAGCATCTGTAAGGAGAGAAAAGAGCTGATGTTTCGAGTCCAGATGACCCTTTGTCAAAGCTGATCTGCACAAAGTGGACAAGTTCACCTTCCCCTTGTTGACTGGTTCTTATTTAACTGGAGCTTTAAAAAAAAATATTTGCTACATGTCAATTTGTAACTGTTCTGTGCATATGAAATATCAGCTAAATGAGGTACAAAACTGCACACGGATTGGATAGTATAATATCTAAGCAACAGCAAAGGCCTTATGGCAGCAGCAATGGAACCACACGCCACCATTAAAAAACACTTCCCCAATAGAGATCTATACCCTGCCCACCCCTGCTTCGATCTGCTACGCCAACACTGGGCACTCTTCAACTGCTTATGCGCTGGCCAAGAACTTTGTGTCACAAATTGGCAAAAATGGGGCCTTGCAGGGAACCCAGACTGCAGCTCTGATGCAGCCCAATCAATGGCTCCCATCATTGACTGTCTCCTGAGATAGCTCAGCAGAGGGTCCAGAGAGAGCTCCATTTTGCCACTGCGGAAGCTATTGCTTGGCTTGGTGGTTACTGCACATTCTTTAAAAAAGACTAGGCATAAGTAACACTTATATAATAGATGTATCATTTCATCCAAATGCACTTTTTTTTTAACCAGTTATGAGATAGGTGGAGGTCTTGTGATACACTGGCTGCATCCCTGTCTCTGGCCCAGAAGCTCGGGATTCAAGTCCTACTTAAGGACTTGTTAAGGACTTGTTGGCCGTGAAAGATGTGTGCACGAGGTGACTAAACAGGTTGATTATCAGCTGGTGAATCCTTCCAATACGCCTGATGGAAGGCAGTGAAGAGTGGGAGAGTTGAAGGTGATGGCAGTACTTTTCCAAGCATAATCGCAGACCAATCCAATGGAAGTTCATGGTTGCCAACACACTCTCGGGAGTGAATAAGGAGGATTTGATATGCAAATTCAAAGCATTGCAATGACATTTTCAAAAACAACCTAACGCTGAAATTTTTACCTCTCTGGAAATGTAAGAAAATTTTAAATATATTACATAAGTATATTTACCTGTGTGGCCAAATTCCGCTCCAATTCCATTTTCAGATTGCTGATGACATCATCCTCGTGAGTCGGATCTCAAACAATGACGAGACGGAGTACAGGAAAGTGGTAGAGAATCTGGTGAACTGGTGCAATGACAGTCTATCACTCAATGTCAGTAAAACAAAGGAGATAGTCATCGACTTCAGGAAGCGTGGTGGAGGAAATGCCCCTGTCTATATCAGCAATGATGAAGTCGAAATAGTTGAGAGCTTCAAGTTTCTAGGTGTCCAGTTCACCAACAACCTTTGGTGGTCTTTCTTAACCAGATCATCAGTGTGGATCATCACTGATGATCTGGTTAACAAAGACCACCAAAGCCTCTACTTTCCCAAGAGGTTAAGGAAATTTGGCATGTTCACTACGACTCTCACCAATTTTTTACACATGAACTATAGAAAGCATTTTTTCTGGATGTATCACAGCTCCTGCTCTGGCCAAGACTGCAAGAAATTACAAAGGGTTGTGAACGTAGCCCAGTCCATGACGCAAACCAACCTCTCATCTATTGACTCCCTCTATACTTCCCACTGCCTCGGAAAAGCAGCCAGCATAGTCAAAACACCCCACGCACCCTGGTCATACTCCCTTCCACCTTCTTCCATCGGGGAAAAAGATACAAAAGTGTGAGATCACACACCAACCGACTCGAGAATAGCTTCCTCCCTGCTGCCATCAGACTTTTGAATGGAGCTACCTTATGGTAAGCTGATCTACACCCTAGCAATGACCGTAACACTACATTCTGCAACCTCTCCTTTCCTCCTCTCCTACGTAATCCATGAACAGTATGCTTTGTCTGTGTAGCGTGCAAGAAACAATACTTTTCACTGTGCACCAATACATGGGACAATAATAAGTCAAATAAGTTACAATTGCGTGGGCTCTGCCAATCATTAGATGTTGAATTGAGTAAGTATGCAGCGTGTTAATTTTCAGGAATCGTCTCGCGTAGTCTATATAATTGACAAAAATGACAGATTGAAAACCCCTTCCCATTTTAATTTTCTTGTAGAGACATGTGTCAAAGTAGGTCATATTTTTAAATCAAGCTGAGTGGTACTTGGCAAGTGTAAAACATGTGGGTAATCGTGCATTTCTCAGTGGTTGGTTAAGACAGGCTGTCTGTGCAACTCTCAGCCGGGGAGCTGGCATAGGCAATGGAATGGAGAAGAAGACTGCCTTGGAAAGCAGTGTTGCTTTTAGCATCAAGATGCTAAGAAGCATCGCAGCCTGCTCCTTCGTTACAATATAAATCTCCATGCTTTGCAGCAATAATTTTGCGAAAACATCAAGTGGAGAAAATTAGTCCAGGGGAGAACAGCTTGCTAGTAATCTGTAATCTGGCTGTTTGATAGAGTGCCATTCTGTGAAGCCAGAAGGTTTGCATTCTAGGAGGCTTCAAAGATTTTTTTTCGATGTGAATATATATTAACAATTTGGAGCAAGTGTGGAGAATAGCTAAATTAAAAGCAATGGAGGAGAAACTGGAACTGAAAGTGCAAATATTTCAGTTGCAGATTCTTTTTTACGATTGAAAACAGATAGATAATCATAACCATAGACAGAAAGGGCAAAAGACGAGGAGCAAAAGGGGGGGGGGGTGAAAGGGAACAAAGATGTATGGGCTAGGTTGATTGGCCATTCTAAATTGCCCCTTAGTGTCCCGGGATGCATAGGTTAGAGGGATTAGTGGGTAAAATATGTAGGATATAGGGATAGGGCCTGGGTGGGATTGTGGTTGGTGCAGACTCGATGGGCCGAATGGCCTCTTTCTGCACTGTAGGATTCTATGATATCTATGTAATCAGAAATTATTGGCTGTATGATCTACAGAGTGCTTAACCGAGAAGTAGGACCTTTTTTGGTGGCAGGAAAGATTAACATGGCAATGGAAAGACATTCGAAGAATAAAATAACGTGGAAATAGCCAAGGTGATCAAATGCTTTAGAAATGTGAGAAAAATCAAAAAAATTATGCAAGTGATTTGAAATCTGTAAATGCTGGTGAAACAGAGCGAGTCCACTGACTTGGTAAAAACCTAGGGTTGGCTGGGAGTAACCTATCGGCGGGTGAAATGGACTTCGTTGTAAGAAAAAGGAAATGCTGGAAAATCTCAGCAGGTCTGGCGGCATCTGTAAGGAGAGAAAAGAGCTGACGTTTCGAGTCCAGATGACCCTTTGTCAAAGCTCAGCTCTTTTCTCTCCTCTCAGATGCTGCCAGACCTGCTGAGATTTTCCAGCATTTCCTCTTTTGGTTTCAGATTCCAGCATCTGCAGAAATTTGATTTTATATTATTTGTTAAAAGAGAGGTGATTGCACTCACAGGCAACAACCCATTTCCTCTTCCTCTGACAAATCTACTAATTCTTCGCACTGTTGAAGTGCAAATACTGATGGGGTTTGGGTTTGACAGCAGCAGTGGTGCTGGTGGAGATATAGTCACTGTTCACATTTACTGTCTGCAAACAGTCTAAAAAAATTACTCATTACTGTTCCTGCAGTTCATGCTGAGCTTGGTGAAAACAGTGTTGGAGGTCGAAGATGGAAATGTTAGTGGGGGGGGGGGAATGGGGGTAGTTTGAGTAATAAGGTACCAGCAGGTCAGGATCCTTCTTGTGTCCAGAAGTGATGTATTCAAAGTGGCCGCTTCAACTGTGTTTGGCTTTCCCTGTACAGAAGGGTTGAGTGTGGATCAGAAGCAGTACATTATACACTGCTGCCTCCTCACAAGAAGGCTGCAGTTGTTGCGTGGGGAAAAGTGAAGGAGTTGCTGTTGCGACGACTACACTTGCTGAAGAAGGCGACTGGAAGTTGGATAGCTGAGTATTCAACAAAGCTATCTGAGAAATTGACCATTTGGATGTTATGAGGGGGATATCTTTATTTGTGGCATCATGTTGTGCGTGGCACGATCTGCTAAATACAAGGCTGGTGGGGATAAAGGGGTCTTTCTCAGGATGGCAGCCGGTGACGAGTGGTGTGCCTCAGGGCTCAGTGCTGGGACCACAACTTTTCACAATATACACTGATGATTTGGAAGAAGGAACTGAAGGCACTGTTGCTAAGTTAGCAGATGATACAAAGATATGTAGAGGGACAGGTAGTATAGAGGAAGCAGGGGGGCTGCAGAAGGACTTGGACAGGTTAGGAGAGTGGGCAGAGAAGTGGCAGATGGAATACAATGTGGAAAAGTGTGAGGTTATGCACTTTGGAAGGAGGAATGGAGGCATAGACTATTTTCTAAATGGGGAAATGCTTAGGAAGTCAGAAACACAAAGGGACTTGGGAGTGATTGTTCAAAATTCTCTTAAGGTTAATGTGCAGGTTCAGTCGGCAGTTAGGAAGGCAAATGCAATGTTAGCATTCATGTTGAGAGGGCTAGAATACAAGAGCAGGGATGTACTTCTGAGGTTGTCTAAGGCTTTGGTCAGACCCTATTTGGAATATTGTGAGCAGTTCTGGCCTTGTATCTAAGGAAGGATGTGCTGGCCTTGGAAAGAGTCCAGAGGAGGTTCACAAGAATGATCCCTGGAATGAAGAGCTTGTCGTATGAGGAATGGTTGAGGACTCTGGGTCTGTATTCGTTGGAGTTTAGAAATATGAGGGGGGCAGGATACTGTGAGACCTGGATAGAGTTGACGTGGAGAGGATGTTTCCACTAGTAGGAAAAACTAGACCGTGAGGGTTCAGACTCGGGACAACCTTTAAAACAGAGATGAGGAGGAATTTCAGCCAGAGAGTGATCAATCTGTGGTATTCTTTGTCGCAGAAGGCTGTGGAGCCCAAGTCATTGAGTGTCCTTAAGACCGAGATAGATAGGTTCTTGATTAAATCATAGAATCATAGAAACCCTACAGTGCAGAAGGAGGCCATTCGGCCCATCGTGTCTGCACCGACCACAATCCCACCCAGGCCCTACCCCCACATATTTACCCACTAATCCCTCTAACCTATGCATCCCACGACTCTAAGGGGCAATTTTTTTTTTTAACCTGGCCAATCAACCTAACCCGCACATCTTTGGACTGTGGGAGGAAACCAGAGCACCCGGAGGAAACCCACGCAGACACGAGGAGAATGTGCAAACTCCACACAGACAGTGACCCGAGCCGGGAATCGAACCCGGGACCCTGGAGCTGTGAAGCAGCAGTGCTAACCACTGTGCTACCGTGCCGCCCTAATAAGGGGATTAATAAGGGGATCAGGTGTTATGGGGGAGAGGCAGGAGAATGGGGGTGAGAAAAATATCAGCCATGATTGAATGCGGAGCAGGCTCGATGGGCCGAGTGGCCTAATTCTGCTCCTATGTCTTATGGTGAAGTAGTAAGTGAGGAGAAGAGGGACTTTGTGTCACCGTGAGAAGGTGAGAGCCAAGACATGGAGTTATGGTGATAGGGCCTGGATAGGATTGTTGTCAGTGCAGGCTTGATGGGCCAAATGGCCTCTTTCTGCACTGTAGGGATTCTATGGGGAAGATTTAGAAGATCCTGTTGACTGATGTCTTGAGAAGTATCAGTGAGGAGAAGGGAGATTTTTATGCTGGGCAGCGTAATGTGTAATCATCAGAGTAAATGTCTTGAGAAAATGGTGGCATGTGATAGGTTTATGTGAAGAAGTATAATCGTAGTCGATACGCGATTGTAGTGGATACTTGTGGAAAATTAATTGCCTGAGAAAATATAGATTGAAGTGGAGGTAAATGGTCATGAACACAGGATTGTCATTAGAAAAAAGGAAGAAGTGGAAGAATTTGTTGAAGGATTTTTAAAAAATGGAATGGTTTACTGCAAGACAAGTGGGTAATGAGATAGACTACTGCTCCATTTAAAAGGGAATTTAATAAGTGTGAAGTTGTACGAACTAAGGAATAGCATGATGGGAAAATTGGTCAGCTATTTGGTACAATATAACAATGGCTGACCAAAGCTATTTCAAAATGTCAGACCCCTGTAAGACTTGATAAGGCTGACTCCGCATAACTTAAAGGCTGTATGAATAAGACAAGATAAGGTCAGGGATGAAGGAGTCACCGACCTTTTTCTGTTCCATCAAAGGACAAGATAAGGGTATGAATGTTGAGACAAAGAGTTCTAGGAGGTCAGCAAGTTATGACATGATTAATGACATTGCTTATGATTCTATTACTAATCGAATTCCTGAATATGCTCTGGTCACGCAAACTGATAATAATGTATAAATACTGAACTGATGCTTTGTGTAATTGCGGACTTGTGGAGGAATTAGCAAGTTGTACCAACTGCTCTCTGAACTCGAGTTTTCAGCCAAAACTGCATGCAGTCTTTCGTAAATAAAGACAAAGTTATTTAGTCAAAACAAATTTTGTTGAGTCTTTCTATCACAGTCAAGAAGCAGGAAAGTTTCCACTTCAACATAAAAGGGAATTTAATAAGTAAAGGAAAAAAAATCTAAGCAAGGATATGGAAAATGGAATAAAATAGAGGAAATTGGATTAATTAGCTCCCGCAATCACTGCTGAACGGCTCGACACTGTAATTTCCACAAGGGCAGCCTTAAAATACGTAAGCAGGAAATGCCAGAAGCTGAAGAAAGGTATTCCAGCAGCTTATCTGTCTGGTACTTATGCAAATTTAGGAAATACCCTCCAAGCTGCTATATGCATACTCTCAAAAGGTGTTTGACAAAGTTCTACATGAAAGACTCTGGGCGGGGTATCGTGGCCCTTCCTGATCTCTCAGTCCGGTGTTCAGGAAACATGAAAAAACACGTGGCTTTTTATACTGGGACAGAAGTGTTCAAGAGGTTTTCTTGGAGGCACATCAGATAATATTTAAGGAGAGTTTGAAAGGATGACTCTGCAATATTGCCATATGTTGTAAAATAGGGCAAAAGGAGTTGGGATATATTAGTAAAAAGGAAAATGATGGATCGATATCAGAAAGTTTTTGTTCACAGACTGATGGCAGCATTTCGTAACACGATACCCTGCTATAGTGGAGACGATTGACAGAGGATTTGCCCAATCATGGCTGGAAATTCGACTATTCCGAGTTATTGGGATTGACTCGGCGCATCATTTGAATAACGTGTTATCCTCCACTCAGTGTTTTGTTTGGAAAATAATTTTTTTTAAATTAAAGGAGAGCTTTTCAGTGGTTTTGACCATGTTCTGTTTGCTGATTTTGTTTGTTGAGAAGATACTGTTTGCTGTAAAGTGGACTATTCTGCAGGATGTTCTGAGTGCAGTATGTTGGCTGGGCTTTTCCACTCCCGAGCGGGTTCGGCAATGGGTGCGGAAAATATCGCAAGAACTGCAAAATTGAAATTTACGTTGGCGTAAACGTGTGACACGATTGCCTCCTCCCTCAGCTGTAATGGGGCACATTTCCTGACGTTGAACATTGGGAACATCATTTGAATATGTTTATCATATAATTGTAAGGCCCATACACCCAAGTCATCCTCCCTCCCGCTGCCCCCCAACAGATAATCCACCCATATCAGGGTAACGGCAGAACATCATAAATCAGGACTGGCATCCTGAGGTGTGTACCTGCCAAGCAGACCTCCCGAGGAGCTCAGGGAAGTAGAGTGCTCAGCAAGGAGAGGGCATGCCTGAGCCCTGCCCTCCAGCACTCCGAGGGTGCAGTCCAAGGTGTGGTGCCTGGGCATAGTGCCAGGAACTGCCCAGGCTGTGCTTGGGGCATGTGTGAGGGTTCCAGGGTGAAGTCCTTTGCTCTCTCTACACTGGGACAACCTTTAAAATTGACACCCCAATCCTCGGCTGACTAAGTTGTTGGCAGGATGAGCGATTCAGGGACTGCCCCACCGGCGATACATCATGGGACCCAATCCTTCAAGGTTTTTGTCAAAGTCTCAGATGAGATGGCAGAGAAAGGCACCATTATTATTGATGGCTGCAGTGCCACACTTCCTGCCATCGGCTTTTGCCGATTTTCCGGGAAAATCTCACCCATTGACCGGAATTCGACCTTCCCGACCACCACAGGAATTGGAGCGGGCAAGGGGCGGACTGTGGAAAGGTCTGTTGACCTCGGGCAGGATTTTGCGGTTTTGGGATGAGCAGGATTGTAAAATCCCACCCATTGTGTTTACTGACAATATCATATCAGCTCGTGGAATATGATCAGACAAATAGAAGTTGAAAACTCTGGAAATTTTAAAGAAACAAATGCAGCTGGAGTGGGAGTCGGCAATGTTTTATCCTTGGATGGATGAACTAAGAGGGGTTGCTTGGCCTTTCTCATCCATAATAATCTTGCACATCCATTGTTGCCAGAGGCTCCATTCTTAAGCTGTTCCTTTACAGAATAGAAAGGTTTACTAATCCACTTTACAGAGCATTGAAAGCAAGCACAGAGCACAGGACTGCAGTGATGTGTGGACTAGGCCATGTAGGGGTGACAGATTCCCTGGACATTTGTAATCCAGCACCTTTTTATTGTGCTAGCCCATGGATGACCCGATTTATTGAATTCACATCTCGCCATAGCAAGTATCGAAATTGGAGTTATGACCTCTGGGTTGTTAGTCCTCGACCACAATTACAACACCCGCTTACCCTCTGCAACTTTCTTTTTGACTGTCACAAAAATCTTACAAGTGATTAATTAATTAACTCTTCATCAACTAAGCCTTCAGTCATCTTCAATGTGAAAAGCTCTCTGGTTCAGTTTTCACATTCCATTAATTACTTTTATCCAACTAAAATGATAAATGACACTCTAATAGGTGTTAGCATTGACACGAAATTGGATCAGTCTTAGGCAAATATTACTATCGTTTGAAATGGAAAGGTTTTTAAATAATTATTTTGCTCATCTGTTTTTGGTGCTGAAGGTTTCAGTGGCTATATAGCAACACAATGTAATACCGCACTATGACTAGTTGTGCATTTTGAGTAACTTTGTGGAATTGAAATAGTTTAAAGTAAATCCTACTTGGATTTACCAAATGCTTCTTTTTGCTATTCATAATTGCCTGTTTTTTTTGGGTGTTATGGAATCTGGTTAGTCAACATGTGTAGTTTGCAAAATTATTCCAAGTATTAACCCTAGCAGCCGTCGCATAGATGTCAGTGTCCTTCTAAAATAGAAGGTTGAGGTGAACTTGTCCACGCGAGGAATATTCTCGCTAGTGTCCCAATAATTTCTCAGAATTTTTATTTCCCCTTCTGTGGGTAGCACAGTGGTTAGTGCTGCTACCTCAGTGCCAGGGACCCAGGTTCAATTCTGACCTCGGGTGAATGTCTGTGTGGAGTTTGCACATTCTCCTTGTGTCTGCATGGGTTCATAGAATCCCTGCAGTGCAGAAGGAGGCCATTTGGCCCATCAAGTCTGCACCGACCACGATCCCACCCAGGCCCTATCCCCATAACCCCATGCATTTACCCTAGCTAGACCCCCTGACATTAAGGGGCAATTTAGCATGCCCAATCCACCTAACCCGCACATGTATGGACTGTGGGAGGAAACCGAAGCACCCAGAGGAAACCCACGCAGACAAAGGGAGAATGTGCAAACTCCCCACAGACAGTCACCCAAGCTGGGGATCGAACCTGGGTCCCTGGTGCTGTGAGGCAGCAGTGCTAATCACTGTGCCACCGTGCTGCCCCGGTTTCCTCCAGGTGCTCCGGTTTCCTCCCACAGCCCAAAGGTGTGCAGGTTAGGTGTTTAAATTGCCCTTTCGTGCCTCAAGATATATTGGCCAGGGGGATTAGCGGGGTAAATAGGTGGGGTTACCGGGTAAGCCTGGGTAAGAGTCAGTGCAGACTCGATGGACCGAATGGCCTCCTTCTGCACTGTAGGGATTCAATGATCCTC
Source organism: Mustelus asterias (assembly GCF_964213995.1). Lineage (NCBI taxonomy): Eukaryota > Metazoa > Chordata > Chondrichthyes > Carcharhiniformes > Triakidae > Mustelus > Mustelus asterias. The sequence continues at coordinate 20,313,703 of NC_135801.1, read as the reverse complement.
CTTACTGGGTCAGTGTGTGAGCGAACAGCTCGCTGGGTCAGTGTGAGAGAGACCTACTCGCTGTCTGGTGGAATATGAACTAGCAATATTGAAACCAGCAACCATTTTTGATATCAAAGGCTGTGTATGTTCACCCACAGTACTTTATAGACCCTCTTATTCCAAAAGAGTCCTTCAGAGTAATGGGGACATTGATTGGTGTATAATAATGGAATTAAACTCAGCTCAGGGAGTTCTTAACTTGCCAGAGGTCTGTCTTAATGGAAACATTTAAAAGGTTGCACTGTCTGGGTGAAACTGCAGTTAATGCTCCATCTGACACAGTAAGTTTCCTACAATCACTAATATAAACATCATCAAAGTAAGAACTGAATTGAGAAAATATACTTTTTCATATACAGTTGGAAATTTTATTAAAATAAGCTGACAGTTGAACAAACCTCCTGAGGCAAAATTTGAATTTTGCTCCATTTCACTTTTGGCTGCAAGTATATATTGAAAAGGTCAATTTGTAAGTTTAAGCCCTGCCGCCTCTCTCCATCCTCCCCACCCCCCCAACCAAACTCAATCCCATCCAACCTTCATTTCACCATTTGTTATCATTAAGCATCAACCTTGTGGGACCTTCTGCCCTCCGAGGGCATGTGAGGTTTCTCTCAAAATTGCACTAATTTGTCATTGTGTCACAAAGTGACTTTAGATGCAATTTAGTTGAAGGGCTAAAGGAACTCCAGCATGTACTGTGTACTGGAGCACTTTATATGTAATACATGTTAGAATTTTGCTTTGCCGTCCTGTACCAATTTGCAAATTCCATTTGTTGTGATCATTAACTGAAGTAGGAGGACTCGAACCTAACCTGACATAAACACTCAAATAACCAGAATTTCTTGCATTTGGAAGAATGTTATTGCAGGAACTCAAGGCAACTCAATGTGGCAAGTAACAAACTAAATTTAGTGAAAGCAAATATGCAACAAAGGCTTTAACAGCTCAACTGTACAGGTCAATTCCTAACAACGCTCTGAATCCAACTACAGCCTCCAACCCTGGGGTCCTTGCTCCTGATCGGCCCAGGCTCATGCACCTGTGCTCCATTGGTTCTGGCCAATCAAGTGGCCTGCAAAGGATCGCCCATTAAAGGGGCCTCTCTACCACAACTATCATGGGCAGGGAAAAATTCTCATCTTTGCTTTTGAGTTTTCCATGAGTCGATTAGATTTGTGCATACAGTGTCAATAGTCAACTTATTGAAGTCTCAGGATAAATGTACAGTAAGGTATATTGACAATGATTTGGAATTGTCGATCATAAGATATAGGAGCAGAATTAGGCCATTCGGCCCACTGAGTCTGCTCTGCCATGCAGTCATTGTGATATGATAATTATGAAGAGTTATCTTAATAAATGCATATTATAGATGCCTTACTTGTACGCGACATTCCCTTCCACAAAAATAATTGGGGAAAGGAGTGGTGGAATCTAGAGTTGCCAAGGGGTGGTATGCTAATGAGCTGAGGATGGATACCTGGGCTCCCTGATGTGATTTGCAGGCATGGGAAGAGGAGCCAACTCTTACAATTGGATGCATTGAAAAAAGGAACACGGCAGTCCCATAGAACTGGACAGTAGTGGTGAGACATTGGAGGAGGATTGTGTGTTTGACAATAACAAGGCTGCAGAGAAAACCCACCCAGGCCCTACCCTCATAGCCCAACATATTTACCCACTAATCCCTCTAACCTACGCATCTCAGGACACTAAGGGGCAATTTTAGCATGGCCAATCAACCTAACCCGCACATCTTTGGACTGAGGGGAAGTTTTGTCTGCAAGGGCCAGCCAGAGATTCAGTAAGACAAGTAGTGGTCATAAACTAAGGTCAGGGAAAAGAGAGCATGAAACATTCAGGGATTGAATTCTGCTGTTCAGGAGGATGTGCTGGTTTGAATCGGTATCCATTGGAATAAAGAAGGATGTGAAGTGACCTTATTGAGACACACAGGATTGTGAGGGGACTTGACAGGGTAAATGCTCAAGAGGTTGTTTCCCCTTTTGGGAGAGTCTAGAACAAGAGGGCATAATCTCAAAGTAAGAATTCGCCTATTTGAGACAGAAATAATGAGGAATTTCTTCCCTCGAAGGGTATCTGTGAAATTCTTTATGGCAGAGGGCAATGGAGTCTGGGTCATCAAGCATGCTCAAGGTTGAGATAGACATTTTTAGTCCGTAAGGGAATTAGGGATGATGGGGATAAGGCGGGAAAGTGGAGTTGAGGATTATCACATCAGATCAGTCATGATCTCATTGAATGGCGGAGCAGACTCGATGGGCTGAATGGCCTACTTCTTCTGCTGCTCTGTCTTGCGGTATTAAAAACTGATACAGCAGGAGTTGTTGAAGAAGCAGTATATCTGCTGAGCTCCTGGTGGAGCTGGTCCATGGTATACTAGTAAAAGATCATTGCACACACTCCCTCTTTTGTGAAAATTTTATATCCACATGTTTCCTATTTTTACTGTGAATCATTTCATCATTTTTCAGTGATTGCATGCTCAGCAGCCTATCACTAACAAGAAACCAATGCAGGTAGAAATTATTCTTTGATATTGCTTTCAGTTGCTGAGAGGAAAGACACTTGATGGGAATTACTTTTTTTTTTGACTTGCGCGCAATTCGCAACTTTTTGCCATTTAACAAATCACCCGTTGGAAATATAAAAGAATTTATTTCTTCACATCAACGTTTGCTCAGGCCTTGATCTAACCTCCTTAAATAAACTACTTCAGCATTTTCTGCTGATTCATGGATGGTTGCTAGGTAACCAATGCCTGGTGTAGCTAAGGGATAAGGAAGGAGAATCTGCAGGTCATATCAGAACTTCCATAGAATTCTTTGGTGCTACATGAACTTGAAGTGACTTATTTTATCACAGTGGCAGTCTGTGTGGATAAGGCCTATATTAACCCCTGATTGAGTGCACAGTTCAGCCAGTTAGTTAAAATGAATATTTGTGCCTATTTCGATATCTGCACTTTTAATATCTTTTTACTAAATACTGTCTGTGAATGTTACCCATTCAAAAGTTCATATTGAACGTGGCTATGGTACTTACTTTAGAGGTGTGAAGGATGTGGTAGTCACTTTTGGAAATAAAGGTTCTCATATTTGGCCTCTGGCTTCATCGCATCTACTTGTGCAAAAGGCAAATATTTTTGCATTAAGCCAAAGCACTTATGCTTTCGTGCAATGACATAATCTGGCAAAATCAAGGACTGGAATTTTTTGCATTCACCATGGGAGAAAATAGCGAGGCTGGTGGAAAATCTTGCAAGACCATTCAAAGGGGATTCTCGCCAGCGCGATCTTGTTTTCTGGTTTTCGCTGCCCCTCGCTGGTGACGCAGTGAGGTTATCGCCCAGAAAGGTCGGGAACTTCATTTCCATAAATTAGCATCTAATTAAAGGACTTCGCCGTATGCCCCCCACCCCCCAGTTATGATGTGGAGATGCCGGCGTTGGACTGGGGTGGGAACAGTAAGAAGTCTCACAACACCAGGTTAAAGTCCAACAGGTTTATTTGGAATCACGAGCTTTCGGAACGCTGCTCCTTCATCAGATTCATCAGACACCCACCCCCAGTTAAGAATTCCTCTCTCACCAGTGTGACGTCACATCGGGGAGGCTTACAACCAGGCAAAGGGAACCCACTGGGAGGGGGTGCACAACTAAGTATAGCCCTGGGGGGGAGGAGGGCGTGGGGGGTTGTGTCTGGGCAGTCCCATGGGGAGGGGGTTAGGGATACCCTGGGTGTGTGATTGAGTGGTCGGGAGTGGGGCGGGGGAGTTGGGTTGGTGTCTTGTGTTGGGGGGGGCTTGGTCTGGGTGTTTAAAATAATTATGCTAAAGTTAGAAGTGCTCTTATTTTCTTCTATCCCTTTCAGAGTAACACCTGGGCAGGATTTTCCAGCTGCGCTGCCCCCAAGACTGGAAAATCCCGCCCGAGGTCAACCGGATGTTTGCATGGTCTGTGACCCGCCCACTACAATTCCCGTGGTGGGCGGGATGGGAAAATTCTGACCCGAGTGTAACACAGAACCATCTGAAGTTAGTGATTTGAATCGCTTTGTCGGATGGTTCTCAGCACAGCGCAATTGCCCAGGGGAAGTTGGTGCTTCTGGACAATTGCCATGTAAACCTTACCTGAGAACCGCTTACAGGGATTCCCCAGCGCATCTTTGAGGTATTCCCCAAATCTGATGCTGGGGAACCAGGAAGTTAAATGCACTGTATGATTCTGACGTAGACTTTATAAAGATCATGGCAGGAGCACTAGGCATGCCTTTGAATAGAATAGCAAGTTTGTAGAGCTATTACAGAGCCATGCCTACATGTTAGACAGCAAAAGCTGCAAGCTCTAATCTGCACTATGCAATCCCACAACCAACAGACCAGAGCAAGGTCTTGTAGTCCTACCACGTTCAGTTGAAAAGGATGGTTGTGAACCAGAGAAGTAACAGGAGGAAAACGTTTTACAGTTACCTATTTGTGGTACCTCTGAATGGAAATCCAACTACTGGAGCCCCAGTGGCTGAAGTGGTAGATTATTTTGGAGTTGCTGCTGAGTAGAGGTTGGTTTATTGGTAGAAAATTTGCTGACAGAATAAAAAATGTTCCAACACTGGATGGTAGCTTTTCAGGGCCTTTGTTTGCACAGATTTTTCTTTCTCTATCTCGATTCTGATGAGAAAGGGAACTTGTTCACTTGGTTCCACTGCAACTGTAGAAGTTCTTCCAAATGAGCCATTCATTAACCTGACTGAATTGATGCTAAATTCATGCTCCATTTAATCAGAAAACAATATGCATTGTTTACAAGAGCGTGGTTTTTATTTTTAGATTTGACGTTCTAGGCACAATAATAAGGACCAATAAAATTGCCTGCTGTGCATAAACTCTGGGGAATACCCCACTCTGTGTTTGGTAATAATTCTCTTCAATCTGATCTCCAAGACATTGAATTGTCCGGTGATGGCTGACTTATAGTTTTTCATTTTAAAACACAGAATTTTGAAACATAAGCATTGACTCTTAAATGACCTCGCAAGGCACTCAGTTCAAGGTTAATTGGGGACTGGTAATAAATGTTGGCCCAGCCAGCGATGCCCACACCCTCTGAATGAACAGGAACAAATAAGGTCGCTACAGAAATTTCTAGAAAATGTCCCATCAGGTTTAAACTTTTGTTCATCATTGCACGGTTCAATAAATAGCTAATCGATTGAAAGGACATCATCAATTAATTTAATGATAGGTCTTTGTTTCATCAGAGGTGGTGATGGAGAAATAAAAATCATCTTTGATGGACTGTGTATGGATGGCCGAAAAGCGTCTCCGCCACCAGGCCTCGGTTTCTCAACTTGCAGTGAGACAGCGTTCTGGGGAAGGACAAAGGAAATGTTTTAAAGACACCCTAAAGTTCTACTTAAAGTGTGGGACCATTCACTGGGAGGTTATTGCTACCAATCGTTGAAAATGGCGATAACTTCTCCATCATGCTGCATCGCATTTTATTTCCCAATGGCGAGGCAGAGGGGCTGCAAAGAAGGAAAGAAAAGGAAGCAAATCCTGCGCTCCTGATACCACCGCCTCATGGGACGTCCAGTCCCATGTTGCTCAAAGATTGGTGGGGGTGACGACCCATGACAGAATCCTGGGCTCCGGAGTGGTTGTTATCCTTGAATTGAGGGATAGCCAACAACAATGATAGTCTGTGGGTAAAACAGAATATTCTCCAACATTGAAAAGTTCAGGATGTATTAGTGAAACTGATGAAGATTAGACCAGTTAGGGGCAGCACAGCACAGTGGCACAATGGTTAGCACTGCTGCCTCACAGCGCCAGGGACCCGGGTTCGATTCCCGGTTCTGTCTGTGCAGAGTTTGCACATTCTCCCTGTGTCCACATGGGTTTCCGCCGGGTGTTCCGGTTTCCTCCCACAGTCCGAAAGACGTGCTGGTTAGGTGCATTGGCCATGCTAAATTCTCCCTCTGTACCCGAACAGGTGCCAGAGTGTGGCGACTCGGGGATTTTCACAGTAACTTCATTGTAGTGTTAATGTAAGCCTACTGTTACTAATAAATAAACTTTAACTTTTTTGATAGACAGGAGGGAAAATTATATAATCCCATTGGTTTTTTTTTAAGCAAGTAAAGCAGATATCGAATACAAAAAGAATTTAAAACAAAGCTTTCACATTTGGGTCACCATCTAGACTTGCACTCTAATCCCATGATAAAAATGTATTTCTTATTAATTTGCCACCTTCACCATTAGTGCAGGCTGCAGATTATTTTTTAAGATGTGAAACTGAATGCAGTACTCCAGATGTGTTCTAAACAGGGACCTGTAAAGGACAAACTGGTAACCCTTGTTTTATACTGAATGGTTGGATCAATACAACCCACTCTCCCATTAGCTTTACTGTATTAGTCATCAATTTTGAGCAACCTGTGCACAATAACCAGAAGAACCTTTTGCATCTCAATTGCTTTCAGTTGTGATCTCTGCAAATTGCAGGTATATCATGTGCTAATCCAACCAACATGCATCGCACTGCATTTATCTGGATTAAATGTCATTTGCCATGGTTTGGTCAATTCATCTAGTGCATATAGATATTTTTGCAGAAGATTGATTTCTTCTACAGAATTAATCCTTGCACAAACTTCAGTGTTTTCGGCCAATTTAGTCACCTCGCCCCAAATGCCACTGGCCCGGTCATTTAATAAAAATAGTGAACTTTCTCAAATTCTTGGGGGACACCATGAGAAAATGCCTCCAGGCGGAGCCAGTTCCTAAATCCATTTTACCAACTTCCTACTGATGCTTGTGAAGTCATCTCTTGTGAGGTACCTTACCTGAAACTCCAGGTAGATGATGATGATCACATTTTCCTTTGTCCATTAATGTTGGGAACTTAAAATAAAAATCAATTATGTTTGTCCGATGTGGCCTCCTTTTCCCGAAGCTGTTTTGAGTACCTTGCTAGGCCTTTTCTCCTTCCCAGCATTCATAAAGACTATCCGTAAGGAATCCCTTCAAGTTATGATGTATATTAGGTTGATTGGCCTACAGTTTCTTGGCTTTGACTTGCCCCCTTTATTTTGAAAATTGGAAAATAGCTCCTGCACTTCCAATCTAAAGGATCTGTCACTGACTCAACTGAGTTAATCATAGAATCCCTACAGTGCAGCAGGAGGCCATTCGGACCATTGAGCCTGCACTGCCAACAATCCCACCCAGGCCCTATCCCTGTAATCCCATGAATTTACCCTGCTAGTCCCCCTGACATTAAGGGGCAATTGAGGATGGCCAATCCACCTAACCTGCACATCTTTGGACGGTGGGAGGAAACTGGAGCACCTGGAAGAAGCCTAAGCAGACATGGGGAGAATGTGCAAACTCCACACAGACGGTGACCCAAGCTGGGAATCGAACCAAGGTGCCTGGCGCTGTGAGGCAGCTAACCATTTTGCCACTGTGCCACCCCTGAAGAAATGGGCAAGTGGCTCTCAAAGCACCTGTCCTATCTCCCATCTCCTGATCAACCTCCCATATCGTACCCATTCACTTGCTGTCATCCAACACTCTTGCTTGCACCAAGTCCCGTTTACCGTGGGCTCACTGCCCCACAGTGGCTCCCAGCTAAGCCGTGCCTTAATTTTAACATTCTCGTCTTTGTTTTCAAATCCTTGTGATGTCTTGCCACTGCTTTTCTTTGTCATCTCTTCCAGCCCGATAACCCACCTGACTATCTACACTCCTCTAATTTTGCCGTATGGAGGTTCCCTGGATTTAATTGCTCTGTCATTGGTGACCCCTGGCTAAATCTTACCAAAAAGTGGTTGTTTCCGGCGGGAAAACTGGTATGTTTCTCTCCAGAATCTGGCAGTAGAGCTGATCCAAGCTGCACTCTTCAATTGAGTAAAATTATCTCCCTGACTCCTGACCACATAATGTCAAACCAAAGTTTGTGTATTTGTTGTAACATCTAAAATGACAGGTAGACTTGGGCCATTGTCGACAAGGAAAACGCACAGGTATTTGCTGCTGGCACAAGTGTTGGGTACATTTGAAGGCCATGCTCTGCCAAAAAAAATCAAGTGGGCGTGTTTCATGCCATCATATAGCGGGGCGAGGCGGGGGGGGGGGGGCAGAAACATGCCAGCAAAAACTCAGCTGCACAGAGATTGGGGTGCCATCATTAAAAGGTGCCCCAATCATAACCCGTATAGAATTCTCCCCAGCCCACCACGAATCCCCCCTCCCTCTGAGGCTTCCACTGGCACCCCGCCCCTTGGTACAGGTTGGCACTGCCAGTTTAATGTGGACATTGTGCCAACCTATGCTAGGGGGCATTGCCAGGGCACTGCCCTGCCATGTCCCCCTCCCCTGGGGGCGATACTTGCATTTACGTCCCTTGGGAGACCCCCACGACAGGTTCACACCTGGATGAACCCATTGTAAACCACAGTTATGGCAAGGAGTCTATATCTGGCGAGGGGGTGGGTTAATAACACTTAAATATATTCAATGAATGTAAAGCAAGTTCACACCCATTATGGGTGTAAACGTGATGACATCGCCAATGAGGGACCAGAAAAATCCAAAATCCTGCCGGAGAGAACCGCAACTTCTGAATCTTGAAGGTGCCACCAACATTCGTACAGACAGCGGATGCAGGTTCAAGATCACCCCCTCTGCCTTCAGCTGTGCAGGCTCTAAACTCCGAATCCCCTTCCGAAACCTCTCCATCCTTTACCTCTCTTCCTTTCTTTAAGACACTCCTTAATCTACCTCTCTGACCAAACTTTTCTTCCCTGATATATCTTTGTGGCTCTGTACCGATTTCTGTGTACCATTGCTCCTGTGTCGTTCTTTGTGATGCTTCATTATGTTAAAGGTGATAAATAGATGATGTTGTTGGATGATTGGCACCCTTGGATGGATGCCATCTGGACCTGGAGTCCCACCTAATTTGAGATTTCCTATTCTATCCAAGGTGACACCTTTGTCCATTTTAACATTAATAATGCTGCTTAATGCAGGGCATTGCATGCCTGAATATAAATATCTGAGCATAGACTGAGGCAAAATAATCATTTAACAACTGGGCTAAAACCTGAAAACCCATTTGAGTCTGCCCTAAAATGCCTTTCAGTTGTCCTATCTCATCTTTGACTCTCTTCTGACTCCTGAGAGAGTTCCATGAGTTTTTCCTATTAACAACGACTGTGTAACTTTTCCAGAGATCTCTTAATTATTCTAATGGATGCTTTTGTCTCGCTCTGTTTCTTGTGACATTTGTCACCACTCTCCTGTGAATTAAATTCCTTCAGCTTATAAAATGCTTTTTGCTTCAATTGAATTTGTCTGTGGTCATTTCTATTTAACCATTATGATTTTGTTTTCCCATTGTGCCTGTCCTTTTGATTATAAGAACATACATGGTTTGGGTAGAAAAATTTGCAGGGCCTTACTAGACGCATTTAAAATTTCCCCAGTTGCCCGAGAAACCGACTTGAAAGCTCAAAAACCAATTAATCAGAATACAGAAAAGTTATCAAAATTTAAAAACAGCATGTAAATAAAATAATTTTATAATGATTTTATAATGAATTTTAAAATAAAATGATGCTTAATCGGGTTTTAGCTGGTGTGTTCAAGGAAGGAAAGGAGTTAGGGGCAGCATGGCGGCACAGTGGTTAGCACTGCTGCCTCTCCGTGTTAGGGACCTGGGTTCGATTCCCGGCTTGGGTCACTGTCTGTGAGAGTCTGCACGTTCGCCCCATGTCGGCGTGGGTGCTCTGGTTTCCTCTCACAGTCCAAAAGGTGTGCTGGTTAGGTACATTGACCATGCTACATTCTCCCTCAGTGTACCCATACAGGCACTGGAGTGTGGCGACTAGGGGATTTTCACAGTAGCTTCATTGCAGTGTTAATGTAAGCTTACTTATGATAGTAATAAATAAACTTAAACTTTAGTTAAATTTTTTTTAAATTCCGGGATTATTTATATTTTTAAGTGGCACTGTTATCAAAGCACTTCTAGAAATGAAATTGGTTTCCTCTTGCTGTCTTGTTGTTCATGTGCCCCTTATTCTTTATTTCGCTGTCAGTTCCTTACTAACTGCTTGCTTTGCATTCAAAGTATAACACGGTAGTGGTGAGTAGGTCAGTTATAGGGCACAGAATGGGATAGCTTTGCCAACCAGCAGCATTTAATGGAATGAGAAAATGGAGTATGTAAATGCTGCATTATAGATGCTAATTCAAGAATTTGGAGAAAGTGTTGACTTGTAGATTTGAGGGTAAGTGCTTTATTTATTTCAGGTTTTTCCCATGCCGTTTGTATGTTTCCTGATAGAACCCTGCTTTCTTCTGATTAAAACCAATGATCTATGTGAGAATATTCAGGTATAAAGGTATTTTCATAAAATATTTGACTTTTTAGTTTCTAAGTCTTTTCACAGAATCCCTACAATGCAGAAGGAGGCCATTTGGCCCATCGAGTCTGCACCGACCACAATCCCACCCAGGTCCTATCACTGTAACTCCACCCATTTACTCTAGCTACTCCCCCTCTGACACCTAAGGGGCAATTTAGCATGGCCAATCAACCTAACCTGCACATCTTTGGATTGTGGGAGGAAATCGGAGCACTGGGAGGAAACCCACACGAGAAGAAAGGGCAAACTCCACACAGGTGTGCAAAATATTTTTTTAAAATGCTAAATCAAAACTTTTTCATAAACCTGAAGGGAGACGGAGAAAGCTTAGATAGATTATCAACTGGAGTTTAAGTGGTGTCACCACATCCTAATAAACGTTTGTGGCCAATATGTATGTAGTGTTAACAGTTGTTAATTAATATGCAGGGACAGAAGTGGTGCCTGAGGGCTTTTCCTCAACAAAGTCTGATGGAAGTTGAAGTTTATCATCGAGACAGTTGGGAGCAAATATTCATAGCTAGTTTCTTTTCAGCACCTGGGTACACTCAGTTTTCTGCTGTGTAAGCTAGTGCATTGTCCACATGGGATTTGCTCCTATGATGTAAATACAGATGCCGATAGGAACCGTGCTTTTCTTTCGATGCAGGTCTGTTGTTACAAATGAAAAAGCTGTAGTCTAATATTGGAAAGAATTACAACATACAATACCCTGTTAAATGCATAGTTGGCCGATCATCTGAATGAAAAGGATTATTTTAAACAATAAACAGACTGGATGTTGCCGCATTTTGAACAGAATTTGGACATTGCAATATTAAATTCTGCTGTTGAAAGTTATATACTGGAGATGTTTCGCCAACATGCACAAGTTGTTTACACTCCTGGCAGGAATGGGCGGCACGGTAGCACAGTGGTTAGCACTGCTGCTTCACAGCTCCAGGGTCCTGGGTTCGATTCCCGGCTCGGGTCACCGTCTGTGTGGAGTTTGCACATTCTCCTCGTGTCTGCGTGGGTTTCCTCCGGGTGCTCCGGTTTCCTCCCACAGTCCAAAGATGTGCGGGTTAGGTTGATTGGCCAGGTTAAAAATTGCCCCTTAGAGTCCTGAGATGCGTAGGTTAGAGGGATTAGCAGGTAAATATGTGGGGGTAGGGCCTGGGTGGGATTGTGGTCGGTGCAGACTCGATGGGCCGAATGGCCTCCTTCTGCACTGTTGGGTTTCTATGATTTCTATGAATTTAATATTTCCAGCTAACTTGTCATAAGCTAGAGCACAATTAAGAATGACGCTAGTGTAAATATTCAGTTTGAGTTCCCAAAATTAATCCTTTGGTCTGTTAATCCTACAAAGTTGCATTTTTAACATGAAGCTGATTGAAACAAGAATAATAGCAGGTTGAAAGCTTCTTATCTCCTTTTTATTTATTCTGTGATGGGGGATGTGGGCCTTGCTGGCTGGGCCAACATTTGTTGCCTACCCATAATTGCCCTTGAACTGAGTGGCTTTCTCAGCTATTTCAGTGGGCATTTACGAGTCAACCATGTTGCTGTGATTCAAGGGGTGTGACTGCCTTCTATAACAGTGTCCAAGTAACTCTACCCCCACCCCCAACAACCCCTTAACCCCTCCAGTATCCGCAGCTGGGGCTCCACCTCATTCACTCCGAGTTGAGTACCTCAAGCTGCAGATACTCACTGCAGACATGTTTGCTGTGGATTACACCAGTGGGCAGTAAGTCCCGCACATCGCCTGCCCTGCCACCTTGGCTATATTTTAATTAACTAACTTTTTTATTCATTTTATTTTATTGCCTCTAGTCCTGCATGTGCTTATTTTCTTACTACTTCAATACATGTTCTACTCACCCGTATTGAAATTCCCTAGCTTAGCCAAGATAAGTAAGAAATGCTCACCAGCCAATCACCTATCTGTTTCCCTGTGATATCACACTCCAGTTTTTATTTTCTTTTTCCCAAACACAGTTCTGATTCCTGGTTACAGATGGCAGCAGTGGTCATGCTCTTTAGTTGAAAGTCTCACCCTTTATGCACAGTGCACGCCTCTGGAGTCTTGCTGCTTTATGCCCCATCTTCCCCTTCAGTTCAGTTTCTGTTGATGGTGATGATTCTATTTCTGGGAGAGTGGTGGAGGCCTCACACCTTTTAAAACGTACCTGGATGAGTACTTGGCACGCCAGAACATTCAAAGCTATGGACTAAGTGCTGGCAGGTGGGATTAGATGGGCAGGTCAGGGCCGGTCATGTTTCGGACCTCTTCTGCACTGTAGTATTCTGTGATGATCCTTGCTAGGATTGAGATCCCTAAGTGATGCTGTCTTCTGGCATTGTGTCAGAGTGAGCAATCACCAGGTCCATTAGGGTTAACCCTAACCCTAATGCAGACAGAAATGTTGGAAATCTATTTAACAATGGGAAACATTGAAGGTACCATCACATATTCTCATCTGACAAGTAAACATTGCACATTGAAGCAAAGTGTTTGAGAATACACATTCCCTCCCCATCCCCACTTGAGGTCCAATGTATTGCCTTGAGCAAGAGAAATTAACTGGAGAGAAACCTTGAGCAGGATTATTTGGCTCTAATGGGGGTAAGTGCAGAGGTTGGCAGGAGCAAGTATTTGTGACATGGGCTGATGTGCTGGGTTGCTGACACCAGCGTGCCCCCAAACTATTTTCCTGGTGGCAGGATGGGAGGAAGGGAGTGGTTCGGGGCTCTCCTGCAAGTTGTGGGAAGCCAACGAAGGCTATTTCAAAGGGCATTTAAGGTCTATTGTCAGAGGCTTGCTGGTGTTTTTCAGTTGTCCCATGGGCTCTTCCCGAGCTGTTGGAGACTAGGCCAGCTGCTTGGGGATGACATATGAGGGCACCCCCCTCCCCAAACACTGCCCCCACACCCCCTCTAATAAGTTAAAAAGACTATGCCTCAAAATGGAGGGACCCTCCCTCGCCCTTTCTCTCTCTCTCTCTCTTCAGTGTTGGAGTGCCGCCTATTGGCCTTCCAGCTTCATGAGCCTGCCCACCGTCTGCAGTTGGATGGCAAGCCTGTCCTTTGGCCAGTTCAGGGAAAATCATTGTTAGTGACTGTTTGTTTCCCCCACAGTGCAAGGTTGGGACCCCCATTTGACCTCTCTGGGTTTGACCGAACAACTACTGGCTCATTTCCACAGTGTATGGTGCAAGTACATATTCTGAAACCTGGGCCTTTATCTCATACTTTTAAACAAACGAAAGTCATTGGATACACAAGACTGTGCATACTTTGAAAGCAGTGGAGTGCATGATGAGATAGCTGATTAATCATTTTCGTTCCTATGATAGGATGAGTTGAGCAGGTTAATAAAGTAATTAATCTGCATTAATGGGCAGGTCGTTTTATTTATTTGTTCATGGAGTGTGGGCATTGCTGGTAAATCTCTATGCCCATCTCTAATTGCCCTTGAACTGAGTGGCTTGCTAGGCCATTTCAGAGGGCAGTTGAGAGTCAGCCACATAGCTGTGAGTCTGGAGTCACATGCGGGCCAGACCAGGCAAGGACGGCAGATTTCCTTCCCTAGAGGACATTAGTGAGCCAGAGGGGTTTTTAACAACAATCGACAATGGTTTCATGGTCATCATTAGACTTTTGATTCCAGGTTTTTATTGAATTCAAATTTCACCATCTGCTGTGGCAGGATTCGCACCTGGGTCCCCAGGGCATTATCCTGAGTCTCTGGATTATTAGTCCAGTGACAATACCACTGCCTCCCCACAAATCAAGTTTTAAATTTAGTTTTGATTATATTCTGCTCCGAAGTCAATTTGATTAGATTTTTTGAAACCACATGTAAACTCGGGGTAATGGCCAGCGCATATCGCTTATAGAACATTTCCATTTGTTTTTGAAAAATGAGATGATAAAGGTGAGCTTAGTATTAAATATTACTTTAATTTGGTATCACTTTTGTCTTGGTACTCTACAGGCGGGCTGCTACTGTGATTGCTAGTGCTGCAAGGATTTTTAAAGATTCTTAATTGTATTTTTTTAATTACATGCTCATAATTAGTTATCTCAATAGGATACCTCTAAGGGACAAACCTTTTCAGTGATAACCGCGGGTTGCTCTGATTTCTGCCATTTCTCAGTTTTATGCTGCAACAGTTCCATTTATTAAGGTGCAATTGAGTGGGTATCTAATTCACAGGTAGATAATCAGGGTTTAAGAGTTGGACGTGCCCATAAGCTATGCTACCCAGTACATAGATTCTAAAATAAAACATTCTTTATGACTGTCTCCACTGCAGAATTTATATTTCAGACCTGAAAACCATAGAAAGTATTTCAAAGCTTAATTTAATTCTGGCAGAATGAGCAGTAACCTCGTAATCTCCTTTTCCCCTGAGCGCTATTTTTTTTCGTTAGAAATAATAAATGGCATTAGGTTGCATCTACTCCATACCCAAAGTACAAGTTATGACATTAATTTACAAATGTGCAAAGAGGGAAAAATGTTACGACGCAAGGTTGAAGGGCACTGTAAAGCATGAAATCCTGCAGTTTTGCATGGTTCACTCTTGTGGCAACAAATCCCCCATGGTGCCAGCACGGAGAGGCAATCCATAAAGCATGTAGAGGTCATGGCCCTTCACTTCCATGTTTATTTTCTTAAACATGTCTGACATTTGTCGCAGGTTTTGCCGTCCGTCCTCCCTTTTAATAGGTGTCTCCCCACACCGTGTGCTGGGGGTGCAGGGAACATGCTTTCACCATGTGGCCATTCACTGGGGTGATTTTGTTCGGTACTTTAACTACCATATTCATGTCTCCTTGCCCATAGTGGATTGTTTCAGTTTGGAACCGCAGTCGATATTTTCTTGGTTCAAAATAATTGGATATGAACAGGTGTCACACTCTTAAGAACAGAAGTTTATCTTTACTAAGCAATATTTAGTCCTACACTAGCATGAATTTGGGGGCGGGGGGGGGGGGGGGGGGGGGGGTTTGTGACAATGGCAATCCCTTCTTATCCGAACTACATACCATAATCTCGTATGTGACATCAAGTGCATTGTTCAAATCTTCTCAAAGGTAGTCTAATGAACACTTAAAGACCAGATTATGAATCAACCTGCTGTGCTATGTTTTATGTAGGTTAAGGAACAAGACTTTTACAATGAATTACAATGTTATGTTCTACATCTGAAACGTTATAATAGTACTTTGCTCTTTTTAGAGGAATAAATCTAATTCCTAACCAGCACTAAGCTGAAAGAGATACAGAATCACAGAATCCTACAGTGCAGAAGAGGCCCTTCAGCCCATCGAGTCTGCACCGACGCATGAAAGGCCCTGACCTGCCCACCTAATCCAACTTGCCAGCTCTTGGCCCATAGCCTTGAATGTTATGGCATTGCCAAGTACTCATCCAGATACTTTTTAAAGGATGTGAAGCATCCCGCCTCCACCACCCTCCCAGGCAGTGCATTCCAGACCATCACCACCTCTCAGTAAAAAAGCTTTTCCTCAAATCACCCCTAAACCTCCTACCCCTCGCTTTTAACTTGTGTCCCCTCGTAACTGACCCTTCAACTAAGGGGAACAACTGCTCCCTATCCACCTTGTCCGTGCCCCTCATAATCTTGAACACCTCAATCAGGTTGCTCCTCAGTCTTCTCTGCTCCAGAGAAAACAACCCAAGCCTACCCAACCTCTCTTCATAATTTAACTGTTCCATCCCAGGCAACATCCTTGTGAATCTCCTCTGCACCCGCTCCAGTGCACTCACGTCCTTCCTATAATGTGGCGACCAGAACTGCACACAGTACTCCAGCTGTGGCCTCACCAAATTTCTGTACAGCTACCTTTTCTCTTTGGGTCATGTTTCCTTACTAGATTTGTACACTAAGAATAGAGTTTGTGCCTTTGGCACATCAGCAATCCGGATGCAAATGGTACTTGAGATTTCGCTGCATTTCCAAAGGAAAGTTCTGGGTAAGTTTACGTTCCAATGTATCTGCATATCGCCACAATCTTCCATGAGCAAGCACAATCTGACAGCAGAACAGAAGGTAACTGATTAGTTTTGACCTGCATACAAAATATTCCTTGATTTATTTAAAAGCAGTAAGCTCGCACTGTTTCACTAATACAGCTGGAAATGAGTCCATCAAGAAAAATAAGCATTAGAATTGGCATCTTGCACATTACCGGAGAGATCTGATTCAAATCACTGAAAATTACTTTTTAAGAAAAAAATTATACAGAGCAATTTACTCATTTTGATGTTCGCCAGCCAGTTTCTTCGTAAGTTAAATAACATTTACTACTTAACTTGAGATTTTTTTGCCTATTCGTGCAATTGTGACAAAAAAGCCTAATTTTAATAGCCCCCTCAAGGTGGAGAATCAATGTGATTCGTAGGAATTTGCCAAGTTGAGTAATTCTAATTGGGGAGAGTTGTGACCAGTTTTTGAAAGGTGACTGCATCTGGCATAATGACCCAGCGATTCCAGTCTCCAGATGCAAAGTGGTGAGGGACACCGTAGAAGTCCCCATGTACTGACTACATGGGAATTGTCTGGGAAGTTTCAACTTCCATTGGGCATCTTCCTCAAGACCGGAACACTCCAAAGCTCTTGAGTTGCAGTCGAAGACTTCAGATGATTTTGACTGACTTCTTAGAATTTATTATTCTAAGGGTATCAAGGTTGCAGGAGTGTACCGGCAGACAGGAAAGTGGGTTGAAGTGTGTCTACTTCAATGCAAGGAGCATCCGGAATACGGTAGGTGAACTTGGAGCGTGGATTGGTACTTGGGACTACGATGTTGTGGCCATTACAGAGACATGGTTAGAACAGGGACAGGAATGGTTGTTGGAAGTCCTGGGGTATAGATATTTCAGTAGGAGTAGGGAGGGTGGTAAAAGAGGTGGAGGAGTAGCATTGTCAATCAAGGATAGTTTGACGGCTGCAGAAAGGCAGTTCGAGGGGGATCTGCCTACTGGGGTAATATGGGCTGAAGTTAGAAATAGGAAAGGAGCGGTCACGTTGTTGGGGGTTTCCTATAGGCCCCCGGAGAGACCTGATTCAATCGCTGAAAATTACATTTTAAGAAAAAAATTATACAGAGCAATTTACTCATTTTGATGTTCGCCAGCCAGTTTCTTCGTAAGTTAAATAACATTTACTACTTAACTTGAGATTTTTTTGCCTATTCGTGCAATTGTGACAAAAAAGCCTAATTTTAATAACCCCCTCAAGGTGGAGAGTCAATGTGATTCGTAGGAATTTGTAATTCCAATTGGGAGAGTTGTGGCCAGTTTTAGTAATAGAGATGTGGAGGAAGAAATTGCAAAGCAGATTATGGATAGGTATGGAGGTCACAGGGTAGTTGTCATGGGTGACTTTAACTTTCCAAATATTGATTGGAACCCTTTATAGGTCAAATAGTTCAGATGGGGCAGTTTTTGTACAGTGTGTGCAGGAGGGTTTCCTGACACAATATGTGGATAGGCTGACAAGAGGTGGGGCCACATTGGATTTGGTACTGGGTAATGAACCGGGCCAAGTGTTAGATTTGTTTGTGGGAGAGCACTTTGGAGATAGTGACCACAATTCGGTGTCTTTCATTATTGCAATGGAGAGGGATAGGGCCATACGGCAGGGCAAGGTTTATAATTGGGGGAGGGGTAATTATGATGCGATTAGGCAAGAATTAGGGAGCATAAGATGGGAACAGAAACTGTCAGGGAAAGGCACAAATGAAAAGTGGAGCTTGTTTAAGGAACAAATACTGCGTGTCCTTGATAGGTATGTCCCTGTCAGGCAGGGAGGAAATGGCCGAGTGAGGGAACCATGGTTCACAAAAGAGGTTGAATGTCTTGTCAAGAGGAAAAAGGAAGCGTATGTAAGGATGAGAAAACAAGGTTCAGTTGGGTGGCTCGAGGGTTACAAGGTAGCAAGGAATGAGGTACAAAAAGGGCTTAGGAGAGCTAGGAGGGGGCATGAGAAGTCCTTGGCGGGTCGGATCATGGAAAACCCCAAGGCTTTTTACTCTTATGTGAGAAATAAAAGAAAGACCAGGGTGAGGTTGGGGCCGGTCAAGGACAGTAGTGGGAACTTGTGCATGGAGTCAGAAGAGATAGGAGAGGCGATGAATTAATACTTTTCTTCAGTGTTCACCAAGGAGAGGGACCATGTTTTTGAGGTAGAGAGTGTGATACAGGCTGATAGGCTGGAAGAGGTAGATGTTCTGAGGGAAGACGAATTAGCAATTTTGAAAAACCTGAGGGCCGATAAGTCCCCTGGGCCAGATGGGATATATCTTAGGATTCTTTGGGAGGCAAGGGATGAGATTGCAGAGCCTTTGGCTTTGATCTTTGGGTCCTCACTGTCCACGGGGATAGTGCCAGAGGACTGGAGAGTGGTGAATGTTGTTCCTCTGTTCAAGAAAGGAAATAGGAATGACCCTGGTAATTATAAGCCGGTTAGTCTTACTTCGGTGGTCGGTAAGTTAATGGAAAAGGTCCTGAGGGATAGGATTTTTGACCATTTTTAAAAGATGCAGCTTAATCCGGGATAGTCAACACGGATTCATGAAGGGTAAGTCTTGATTTGATTGAATTCTTTGAGGAGGTAACTAAGTGTGCAGATGAAGGTAGAGCAGTTGATGTCGTATACATGGATTTTAGTAAGGCGTTTGATAAGGTCCCCCATGGTCGGCTCATAAAGAAAGTAAGGAGGTGTGGAATAGAGGGAAATCTGGCCGATTGGATAAGTAACTGGCTATCTCATAGACGACAGAGGGTGGTGGTGGATGGAAAATTTTCAGACTGGAGACCAGTTACCAGCGGTGTACCACAGGGGTCGGTGCTGGGTCCTCTGCTATTTGTGATTTTTATCAATGACTTGGAGGAGGGGGCTGAAGGGTGGATCAGTAAATTTTCTGATGACACCAAGATTGGTGGAGTAGTGGATGAGGTGGAGGGCTGTTTAGGCTGCAAAGAGACATTGGTATGATGCAGAGCTGGGCCGAAAAATGGCAGATGGAGTTTAACCCTGATAAGTGTGAGGTGATTCATTTTGGTAGGACAAATTTGAATGCGGATTACAGGGTCAACGGCAGGGTTCTGAGGAATGTGGAGGAACAGAGAGATCTTGGGGTTCATATCCACAGATCTCTAAAGGTTGCCACTCAACTGGATAGAGCAGGGAAGAAGGCCTATAGTGTGTTAGCGTTTATTAACAGGGGGTTTGAGTTTAAAGAGCCGTGGGGTTATGCTGCAACTGTACAGGACCTTGGTGAGACCACATTTGGAATATTGTGTGCAGTTCTGGTCACCTGACTATAAGAAGGATGTGGAAGCATTGGAGAGAGTGCAAAGGAGATTTACCAGGATGCTGCCTGGTTTGGAGGGTATGTTTTATGAGGAAAGGTTGAGGGAGCTAGGGCTTTTCTTTTTAGAGCGGAGGAGGATGAGAGGCGACTTAATAGAGGTTTATAAGATGATGAGGGGGATAGATAGAGTGGACGTTCAGAGACTATTTCCTTGGGTGGATGTAGCTGTTACTAGGGGGCATAACTATAAGGTTCATGGTGGGAGATATAGGAGGGATGTCCGAGGTAGGTTCTTTACTCAGAGAGTGGTTGGGGTGTGGAATGGACTGCCTGCTGTGATAGTGGAGTTGGACACTTTAGGAACTTTCAAGCGGTTATTGGATAGGCACATGGAGCACACCGGAATGATAGGGAGTGGGATAGCTTGATCTTGTTTTCGGACAAATCTCGGCACAACATTGTGGGCCGAAGGGCCTGTACTGTGCTGTACTGTTCTATGTCTATGTTATTACCCAGGTAAAGTTAGAAAGATTATCCAACTTAACTCCTGAATGACTGAAGTCTCAATTGGACCCCCTGATGATCGCACCCCCCCCTGCTCAACTGACTACTGCATTGATTTGCTCTCTCAACTACCTGATTAAACATCACCATTCCCAACTACCCTCCCAAACCGACTATCCCCCTGAATTGACCACGTCCCTGCAACCCACCCTATTCCCCCACACACTTGCCTTTCTCTCCATAGTTCGTGAGCACGGCATTTAAACAAAGGGACATTTAAACTTATTGCTGTATGACAGCTAATGATGCAGAAAGGGATGTGCCTTTTCCTCTCCTGTATTACGGGAGAAGAATTCCAGGAGTAGGTACACTCCATATTTCTCAGGAGGCCTGCTTCAGAATTCCAGAGAGGGAAATGTGGAACTCCAGCAAAAGGTAAGAAAATGGGAACAGAATAACAATCTGATGGTGATTGCCACTCCTTGGAAGACTCAGCCCAATATGCTTTGAACCCACAAAAAACCACAGAAACTTGACTTATGCTGTTTGAAACTTGCACATAAAATTCCTCGATCATTTACACTGGTTTTCCTGATTTCTGGTGGAAACTTGAGCCCGATATCTTGCTTTTTGTTCCTGGATGGATGAAAATCTCAAACTCTTTCCTAGCTTTTGTTTAGGAATGGTTCGCTGCCAATCAAATGGACTGCTACCCTCCAAAATGAGGAATTCTGGAAACTAACCCCAGCTGAACTCGATTGGATGGAACATTCCAGCATTTTGTGCGAATGGTAACCGGAATCTTTTTAACAACCCCCTGTTGTCTCGAGCAATCTGGATAAGTGCTTAATTTCAATCCAATCTGCATTTCCCAGAAGCTGTGTCGCACGGATATAACCATTTTGTTACCTTTTGAAGTAAAATGTTCAATTCACAAAATACTTTCAAAGACCAATTTTTGCAAATCACGAACATGGCTTGGAAATAATTGAGTAGTCAAGCTTCAGAAGTCAATTTGTGAAGCTGAGTGCCAAGATATTAGAAGGCTGCTGAATCAGCATACATAGACCAACTCTGCGCTAGCAGAAGCCGACTCAATTAATGAGGCAGTTCTAGTTGGAAGCAGCTCGGTAATTTAGAAAGAGCATTAGTGATATCATGATCCACAAGATTAGAGTTGAAGCGATTGAAGATTTTGAACTTTGTTCATAGCTTTCAATGCAACTTGATCTTTGAAACCAACCCAATGTCTTCAGTCTTTGTCAGCTGCAAGTAAATATTGATGGCAATACAGGGTTTCTTTTGTATCTTTATTGGGCAAAGCCATAGTTAAATGGATGACGTGACTAAAGCCCTCAAGACAATGAAGGGTTACGATAACTAAGCACTAATGGATTATTTCACTGGCCAGGCAATTGTAATTAGGGTGCACTCATTTAAGGTGGTGAGACGTAAAGGGGAAGCGAGATGTAGGAGATATTCAGGCAGTGGTGGAACAAAGATGGAATTCTGTGCTGTCAAAGCAAGATCCATGAATCATTTTAAAAGTGAGTTGGGGAGTGGGAGGCAAAATAGTTGGCAGAACCATGTGGAGATAAATGATAGCTCAGACAGCATATTTCTACGCTTTAACATGCTGGGATACTTATGGGTCAGATGTCAGCTTATAAAATGAACATATGTGCCACCAGTGAGCAGTTGGCCCACCCAGCACTTGGGCTGGCGCTGAGTTGATTCAGTCTGTCCAAGCGATATGGAAGAAATATACAGTGCTATTCACAATCGCTGGATATCTGAAAGCTCTTCAGAGCCAATTAAGCATTTCCGAAGCAGAGTCAAGGTTGACGTGTAGAAAATGTGGCAACCAATTTACGCACTGTAAACTCCCACAAGCAGGTAATCTGTGTCTCGTGATGTTGCCCAAGGGATACATATTGGCATTGGTAAACAAATGTATTGAAAATGGACTGAGTCAGTTCTGAGATGCAGCCCTGTTGATTCTTGGATAAGTGTCGACTCACTGAAAGCAATGTTTGAATCTCTGTGTTATTCTGTCAGTGTACAGACTCCTGAAGTTGCTGCCAATTTCCATGGCAGAATGATGGCAAACACTGACAATTTCGCTCTCGTTGCCATCACAAAATCCATGCAATATTTTTTCCATTTCCAAATTAGCTGCTGAGGCACAAGTAGGGAAAATACATTAGCATGGAAAAATGAGGTAAATCCACCAAATAGGAAAGCACAGGAGGAGGCCATTTTAGCCATTATATCTAAGTTGGCTCTTTGATCCAATTAGTCCAACACTTTCTCCATAACCCTGCAGATTACTGTTTTTAAAATATATCATAGAATCTACAGTGCAGAAGGAGGCCATTCAGCCCATCGAGTCCGCTCCACCATTCGATCATGACTGATATGCTCCTCATCCCCTTTTTCCCGCCTTCTCCCCATAACCCTTCAACCCATTACCAATTAAAAATCTGCCTAACTCCTCCTCAAATTTACTCACTGTCCCAGCATCTACCACACTTTGGGATAGCGAATTCCACAGATTCACAACTCTTTGGGAGAATTAGTTTCTCCTCAACTCTGTTTTAAATTTGCTACCCCTTATCCTAAGACTATGACCTCTCATCCTAGAATGTCCCACAAGAGGAAGCATCCACTCCACGTCTACTTTATTCATACCTTTTATCATCTTGTGTATCTCAATTTGATCTCCCCTCATTCTTCTAAATTCCAGAGAGTATAAGCCTAAACTGTTCAATCCCGCTTCATATGACAAACTCCTCATCTCTGGAATCAATCTAATGAACCTCCTCTGAACTGCCTCCAATGCCACTACATCGTTCCTCAAATAAGGGGACCAAAACTGTACACAATACTCCAGGTGCGGCCTCACCAATGCCTTGTATAGTTGCAACAGTATTTCCTTACCCTTAACTGCCAACATTCCATTTGCTTTCTTTATTATCTGCTGCACCTGCATGCTAATTTTCTGTGACTCATGAACAAGGATACCTAGATCTCTCTGCACCATATCCCCGTAAACCCACATATTCACCATGGTTCTTCCACCTATACATCTTGGGATACCAAGGGGCGATTTAGCATGGCCAATCTGCACAATTTTGGACTGTGGGAAGACCCCCTGGAGGAAACCCACGCAGGCACGAGGGAACATGCAAACTCCACAGAGTCACTCAAAGCTGGAATCAAACACAGGTCCTGGTGCTGTGAGGCAGCAGTGCTAACCACTCTGTCACCATCCTGCCCATGTCCATTTATTGTTTGAAAGATGCAGTTGCATCTGTATCTATACAAACTGACACATGGCTATCATTGTGCGATTGAAACTGTGCAGTTGGTAAAAGCAAATTGCTCAGGATGCTGGAATCTGAACCAAAAACAGAAAACACTGGACAATCTCAGCAGCTCTGATGGCATCTGAGGAGAGAGAACAGAGCTAATATTTTGAGTCCGGATGATTCTTCGTCAGAGAGCTCTGACGATGGGTCATCCAGACATGAAACGTTGGCCGGAATTCTCCAGCCGTTCATGTCCCACCGCCGCTGCCAGCGAGAACAGACAACTTAGCACTCGGCCAAATCGCCACTCACTGCAGCGGGACCGGAGAATCCCAGTGGGCAAGGTCGGAGAATCCTGGCCCGTTATCTCTTCTGTCTTCACAAATGCTGTTGGACCCGTTTGAGATTTTCCAGCATTTTCTGTTTTTGTTCCATTTCATGATTGCTTTGTTGCTTCTGTGCATTCTCTCCTAAGTAGCCTGCCTCATCCCATGCATTATATATATTATGCATATGTGATAATAGACCTACTATTTTGTGGTGGTCAGTATCCTCCACATTTTCAGCTGCTGTGTAAATACACCAGACATAAGAGCTTATTTATAAAAGGAAATGTTAAAAAAGACATCTTGTCTTCTTGGCATGTGAAGTTGGAAATTGCCTTAAAGTGCTAGACATCTCCCATTGGCAGCCCTACAATAGTATAAGGTAACTGAAAAATAGCTTGTGGCATAACTTGCACTGAATGACTATACATCTGTGTTATCTGTTGGGCTGCTACAAATCCAATTTAGAACCATATTATGCCTTTAAGGAAATTAATGGGTGAAATCTGTTCTGAATAATTCCACCTGTGGTAACTGTACAGTGACACCAATTTGAGATTTTTCCCCCCAATAACTTGATTGATTTATTATCACATATATTGGGATATAGTGAAAAGTATCAATCCCTCTGCGACTAGAACCTGAACTTCCTAACCCACAGTCCACAATCAGTAAGGATAGGCAACAACATCTCCTCCATGATCATCCTCAACACCGGTGCCCCACTAGGCTGTGTTCTCAGCCCCCAACTATACTCCTTATACACCTGTGACCATGTGGCCAAATTTCCCTCCAACTCCATTTTTAAGTTTGCTGATGACACTACCATAGTGGGTCGGATCTCAAACAATGACGTGACAGAGTACAGGAATGAGATGGAGAATCTGGTGAACTGGTGCGGCAACAATAATCTCTCCCTCAATATCAACAAAATGAAGGAGATTGTCATAGACTTCAGGAAGCGTAAAGGAGAACACAGTAGAAATGGTCGAGAGCTTCAATTTTTTAGGTGTCCAGATCACCTGTCCTGGTCCCCCCATGCCGACACTTTAGTTCAGAAAACCCACCAATGTCTCTACTTTCTCAGAAGACTAAGGAAATTTGGCATGTCAGCTACAACTCTCATCAACTTTTATAGATGCACCATAGAAAGCATTCTTTCTGGTTGTATCACAAGTTGGTATGGCTCCTGCTCTGCCCAAGACCGCAAGGAACTACAAAAAGTCGTGAATGTAGCCCAATCCATCACGCAAACCAGCCTCCTATCCATTGACTCTGTCTACACTTCCCGCTGCCTCAGCAAAGCAGCCAGCATAATTAAGGACCCATGCACCCTGGACATTCTCTCTTCCACCTTCTTTCGTCAGGAAAAAGATGCAAAAGTCTGAGGTCACGTAGCAACCAACTCAAGAACAACTTCTTCCCTGCTGCCATCAGACTTTTGAATGGACCTACCTCGCATTAAGTTGATCTTTCTCTACACCTTAGCTATAACTGTAACACATTCTGCACTCTCTCCTTCCCTTCCCTATGAATGGTATGCTTTGTCCGTATGGCGCGCAAGAAACAATATTTTTCACTGCATACTAATACATGTGACAATAATAATCAAAACCAGTATTTTTTTTGTGCGCTATACAGACAAAATATACTGTTTGTAGAGTACATAGGAGAGAAGGAAAGAAGAAGGCGCAGAATATAGTGTTGCAGTTACAGATAGGGCGTAGAGCAAGATCAGCTTATAAATGAGGTTAGTGATTATTGCAATACATTCTAGTTATTTTAGGAATAGGAAAAACATGCAGCAAAGTGTAATTTTCTACCTTGCTGCTTGATGCAAATATTTTTTGCCATCATAGAATGGCATTAACTGATGATAACATGCCAAAATTCAGCACCAGGTAGGTAATTGTAAAAAAATGTTATTGGACATCTGGGTCCCTGTTTGAGTGGGAACTAAACAGACAAACTGCTTTAGCCCGATTTACTGACAAAATCCTCCAAAGCAAAGCCGATAGTTTCAGTGCATCACCCTCGCACAGAGACGAGCAACTAAAACAGGGGTGCCCTACCGATTGTCCCCCCTTCTCTCTCTCTCCCCAACATAAATTGATTTATTCACTATATATTCCAGTCGTAACTGACATGCTTGTGGCTTTTCAACCCCCCCCAAAAAAATCCACTGGCACGGAAGAGTTTTTTTTCTGCGCTGAAGAATTCCACCAAATTATAATGCGATGGCTGATCCTTTTTAATCACCTGCAGTGCCATAATTCATCTCCCAGAAATGCGGACTTAACCTGGTTGGATGCTGACAGGATGCCTGGGAGGAGCCAGCGCTGATGCAGCAGCATGCACATATGACAGTAGCAGCAAGCAAGCAAGGCAAAGCAAGCAGCCGTCACCCAGTCAACCCAGCCCCTGTTTCACTGAGCCTCCCACAGGCTGCTCATGCAGCATTGGACTTTCCTCTTCCAAGTACCGCTCAGGCGTTCCACTTTCTCACCAGCCCTTCTGAGATTCTGCTGCAGCGCTCGAGCTGATTCTGCACGGGAGTTTTATTTGAGCAGTGCCTGGCTGAAGGATTGACTTTATTTTTTTTTAAACATAGAACTGCAGAAGTGATCCAGTAACTGTGACAAGCCTCATTCTGCCACCTTTTGCTTGAATTTATTTTTATTCCTGGACACTCACTTTAGTGGAAGCTATTATATTTTTCCTCCAACTGTTTTTTTAAATTTTTTTCTCCCCATCAGTTTTGCTCCCTATTTTTTTCTCCCCATCTGTTTATTTCCCCCCCCCCTCTCCCCCTTTATTTTTGTAAAGCTGTGTTGCATCACTAAACTACATGATGCCGTTCTCCACACCCCTCTCCTTCCTCCACCTCTGCTAGGCAGTGGGAGTATGGATGCGGCTGTTGTGACGACCTGTTCTGCTTCTTTTAGTCCACTGCGGATCGGCATGCCGACTAATCCTGCTGTAAATGGGCGAGGACATTGATACACGAAAAATCAACAACAGCTTCCTCCGAGACCATAACTATGTGACAGAAGGTATTGTTTCTTAAAGATAATATTAAAAAAATCATCCTTCCCATCTTGACTTCAGGTAGTGATTTAGAATGCATGCAAGTGCTTGGCTGAAATCTTAAGAGAATCGCAGCAGAATTAAGTGAAGTCATGCCTCGAATACCTGATCAGGTCAGAATTGAAGTAATGAGTCAGCAGTTTTTATCTTCAAATACGTTCCCCCCAAGTGTGAAGGTTTTACACATGCACTGGGTATGTAACACAAAAAAGAGCTATGAAGCAGTCAGCGATTGGAAGTAACATTGGCTTCCTCCCTGATTCAGTTAAAGGGTGTTTTATATATATATATAATTAAAACATTTGAGATGCAGCATGGTGGCACAGTGGTTAGCATTGCTGCCTCACAGTGCCAGGGACCTGGGTTCGATGATTCCGGCCTTGGATGACTGTGTGAAGTTTGCACATTCTCCCCGTGTCTGCGTGGGTTTCCTCCGGGTGCTCTGGTTTCCTCTCACATTCCAAAGATGTACGGGTTAGGTTGATTTGGCCATGCTAAATTCCCCCATTGGTATCAGGTGAATAAGCAGGGTAAATACATGAGGTTACAGGCATAGGGCCTGGGTGGGATTGTTGTTGGTGCAGGTTTGATGGGCCGAATGGCTTCCTCCTGCACTGTAGGGAGTCTATGATTCTCACCCTCATTCTGTTTTTAAAAAAACAATCAGCAGGAACAGTTCCTCCACACTGAAAAAATGTACATGCTCGAGATTTTTTTTCTCAATCTTATGATCTCCAAATGTCCAAATGCCTATGCTCTGGTCTATATGAAGGATCCTTCTCCTCTTTTTCATCTTTTGATTGCACCATTATTCCTTTTGGTTGGTTCTGCACACAGGAAGGGGACTGCCTCCAGCCAAACATGAGAACTGTTTGTAGAGATTTTGAAGGCTGCTGCATTTCCATATGAGACTTTTTTTGTGTGGTGCTTGTTGCGTGTTCCAGAAAGTGATAGGAAACATTGAAACGTAAAGTTGTTACCTTGCAAAAGTGCCAAGGGGCTGGTTCTGGGTCAAAGGAAAAAGTGGATGCTGGAATCTGAACCATGAACTGAAAAATGCTGGAAAATCTCAGCAGGTCTGTCAGCATCTGTGGAGAGAGAAGAGAGCTAACCTTTGTCAAGACTCATCCAGATTTGAAACATTAGCTCTGTTCTCTCTCCACAGGTACTGACAAATCTCCTGAGATTTTCCAGATTTTTCTGTCTGGGTCCAAGGAGTTGCTTTTTTTTTTGATTTGGTGAAAATTTGTTGTGGGCATGCTGCACATTTATCATTTTGCATTGAAGTGATCCAAAAGGTAGTGTTGTGGTGTGTGGTGGTACTGTATATGGAGGCACACTTGTTTCACTGAATGTTGGCCAAGGTTTCACATATGGGAAGTTTCTGATCTCAGTTGTACCACAATGAAGAGGTGAAATGCCTGGGTGTTTTTTGAGCAGGAAAAGAGAAGTTGAAGCCCCTCCAGTCACACTTAGACCCAACCTTCCTTCGGGCTCCCAGTGGCCAGCCTGAAAGATTAAAACCGGAGGTGCGAAATCACTTGCTAGTGTTGTCTCGGACACAAAATAGCATGTGGTATGAGGGAAAGGTAATTTAATAAAGTGAACAGAAGCCCTTCTGCCTCCCCATCAAAAAGACATTTTAAATCTCATGCTGGCAGTAAGGAGCATAGTGTAGTCCAAGTTTTGTAAGAAAGCAACCTTCATTAATTTGGCTTTGAGGTCCTGGTGTCTTAACAGATGACATACCTACTCTTTGTGTTAATAAACAAATTGCTGTTTTTATTATTTATTAATATCTCTGTTACATTTCTAATTTTAAAGGAGCATTGAGTTTACTTGCTTGCTCAATAACCAAATCCTTAGCCTATGTATTCTGAATCATATGCCACTGCATTGCAGAGAAACACAGGAGGAAATATATTAGAGAGTGGATAGAAGTGAAGGGGTTTAAGAAGAGCTTGAAGGAGAGCGGGGGAGAGAGAAGCGGAAGCATTTAGGGAGGAAGTTCCAGGGCATGGTTTATAGGTGACTAAAGGCCTGGTCACCGATGGTAGGATAGAGTGAATGAAGAATGTGTAACAGGCTGGAGTCAGAGGAACAGAGAATTTGAAGGGGTGGGGAGGGAGGAGGCACAGGCTGTAAGGTTAGACAAGATTAACAATGAAATCGACCTAGCATGGATAAATTTGACACGTAGTTAGTCTAAGTGTGCCGTATCAATATCAATTATCCTTTGTAACGATAATAAGGAGCAAACAATTCTGCTTGTGAATGAACTGCAGATTTTTTTTAAATTAAAGATTTTTAATTTGGACCAAGATGCTTCAATTTCTGTCTTTTGAGTTTATGGGGGAAAACACTACCAACGTTGTGATTAAATAATTGCAACATGGGTCCTTTCAGAATGTTGTGCTTAATTAAGTGTGCAAGAATTACTGTGTGATGTTGCCTCATTGTAGTAATGGAGATGGAACATGGATGTGAATTTGAGCAGCATTGGGTGTTTGGCTTTATCAATAGGAAGCGAATGGGAAGTTTTAAGTTCCGTTCTAGCCTAGATAACATCAGTTTTCCATCCATTGCAGTGGATAGAACCCTCCATTAATGATTGGGAATTGGTATTATTTGTATTTTTTCCTGTTGCTTACAGCTGTGATCTATTTATTTTCAGGCTGTTTCAGCTGTGATGCTCATGTCCTTGTTTGCCACAGTATAATTTTGAAAGCCATTTTCTGTTTCTGTTTTCTTTCAACGGCTGATAAAGCATACATGGAGTGGCTAAAGCAACGCTCGGCATTCATTCTATGAAGTAGAATGCTGGCCTTTTATCCTTACTGAAAGTGAGAATCACAACTGCTTGTCTGTTACAATGGAAAGATGCCCTTTATCCTGATCAGTAGCATATCCAGTCATTGAGACATTTTTAGGTGTTGCTACCTGATTCTTGGCTGGTTTTTCATCCCAGAATGTGGATCTTGAGACAAGCAGTTGGCCATTTTTTGGTTGTAGCCCTTTGCAGATTGCAGCACTGGGCCATAAACAGCAGCGGCTGCATTAATGCTATGTTTCCAATTCAATACCAGAGTTATTGGTTTCAGAATTCAGATAGGAGTAATCTCAATTTCCAGCCTGAGATGCTGTAAATGGAGTGTATTCATCTGATAAAAATGGATGTCTTGGGGATTAGTCTTAGTAATGAATTTCTTCATTGCACAAGCCATTGTAGTTCCTGTCCCATTGTTGATCAGTTTTGCTGAATTATTAATTTGACTTGGGTGTTGAATTTAACTCTTTTGCGTGATTTACTCTTTCTGTACAACTGAACTACCTCAAGCCACGGCACTTGGATGCAGAGTTGAAGAATCTGTCCTGCAGTTTTAGATATCGATGAATTTATGCTCTTTGATTTGTGTAATGTTGCCATGACACATTTTACGTTGATATTTTTGTCCCGAGTCGGTGTATCCTGTGCAATATCACTTGTAAACCACGCTATGGCTTTCTCAGCTTTAATTTGAACAGTTACTTGGGAAGTTGTGTTTTCACCACTGGCCACAGACTAGAATAAGAACCTGTCAATGATAATATTCTCACCCAGAAGTAACACATACTCATTATAACGAGCAACAGAGATCTCTGCAGGATTTAACTTCAATATTTCAAATCTGTCCCCCAAACGAAATAAAGTAAAAAGGGCAACTGTCACCACTTAGTGCAAAATTGTTATTTTTTAAAGAATTAAAAGATCTTGTCTAACCCTGCAGCCTGTGCCCCCCCTCCCCCCCACCCCAACCCCTTCAAGTTCTCTGTTCCTCTGACTCCAGCCTGTTACACATTCTTCACTTACTTTACCCTACTATCGATGACGAACCCATTAGTCACCTATAAACCATGCCCTGGAACTTCCTCCCTAACACAAGCACGTGTTCATTCAGATTCCCCAGTGTGACCTGCCAGTTTTCTTAATGGCGAAGCGTGTTTTGCACTTAAGGTTTTTTTTTAATGTGTGTTTATGAGTCACAAGTAGGCTTACATTAACACTGATGTAGAGATGCTGGTGTTGGACTGAGATGGGCACGGTAAGAAGTCTCACAACACCAGGTTAAAGTCCAACAGGTTTATTTGGTATCGTGAGCTTTTGGAGCGCTGCTCCTTCATCAGGTGAGTGGAGAGTTGGGTTCACAAACAGGGCATATATAGACACAAACTCAATTGCAAGACAATGGTTGGACTGCGAGTCTTTACAGGTAATCAAGTCTTTACAGGTACAGACAATGCAAGTAGAGAGAGGGATAAGCAAAGGTTAAATAGGTGTGAATTATCTCAAGCCAGGACAGTTAGTAAGATTTTGCAAGCCCAGGCCAAATGGTGGGGGTTAAACGTAGTGTGACATGAACCCAAGATCCAGGTCAAGGCTGTCCTCATGTGTGCGGAACTTGCCTATCAGTTTCTGCTCGGCGATTCTGCATTGTCGTGTGTCTTGAAGGCGGTCTTGGGAATACTTACCCGATGCCACGTGACAACACAAGCACCTTAGTTGTCCATTGAAGAAGGTGGGAAAAATATCAGTCCTTGCTACTCTGGTGGAATGTATGCCTGAGGATAGAATGCATTTTATTTACTTTGGTGGCCTCCCATGAAGTGACCTACATCTGGTGTGGTGGGGGGGAAGCTACTTTCCTGAATACAATAATGGCTGGTAGATTCCAATTCTGTTGGTGTTGGTTGCAGTCCTTTTTTTTGTACCTATCCGAAGCAGTCTATGTAAACCAGAAGGCGATGGATTCTTAAAGTTAAGCAGCCCGCCTATTCTCTTAACTTTGACCCAGTATTTCAGCATGTTCACAATTCCAGCAAAGGATATTGAGTTGGTCCTTGGGAGTGTAACTTGGTTGCTAATTTTTAATTTTTGGTTTCCTGTTCTCTTCACTCACTCTAATAATAGATACACCTCCACTGAGCATCCAGAAGCATTCACTGAACAATGTTGAGTCCATAAGGACAGGAGTAGGCTATTTAGCCCCTTGCGTTTGTTCCACCATTCAATTAGATCACGGTTGATCAGTTATCTAAACCATATACCTTGCTTTACCCTATATCACTTGATACCAGTAATTAACAAAAATCCATCACGTTTTGAAGAAACATTTCCTAATTTCATTCCTGAAAGGCCTGCCTCTAACTTTTAGACTATGTGCCTTTGTCCTGGACTCCCCAACCACTGAAAATGGTTTCTATCTGCATCATCTGTTCCGCTTCATATCTTAACTTCAATCAAATCATTCTTTAACATTCCACCGAACACAATCCTAATTTATGTCATCACTTCATGTAGTTTCATCTTTGGGTGTCTCGATATCATTCTAATGAATCTAAGTTGCGGTCCTACCAAGGCCAATATTCCCTTTCGAAGGTCCAGTACCTAGAACTCCTCGCAATACCCCAGGTGTGGTCTAACCAGGGCTTGTGTGGCTGAAGCATGGCCCTCGTATTGTCATCCTCCAGTTGTAAAGGGCAGTATTTCATAAACCCTTTTGTTTATTATCTATACTGCTTGTGACATTTCAATGATCTGTATACCTGGATCGCAAACCTCTTTGTGCTTACACTCTCTCTCGCTTTTCACCATTTAGAAAGTACCCTGTTTGATCCTCCTTCAGTTCAGAGTGGATGACCCCATATTTGCCTAAATTGAAATCCATTTGCCACATGTTTGCCTATTCATTTAGTCTATCGATATCACTTGGTAATTTTGTGCTTCGTCTATCTGCTTAGCTTACAATAACCGCCAATCTTAAATGCCTTGATCAAATTTGAATATTTGGCTTTCTATCCCGTTAAGTTTTTAATGAATATAATGAAAAGTGAAGGCTGGAACATGAGTCCCCACTAGTCACAGATTGTGAATTAGAGTACCTGCTCATTATCCTTACTCACTCTCTTGCCTTCTGTACAGCCTATATATTTCCTGAGCAAGTTAATAATTTATCTTCAGTTCCACGCACTTCAACATTAGCCAATAGCTTCTTATGAGGGATTCAATCTCATAATTTCTGGAAGTTCATGAATAACATCCATAGATTGGACCCCCTTTGTGGTGGCTAGCCACCCTGGCCTCACAGCGCCAGGGACCTGGATTCAATTCCTGGCTTGGGTCACTGTCTGTGTGGAGTTTGTATGTTCTCTCCGTGTCTGCGTGAGTTTCCTCCGGGTGCTCCGGTTTCCTCCCACAGTCCAAAGATGTGCGGGTCAGGTGGCTTGACCGTGCTAAATTGCCCCTTAGTGTTAGGGAGACTAGCTATGGTAAATGCATGGGGTTATGGGGATAGGGCCTGGATAGGCTTGTGGTCGGTGCAGACTCGATGGGTCGAATAGCCTCCTTCTGTACTGTAGAATTCTTTGATTCTATAACGTAACATGAAACCTTCTGTCTGCCTGTGTTTAAGATCTGTTGGGTCACATCTGTGAAATTTCTTCCAACTTTTAACTTAACCATAGATTTATGATGCAAGCTGTTAATTTTATGGATTTAATCCTTTCCATCAATTTGCAGTGTCATTCACTGAGCACTTGCAGCATTATAGTCTTCAGGACTTCAATGATTTATTGATCAATGGATCTGAAAAGTCAACAATTTGTTTGTTTGAGTGGTTTTGTTTCTTGGCTCATCTTAACTTTTCACACTGATGTATCATCCAAGCTTTGTGGAGGTCATTACAGATCATTATATATTTTTAGACGTGGTAGCTGAATTGATCATCCAAGGCTGCTCTTCACTGATAATACAGCCCTGAAAAAGATGGAATGTAAACAGGAGAAATCTGGAAATACTCAGCAGGCCAAGTATCTGTGGAGAGAGAAACAGCGTTAATGTTTCAGACTGGTGACCTTTTTGCAGAACTGGTTGTAAAAACCACTTGTAGAGAAAGCACCTTTTAACTTAATAAAGATGCTTCATTTGACACCAAGCCACACCAGGAGATATTGGGTCCGATGACCAAATGCTTGGTCAAAGACTTGTTTTGAGCAGTCTCTTAAAGGATGAAGTGGAGTTATACGGAGGGTACTTGGGCCTAGGCAGCTGAAAGCACAGCCCATCAATGTTGGGGCAATGTAAATCAGGGAAGGGCGAGAAGCTACAAGTGCAGATAACTCAGAGTTGTGGAACTGGAGGAGATTACAAGTATAGGCAGGGGTGAGGCCCTGGAAAGATGAGAATTTCAGCAAGTTCACAGAGGAAGATCTTTAATCTGAAGGAAGATGGCGGAGCCAAAGGAGAAGTTGTTCATTGTAAATGGACGAGTTCAGCCAGGCAAACGAGGGTCGTGGTGGATTGGATCTAATCGGTTCTCCACTGGAGGAAGAAGTGGAGGGCTGGTGGTCTGTCCTGTTGGAGGTGATGGTGTAGAGACTGGACATCCAAGGGGGAAAGGAAGGTAGTTACGGCTGAAAAAGTAGAAATCTAAGGTTGGTCTTCCTCAGGTCCCCTCCCATCTCTTATTCTGGTGCGCTGACAGTTTTGGCGCTGAGATTGAAAACTTCCAGCAAACTTTGCTTCAAATTTTCACTCCTTCCTCACCTTAACATTGTCCCCCTCTGATTCTTTTCTTCTTTTCCAGGACATCGTGAGCTAAACTTTTGGGAATAGGCTGTCAATCAGTGCCTGCTACAAGCCCATTGACTCCCATAGTTACCTTGGTTACCACCGATCACATTTTCCATGGACCTCCCTTCTCAGCATGTCAAAATGCTTTTGTAAAAATTTCCTCTTGGGCTGTCTGCATCACAGGCAAGGCCAGCATTTAGTACCCATCCCCGATTGCCCCTGAACTGCTGCAGTCTATGTGGTGTACCTATATACCCACAATGCTTTAATCCTTTCAGGAGTTGATATAACTGAGTGGCTTGCTAGACCACTTCAGATGGCAGTTTCGGGTCAGCCACATTGTTGAGGGCCTGTAATCTCATGTCGACTAGAGTGGGTAAGCATGGGTGGTACAGTGGTTAGCACTGCTGCCTCAAAGCGCTAAGGTCCCGGGTTCGATTCCCGGCTTGGGTGACTTTCTGTGTGGAGTTTACACATTCTCGGGTTTCCTCCGGATGCTCCAGTTTCCTCCCATAGTCCAAAGATGTGCGGGTTAGGTGGATTGCCCATGCTAAATTGACCCTTAGTGTCAGGGGGACTAGCTAGGGTAAATGCATGGGGTTATGGGGATAGGACCTGGGTGGGATTGTGGTCGATGCAGACTCAATAGGCTGAATGGCCTCATTCTGCACTGTAGGATTCTATGGCAGATTTCCTCTCCTGAAAGATATTAGTGAGCCAGATAGGATTTATGACGATCCAATAGTTGAATGATTGTTATAATTTTATTTTTAGCATGTACAGTAATCATCAAGTAAGAAGTCTCTCAACACCAGGTTAAAGTCCAACAGGTTTATTTGATAGCAAAATCCACTCGCTTTTGGAGCGCTGCTCCTTCGTCAGGTAAGTGGGAGTTCTGTTCACAAACAGGGCATATAAAGACGCAAACTCAGTTTACAAAATAATGGTTGGAATGCGAGTCTTTACAGGTAATCAAGTCTTAAAGGTACAGACAATGTGAGTGGAGAGAGCGTTAAGCACAGGTTAAAGAGATGTGTATTGTCTCCAGACAGGACAGTTAGTGAGATTTTGCAAGCCCAGGCAAGTCATGGGGGTTACAGATAGTGTGACATGAACCCAAGATCCCGGTTGAGGCTGTCCTCTATCACACTGTCACACTATCTGTAACCCCCATGACTTGCCTGGGCTTGCAAAATCTCACTAACTGTCCTGTCTGGAGACAATACACATCTCTTTAACCTGTGCTTAACGCTCTCTCCACTCACATTGTACCTTTGAGACTTGATTACCCTGTAAAGACTCGCATTCCAACCATTATTTTGTAAATTGAGTTTGTGCCTTTGTGCCCTGTTTGTGAATAGAATTCCCACTCACCTGATGAAGGAACAGCGTTCCAAAAGCTAGTGGCGTTTGCTACCAAATAAACCTGTTGGACTTTAACCTGGTGTTGTGAGACTTCTTACTGTGTTTACCCCAGTCCAGCGCCGGCATCTCCACATCAGTAATCACCAAGCCAGACACCAGCTTCTGCAGTGGCTAAATGTAGCTCTTGAGGTCTGCACTGAATTCTGTCAGGGGACAGTCTTCAATGATGTGAGTCATTGATTTCGGTGCATCACAATCCGGGTTACCTGCAAGGCCCCACTGGTGCCAACTTGCTGACCAAAAGGCTTTGGTCAGTGCGGATTTGGTTCAGGAGTGCCCAATGTTGGTGTGGCAGGTTGAACTTGGGTGTGTGGGCTGTGGGATCTGTGATGAGGAAGTGGCTTTTAATGGTGGCTTGTTGGTTCCATTGCTGCTGCCATAGGGCCTCTGCTGTTATGCCTCAGCTGGCTTGATGGGAGCCTAGCAGCAGGTGGATTGGTAAGGTCCTTGTGTGGCGGCAGGCTTGGGTTGATATAAACCTTCTCCATGAGCTTTCTTGTTGCAATCTCCCTCCTTATGTGAGGGGGCAGGATGTTGCTCAGGACTGCGAGCCGGGGGAGTTGACTTGGTTGGAGTACTCGGGTTAATATGTATTGTTGTGCTGAGCTGAATGAGTTGTACCATACTGGTGCACAGTGCTGTGTAGTCGAGCAGACAGGACGAGAGCTGAAGTCTTTAAGGTTTGACCATCTTCACCCCATGAAGAGCCAGTGAGTTTGCTGAGGAGGTTGTGTTGCGTTTTGATCGTTACTGTGCTGTCTTGCTCAGATTTATTTTGTATGTCAGTGTTTGGTTAAAGGGGATGTTGTTTGCGATTCAGTCTCTTGCCATTCAGGGAGATGTCGAGTTCTCTCTTGGCCCTGGCATTGTGGGGGTGGCATATACTTGAGACTGTTTTCTTACTGCTGGGCTGATGGTGCCATGCCTCATCGTAGTTTACCAGCTTTGCAGCATTGTTGTTTAATGTTACCTCTAGCTCAGAAAAAGCCCGAGCCTGGGAGGCACAGTGGATATAATCAGCATCGATAATGAGACTAATGTTTTATTCCAGATTAACATTAAATTCTCCCAGCTGCCATGTTGGGGTTTGAACCCTTGTCTCCGAAGTATCAATTTGGGCCTTGGATTACTGACCCAGAAACATTACCTCAATGCCACCGTACTGAATCAATGTTAAATGCTCCCGCTGCAACATCCTGGTCCATTCTTAATTACCCCAGCACTCACGCTCTTTCCCACAACACCTTACGAGACAAGTGCCTTACGAAACATCTGCCTTTTCACTCCTTCCCTTCCCACCTTCCAGGGCCCCAGACACATTGTGTGGATGAAACAGTGATTTACTGTTCACAATGTGGTCTCCTCTTCATTGGGGAGGCCAAGCACACATTTGCTTTGCTGAACACTTCCCTTCAGATTGCAAATGCGGACCCTGAGCTTCCGGACACTTGCCATTTAACTCTACCCTCCAGCCCTCATCTTTTGTTTAGGCACCTTACAACCTTTGAAAATTTCAGATCATAAGCACTACTCCCAATTTTTCTGTAAAATTGGTGTCTGTAATTCATGCTGTTCATTTGATGCCCCCGAACTTCTGCTGTAGACCTTTCTTTTCTTCTTCCCTTCCAGCTTTCCCTGCCTCTCTGCTTGTTCCAAGTATATTAGATGTGTAACATTTTCCAGTGGGGTGTAACAGTGGTTAGCACTGCTGCCTCACAGCGCCAGGGACCTGGGTTCGATTCCTGGCTTGGGTCACTGCCTGTGTGGAGTCTGCACGTTCTCCCAGTGTCTGCATGGGTTTCCTCCGGGTGCTCCAGTTTCCTCCCACAGTCCGAAAGTGCTAGTTAGATGCATTGGCTGTGCTAAATTCTCCCTCTGTGTACCCGAACAGGTGCCGGAGTGTGGCGACTAGGGGATTTTCACAGTAACTTCATTGCAGTGCTAATGTAAGCCTACATGTGACACTAATAAATAAAACTTTATAAACTTTCTGATGAGAGATTATTATCCTGAAACAGTAACTCAGTTGTATCTCTGCAGTTGCTGCCTGACCAGTGTTTATAGTTTTGCATCGCAGTTTCCAAAATCTGCAGTATTTTGCCTTTATGTGAAAGAAGATGGCTTGCTTCAATGCTGTCATATACATTCATCCTTCAGTGGGCTGGCATTGTCAATTTAAATGGGGCAACTGGTCTGTTATAAGCAGATGTTGTAATTACTGCCCTTTTTATGTAACAATGTGCACTTAAATTATGTATGATTTCAACATTCATGATGGCTGTGAAATGTTTTATTAAGGTTGCTGTGCATGGTTTGTGCAGTTCCCTTGAATGCCACTCTTTCAAGCAGATAAAAGATTCAGCTGAAGGCAGTCAATTGAAGACATTACACGGCACCCCAGTGACAAGTTTCATCAACAAGATGTGATGCACTAACATTAGCTTACACAGGAAGCCTTCCTATACAAGGCGTTGTGCATGAGCAAACCTGATGCTAATATTGCTGCATGATGTCGACAGACCTACATGACTATTATCATACAGGCAGAAGGTTTGTGTAACATTGCTGAAATGTTTCCCAGTCTGTTAGATATTTTAGGTGGCAGTTTCTGTCTGTGTGAGATGTGTCTTAATAGTCCATAGAACTCTTTGCTAAAAGATGAATTGAAGTTAAATACCTGTTGTACAAGTGACTTAATCACTATGATTATTTTCTATTTGATAAGAAAACTTCTTAACACACCAATACCTGTGGTGGACTGATACTCAATTGCTAGTATAGTAGGCATCACCATCACCTTTGCCTGGCACTTGAGTAAAGGTAATGTAATGGCCATCGCCAACAAAAGAGAATCTAAGCATCGCTCCTTGACATTTAATGACATTACTGTCACTCAATCCCCACTATTAAAACCCTGGGGGGTTACCGTTGACCAGAAATTGAACTTGGACCAGCCATATAAATGCTGTGGCTACCTGATATGCTGCAGGAAAATTTGTCCCGAGGCATGGTACATTGGGGAGACCATGCAGACGCTACGACAACGGATGAATGAACACTGCTCAACAATCACCAGGCAGGAGTGTTTTCTTCCTGTCGGGGAACACTTCAGCAGTCATGGGCATTCAGCCTCTGATATTCGGGTAAGCGTTCTCCAAGGCGGCCTTCACGACGCACGACAACGCAGAATCCCTGAGCAGAAACTGATAGCCAAGTTCCGCACACATGAGGACGGCCTCAACCGGGATCTTGGGTTCATGTCACACTATCTGTAACCCCCACGACTTGCCTGGGCTTGCAAAATCTCACTAACTGTCCTGGCTGGAGACAATACACACCTCTTTAACCTGTGCTTGGCCCTCTCTCCACTCGCATTGTCTGTACCTGTAAAGACTTGATTATCTGAGACTCGCATTCCAACCATTATCTTGCAAATTGAGTTTGTGTCTATATATGTCCTGTTTGTGAACACAACTCCTCACTCACCTGAAGAAGAAGCGACACTTCGAAAGCTTGTGCTACCAAATACGCCTGTTGGACTTTAACCTGTTGTTGTGAGACTGCCTACTGTACAAGAGCAGGCCAGAGGCTGGGAATTCTGCAGCAAGTAACTCCCCTCCAGAGAGAGACCCCCCCCCCAAAAAACCTGTCCACCATCTAAAACGCTCAAGTCTAGAGTGTGATGGAATACTCTCCGCCCGTTTGGAGTGCAACTCCAACAACACTCAAGGAGCTCAACACTATCCAGGATGAAGCAGCCCACTTGATTGGCACTCCATCCACAAACATTCATTCCCTCCAGCACTAACATACTGTGGGAAGTCTCAACATTTGCTCGCAACATCAGGTAAGTCAATTCATCTGATGAAGGAGCAGCGCTCTGAAAGCTCGTGATTCCAAATAAACCTGCTGGACTTTAACCTGGTGTTGTGAGACTTCTTACTGTGTCCACCCCAGTCCAACGCTGGCATCTCCACATCAACATACAGCAGCAGTGTACCATCTATAATATGGACTGTAGGAACTCACCAAGGTACCTTAGACAGCACCTTCCAAACTCACGATCACTACCACCTCGAATGCCAAGGGCAGTCGGCACATGGGAAGATCACCATCTGGAATTTCCCTCCAAGCCACTCACGATCCTGACTTGGAAGTATGTCGTTGTTCATAGAATCCCTACAGTGCAGAAAGAGGCCATTCGGCCCATCGAGTCTGCACCGACCACAATCCCACCCAGGCCCTATCCCTATATCCCTACATATTTACCCACTAATCCCTCTAACCTATGCATCCCGGGACACTAAGGGGCAATTTAGCATGGCCAATCAACCTAGCCCGCACATCTTTGGACTGTGGGCGGAAACCGGAGCACCCGGAGGAAACCCACGCAGACATGGGGAGAACGTGCAAACTCCACACAGATTTCTTTCACTGTTGCTGGGTTAAAATCCTGGAACTCCCTCCCTGACAGTTCTGTGGATACACCTACACCACATGGACTGCAGCATTTCAAGAGGGCAGTTCACCACCGCTTTCTGAAGGGCAATTAGGGATGGACAATAAATGCTGACCAAGCCAGCAATGCCCACACCCCTTGAATTAAAAAAAACCTTATATTTCCACTTGCATCTTTGTGCAATTAATTAAATCTGACTGCTGTTCATTTGGTCCCCGTGCTGACTGATGTGTTTCAAGCTCTGAATACTTGTTCTGCTGCATATGCAATTCCTCCATCTCATTGGTGAAGCAATGCCGTTTTTAAAAATGGACTGCCATGGGCTGCAGCAGAGCCAGTCACGGTTTTGTGTTTTCCAGAAGTTAGTTTAAAAAAGGAGCTTAAGCAAAGCAGAGACATTCATAGAATCCCTACAGTACAGAAGGAGGCCATTCAGCCCATCGAATCTGTACCGACCGCAATCCCACCCAAGCCCTATTCCCGTAACCCCACGCAATTACCCTATTAATCTCCCTGATACTAAGGGGCAATTTAGCATGGCCAATCCACCTAACTCGCACATCTTTTGGACTGTGGAAGGAAACTGGAACACTTGGAGGCCTCCCAAGCAGTCATGGGGAGAAAGTGCAAACTCCGCACAGACAGTGACCCGAGGCCGGAATTGAACCTGGGACCCTGGCGCTGTGCGGCATCAGTGCTAACCACTGTGCTATCGTGCTGCCCATTAAGTATAAGCACAGCTAAAACTTCCAAATCCCAATGTTTTAACAGCATTATAAGATGTTC
Organism: Mustelus asterias; assembly: GCF_964213995.1. Classification (NCBI taxonomy): domain Eukaryota; kingdom Metazoa; phylum Chordata; class Chondrichthyes; order Carcharhiniformes; family Triakidae; genus Mustelus; species Mustelus asterias. The sequence continues at coordinate 20,272,352 of NC_135801.1, read as the reverse complement.
ACTCCAGCTAACATGAAAGCTCTGGAGTCACAGGTAGCCATGATGTGGAGATGCCGACATTGCACAGTAAGAAGTGTCTCAACACCAGGTTAAAGACTCGCATTCCAACCATTATCTTGTAAATTGAGTTTGTGTCTTTATATGCCCTGTTTGTGAACAGAACTCCCACTCACCAGATGAAGGTGCAGCGCTCTGAAAGCTTGTGGCTTGTGCTACCAAATAAACCTGTTGGACTTTAACCTGGTGCCATAGGTTGGCCAGACCTGGTAAGGATGGTAGATTTCCTTCCCTAAAGGATATTAGTGAACCAGATGGGTTTTTCTGACAATCGACATTGGTTCCATAGTCATCAGTAGATTCTTAATTCCAGATCTCTTTTTAATAAATTCAAATTTCACCATCTGTCATGATGGGATTTGAACCTGGGTCCCTAGAACATTAGCTGAGTTTCTGGATTAATAGTCCAGCAATAATACCACTCGGCCATTGCCTCCCCCGATTCTGCAGGCATGTCCAAACTCTTATTGTCCATGGGCACTCAGTTGCTTTACCATCGAGCTCACAATCCTCTATGCGACACATCAAGATTCCGAACGCTTTTTAATTTCATTTTGGAAGCTTTTTAGTTTTTCAGCCCCTTTATCCTTGCTTCTTTCTTACTCCCCACCATCCTGTTTGTTTAAAATAGTGTTCTTCTTCCTCTTACCCTCACCTTCATTTTCATTCTGGTAATCTCTTGGGACATATACAGTTCATAAAGACCTAAAAAATTGAATTAGGGCATTTGTCCCCTCAGGTCTGCTCCACTATTCAGTAAGATCACGGCCAATCTCATGGCGGCCTTCAACCCCCACAAGCCTTGACTCTCTTGTAGGTCAAGTTATTCTGCATGTTGTTGCTGCATGCCCTGGATTGAAATTCTGATGTATTGGGAATCTCCATCCAATATGCACACATGTTCAATTACCTGGAAGAGAGTTCCAGGAGTTAGGATTGAGAGCTGAGGAGATCCCACACCGTGAGGTAGAAAAAACCAATACAAGTCTCTCAGGGTTCTGTGAAGAGTGTTTGTGCCTGTTAAAGATTGTCTTTCTTGTGGCAAATGAGGAGACTTGTATAAACATTTTCCTCGGTTGCCTTTGAACCTGTAGGAGTGCTCTGGGTTCGAATCCCACCATGGCAGCTGCCTAATGGTGACCATGAAACCATTGTCGATTGTTGCAAAAACCCAACTGGTTCACAAATGTCCTTTAGCAGTAATGTGGTTGCCCACCCAAGTAAGTCTTATCTGCCCTCCCAAGTAAGTCTCATGGAATCATGCCTCACAGATCATATCCCAGACATTACTATCCCTGCTGGTGGGACAGCAGAGGTGGCAGCGGCACAGTGGTATGTGGTCAAGAGGGAGTTGTTCTGGGAGTACCCATTATCCAATCTGGACCCCATGAAGTCTCATGGCATCAGGTCAAACCTCCTGCTGATTAACACTTATTGCCATCCTGCCTTAGCTAATCAATCAGTGCCCCTGCATGTTGAACATCACCAAGGGTGGCAAGGGCACAAATTGTACTCTGGGTGGGGACTTCCAGTGTCCATCTGCACAAATGGTAGCACCACTACTGGCCGATCTGGTCGTGTCCCAAATGAAGATGCGTCAGGTAGTGAGGGAACCAACAAGAGGAAAAAATGTACTTGACCTCATCCTCAGCAACCTGCTAGCCGCAGATGCTTCTGTCCATGACAGTAGTGGTAGGAATGACCACTGCACAATCTCCTTGGAGACAAAGTCCTGTCTTCACATTAAGGATACCCTCCAGCACTACCACCATGCTAAATGGGATAGATTTCAAACAGATATAGTAACTCGGGCATCCATGAGGCACTGTGGACATCAGCAGCAGCAGAATTGTATGCAACCACAATCTGTAACCTCATGGTCCAGGCTTTTCCCAACTGCACCATTACCACCAAGCCATGGGGTCAACCTGGTTCACTGAGTGCAGGTGGGCATGCCAGGAACACCTAAAAAAGATGTCAATCTGGTGAAGCTACAACATTGGACTATGTACTTAACAAACAACATGAGCAGCAAGCAATAGAACTAAGCAGTCCCACAATTGACGGATCAGATCTAAGCTCTGCAGTCCTGCCACATCCACTCATGGATGGTTGTCGACAATGGAACAACTCACTGAAGGAGGAGGCTCCACAAATATCCCCATCCTCAAAAATGGGGGTGCCCAGTGCGTCAATGCAAAAAATAAGCTGCCTTGTTGATCTGCTGCAGTCTCTATAACGTAGGTACATGCAGTGCTGTAACATTCATGGCACACAAGTGCCATGCAATGGCCATCTCTAATGAGAGAATTTAACCGTCGCCCCTTGACATTCAATGGAATTGGCATTGCCAGATTTCCACTATTAACATCCTGGGGTTTACTTTTGACCAAAAACGTAACTGGGCTAGCCATATAAATACTGTGGCTATAAGAGCAGGTCAGAGGCTAGAAATTCTGTGGAGAGTAACTCACCTTTTCACTCCTCAAAGCCAGTCCACCATCTATAAGGCACAAGTTAGGAGTGTGGTGGAATACTGTCCACTTGCCTGGATGAGTGCAACTCCTACAACACTCAAGAAGCTTGACACCATCCAAGACAACACCTCCCACTTGATTAGCACCCCATTCACAAACATTCTCTCCCTCCACCACCGATGCCTTTTGTACCATTTACAAGATGCACTGCAGGAACTCACCAAGGCCCCTTCAACAACACTTCCAAACCCATGACCACTACCATCTAGAAGCACAAGGGCAGCAGACACATGAGAATATCACCACTTGCCAATTCCCCTCCAAGCCACACACCATCCGGGCTGGGAAATATATCATGATGTGGAGATGCCGGCGTTGGACTGGGGTGAACACAGTAAGAAGTCTCACAACACCAGGTTAAAGTCAAACAGGTTTATTTATGGTATTTGCTAACAAATAAACCTGTTGGACTTTAACCTGGTGTTGTGAGACTTCTTACTGGGAAATATATCACCTTTCCTTCACTGTCATTGGGTCAAAGTCCCAGAACTCCCTCTCTAACAGCGCTGTGGGTGCACTTGCACCCTATGGATGGCAGCGCTTCAAGAAGGCAGCTCACCACCATCTTCTAGAGGACAATTAGGGATGGGTAATAAATGCTGGCCCAGCCACGGAAGCTCTCATCCCTTGAATGAATTTTTAAAAATAGGATGGGAGACTAAAGGCTTGGTCCAAAAGATTGGTTTTAAGATTTATGAACTCATTATTGTGCAACCAACACTTTGTTTCTATACATTGTGTCTACTTGAACCTTTCTGACATGAAACAGGTTAAAGATTAACTTGCCCAAGAGCTTTGGTTACAACAAGGTGGATGAGAACACATCGGCTATATTGTATTATTCCTCAGTTGTGAATGACCTCACTTTAATGGTGATTGAGCATTTTTACTTCAGTTTCATTTACCTAATTTTAATGCAAGTTTGTGAGGATTCTTACCTTGCTGTTTGGTCAGGTTTGTGCCTGCGTAAAGTTTCCATGGTGACAGGCCCATTACGTATGCAACTTTCCCTGACTAAATCCTACCTCACTGATTTAGACATATTACTTTGGTCGCAGTAAATGCAAATGTGCTGTTCTGTTTTTTTTTCTGTTTATTGATCCACTTGCACAATCTTGAAAGCTCTTAATGACAACAATTGTTCCAAATCGTGAAACAAATCTGTGGAGCCAGGAGCAACTGGAGGGGTCACAGTAGGAAGTACTGGATGTTATTAATTTTGTAAACCCATTTTGTTTCACCCCACTGCCATCGCTTTGGTGCTGGAAATAAGAATAAATGCAGTCAACCTTAATAGTTGTAGCTTTTAATTTCACAGCCGTACTGTGTAATGAATGAGTTAATCCTCAGACAGTCACCAGAAATTTATTTACATTTGATGCGATATTGTAAAGGATGCGAAGTGCTAAAAGCAATTACAAAGCCAAGAGACCCTTCCACCCATTGTGGCATCACTGGTCACTTTGCTAGAGCAATTCAGCACAAATCTTTTGATTTGATTTATTATTGTCACGTATTGGGATACAGTGAAAAGTATTGTTTCTTGTGCGCTACACAGACAAAGCATACCGTTCATAGAGAAGGAAAGGGGAGAGCTCAGAATGTAGTGTTACAGTTATAGCTAGGATGTAGAGAAAAATCAACTTAGTGCGAGGTAGGTCCATTCAAAAATCTGACGGCAGCAGGGAAGAAGCTGTTCTTGAGTTAGTTGGTACGTGACCTCAGACTTTTGTATCTTTTTCCCAACGGAAGAAGGTGGAAGAGAGAATGTCTGGGGTGCGTGGGTCCTTAATTATGCTGTCTGCTTTTCCGAGACAATGGAAAGTGCAGAGTCAATGGATGGGAGGCTGGTTTGCGTGATGGATCACTACCCTGATCTGGCCGATAACCCTGTGCTTCAAAAGTTGACGTATTTTTGCAAAGAACAACCAGTTCATCATTCATTTTGCATCACCATAAAATTGTCAAATTGACAATTTGCTAAATGGGAAACATCAAAATTGTAATGACAAGAAGTATTTGGTAATGTAATTATTTGATGTTGTCTATATTCCCAGTACTGTAGCCTGGAGTAAAACTATTCCAATCTAGTACCTGTTTTAATAACCATTTGTTTATCTAGCCTAAATTATAATTAAGCAGAAGTGACAGCAGTGTGGAACAATATTTACTTTGCAGGAATAAGATTAAAATGAATGAGGGATTATAAATAGAACAATTGAAGAAGCTAATTTTAAAAATGTAGTCACGATTCGTCATTAAAGTTCCAGAATTTCTGGAGATAGTTTGGACTCGTGTCAAAACCATGGACTGGTCGCTCGTACAGGATTCTACAAGATAAAGAGCCGGTCATTTCAAACTGAGGTGCGTAGAAATTTCTTCTCGCAGAGGGCGTGAATTTCTGGAATTCTCTGCCTCAAAGGATAGTGGAGGTTGGATCATTAGAAGATTTTTGATTTTATTTTTGATTTGATTTACTATTGTCACATGTATTAGCATACAGTGAAAAGTATTGTTTCTTGCGCACTATACAGACAAAGCATACCATTCATAGAAAAGGAAATGAGAGCGTGCAGAATGTAGTGTTATAGTCATAGCTAGGGTGTAGAGAAAGATCAACTTCGTGCAATGTCGGTCCATTCAAAAATCTGATGGCAGCAGAGAAGAAGCTGTTCTTGAGTCGGTTGGTACATGTCCTCAAACTTTTGTATCTTTTTCCCAAAGGAAGAAGGTGGAAGAGAGAATGTCCGGGGTGCGTGGGGCCCTTAATTATGCTGGCTGCTTTGCTGAGGCAGCGGGAAGTGTCGACAAAGTCAATGGATGGGAGGCTGGGTTGCGTGATTTAAAGTATTTAAATGGTATTTAGTGGATAAATCACTAAACCCGAGAACAAGAATAAAAACTCGACAGTAGGCATTTGGCCCTCATGCAGTCATTCGGGTCCATAGATGTGCAAGAGCATGAATATGCATGTGTGGGGGACACAACCGTCAGAAATTAGGGGACTTGGAGTCAAATATAAAATAGAATACATGGCTAAATGTCCTTTGATTGTCTTTGAGGCAAAGATTTGAAATGCTGCAGCTGATTTAGATTAGCTGGCTTGGATGCGGTCAGCTGTAGTAGATGTCGCAGTTGGTTCTTCGGTAGAGTTGGCTTCTCAAACTCTTAATCCAAAAGAGGGAGAGAGAGCAGCCACTGACCTGTTTGCTCTGTTGTGTCACTTGCAATCTCTTTCTTAGACAGTTGTGAGTTTCGATGGGCGTTTGGATTATTGGAACTGTCCTTCTCTTCGGAATGATTTGTTGGTCTCTCAACTTCACCTTGGAACGTGGCCTTGCACTTTTAATCTTTGTCTCTGATCAAATTGCAAAATTTCCAGTCAGTTGGAAAGTCATATTTTCAAAAACCAAGGGCCATAGTCTTGCGACAAGCGGGTGGAAGAAGAGAGGGAGACTGGATGCGTGAAGTGGGATGGGCATGGGGCCCAGCATTCCCTGAAGGATTGGGGGTGGCAGTGGCATCAAGCACACATTGGGAAGGAGCAGAGATGCTTGAGGAGCTGCCAGTAAATGGATCAGTGAAACCTGAGAACTTCACTCTGTCAAAGATCATTTCCACTGATTGACAAATAGAGATAGTAAGAAGTCTCACAACACCTGGTTAAAAGTCCAACAGGTTTATTTGGAATCACAAGCTTTCGGAGCGTTGCTCCTTCATTGTGTGAGTGGAGAGTGGAGGGTTCACAAACACGGCATATATAGACAAAGACACAATTGCAAGATAATGGTTGGAATGCGAGTCTTTACAAGCAATCAAGTCTTTACAGACAGTGCGAGTGGAGAGAGGGATAATCACAGGTTAAAGAGGTGTGAATTGTCTCAAGTCAGGACGGTTAGTAGGATTTTGCAAGCCCAGGCCAAATAGTGGGGGTTACATGTAGTGTGACATGAAGCAGTTAAAGGGCCATAGAAATAGAGAAATACATACAAACATGTACAGGCATGCAAATAGAAAAGAAGGGGATGGAGACTGAAGATTCTCACTGAAAGGACCAATGGGCGGGGGAAGAAGGAAGACTTTGTCACTGAGAGCCTTTGGGACATGAGGTGCTTCATGAGGCAAAAACTACAACATAATTTAAAAGAGAATTTGTGTATCTGTGAATTTGAAGACGAGGGAAAAAATAAAATCAAATGAAAGAGGAAAAGACTCAGTGGAAGAAAATGAAGCAACAAAATCCTTTTAAGCGAGAGACAAACAGATTGGGACTCAGCATAAAAAAGCAAAGCTCCAAACTTCAGTCATGTCTTAAAGATGCTCAAGTTCAAGAGTTAGCCACATCTTGCAATGTCCTTTTAAGACGATAAAGGTTTACACATTCTGATTAGCTGGATGTAGCTAATTAATTTTTGCATATTTAAGGCAATCAGCAACAGAAGCAATCGTGACATGAGGAAATTCTTTGTCAAGCAGCAAGTGGTTAGGATCTGGAATACATTGCCCAGGAGTGTGGTGGTGGTGGCAGGGTCAATTGAGGCCCTCGAGGGAATTGAATTGATATCTGAAAATGGAAAAAAATGGCTGGATGTGGAGAGAAGGCCAGGGAGTGGCATGAGGTGAATCGCTCCTTTACAGGGCTGTGATGACATGATGGGCTGAATGGCCTCATTTTGTGCTGTAGATATTCAATGATTTAATGGTTCATTGAACTTTCCTTGTACCAGCTTGAGCTAGAGCCTGCCAAAATTGAAGAGCAAAGTCTCATTAAATTCCTATGCATTTTAGCAGGTAACCCATTCTCATAATGTGGCCAACGGGTACTATCAGCCTGTAAATCCTTCCAATATGCCTGACGGTAGGTGAAAAGAGCAGGAAAGTTTCTGGTGAGACATACTGCAGAAGGCAGTGGCAAACTACCACAGTACTTTGCGAAGCATAATCACCGGACTAATCCATGGAGGTTCATGGTCGCTAATGCTCTCTTAATGCATGTTACCTTGAAGGAAGAGGAATCCTTCACAAGACCCTCACAAAAGAACTGTTCAGAGTGTGTCATCTTATTGTGATTATTCACAGAGACAAGAAAGAACTGAGAGTCTGAATAAATGAAACCTGGCAATTACTTTCTTGAGATCTGGCTGAGTTAAATATTTTTTTTTAGTTTTTATTTGTTCATTCATAGGATGTGAGCATTGCTGCCAAGGCCAACCTTTATTGCTCATGCCCTTGAGAAGGGGTATGTGACCTAAGTCACTAGAGTTCAGTTTGATCAGTTATTAATGTCATTTGGAGTGGGATTTATTGGGATATTTTCAAACAGAGGTTGTCTAAATGGATACACTATGTGTTTATTGGAGACATGAGGACGTTTGGATTTGTCTGTTAAATACCAATGTTCTCACGTCACATCAGCACCCTCCTCACCCCCACGTGCTGTAAAACTGATGTGAATATCGGCCGGGGCATTGAGTTTAAAAATTGGCAAGTCATGTGGCAGCTTTATAGAACCTTAGTTAGGGCACACATGGAATATAGTGTTCAATTCTGGTTGCCCCACTACCAGAAGAATGTGGAAGCTTTGGAGAGGGTACAGAAAAAGTTTATCAGGATGTTGCGTGGCATGGAGTGCATTAGCTATGAGGAGAGGTTGGAGAAACTTGGTTTGTTCTCACTGGAACAACTGAAGTTGAGGGGCAACCTGATAGAAGTCTACAAGATTATGAGAGGCATGGACAGAGTGGATCGTCAGAAGCTTTTTCCCAGGGTGGAAGAGTCAATTACTAAGGGGCATAGGTTTAAGGTGCGAGGGGCAAGGTTTAAAGGAGATGAACGAAGCAAGTTTTTTACACAGAGGGTGGTGGATGCCTGGAACTCGCTGCTGGGGGAGGTAGTGAAAGCGGATACGATAGTGACTTTTAAGGGGCGTCTTGACAAATAAATGAATAGGATGGGAATAGAGGGATATGGTCCCCAGAAGGGTAGAGGGCTTTAGTTCAGTCGGACAGCATGGTCGGTGCAGGCTTGGAGGGCCGAAGGGCCTGTTCCTGTGCTGTAATTTTCTTTGTTCTTTGATGTTTGATCTTTCATGCCCACATTTCTCCACAAGTATGGCAATGATGTTGTGCTGGTGAATAAGCTTGAACATCAATGAATGCATCTTTCTCTCCGTGAATAAGATGAAATTGTTTAATAGTAGACTATGTATGCTGCTTTCTGCCTTTGGCTGTATGTTGTATTAACTGCAAAAACATTGGCCAGAATTCTCAGGCTGTTTTATACCCCGCTGCCGCTGCCAGCAAGGGTGGAGAATTTGGCGCTCAGCCAAATCTCCATTCACTGTAGTGGCTGGCTCCGGCCATTCATGCCGGTGGGATTCTCCAGTCCCGCTGGTAGTGCACCCCCTTGTGCTGGTTTTGCGGCAGTGTAGGGTGATATCAAGGGAAATCCCATTAACAGCGGCAAGACCAGAGAATCCCGCGCCAGTGAGCAGCTCACCACCTCCCCGCCGCCGAGAAACCATTGCTGGGAGGCAGGAGAATCCCCCCCCTCCCCCCCCATTGTTTCTTCAAAAGATATAGGGCATACAGTGAAGCAAATTAAAAGTTCAAGGTTTATTTATTAGTGTCACAAGTAGGCTTACATTAACACTGCAATGAAGCTACTGTGAAAATCCCCTAGTCGTCACAATCCGGCCCCTGTTTAGGTACACTGAGGAAGAATTTAGCATGGCTAATGCATCTAACCAGTGCGTCTTTCAGACTGTGGGAGGAAACCGGAGCACCCGGAGGAAACCCACGCAGATACGAGGAGAATGTGCAAACTCCGCACAGACAGTCACCCAAGTCGGAATTGAACCCGGGTCCCTGGCTCTGTGAGGCAGCAATGCTAACCATTGTGTCATCTTAGCTTAATCATAAGGAGTGTTTGAAAGATGTTGGAAGACTCCAGTTTATCTTTCAAAGTTGTGCTTGAACAGCAGAAAGTTACAAAAATTTGAAAAAGTTTGTGTTTGTCTCTAGTGAAGAGCATTGACAATTAATTGAACAGCACTGATGAACTACTGTACAACAGCAGCATAAACGTTTCTGTGCGGGGTTCACTGTACAAGGAAGTCAGGTTTTATAGCCCAAACTGACCTCTGATAGTAACTTGAGGCTCCTTTCTCGATCTTGCTTCAGCGCTTTGTATGCCCCTGACTTCAAATTCAGACTTACTTTACACTAACGGAACTGGCAATATGAAGCGAAATCGATCCACCATAGCGGCAATGTAAAGCTAAAGTCACATTGCCATGACGTTGATGGTATGGAAGCACTTTTAAATAGGAAGAGAGTAGAGCTCCACTCCCAAACCCCTGCAAAATAAAATAAAAATCTGTGTTTTCTTCCTTAAATCATCATGATGCAGTCAAATATTAATGATAAAGTCAGGGAATTTAATGAATCAGAGATTATGAGGAATGGTTTAATTTATCTGTGGCAAGACATTTTGTGCCTCAGAGGTTCCAGCTTCTAGGTTTGTGCTGCAAGATATTATCTTCATGTGAAAGCATCTGACTTGCATGCCAATTATGTTGATTTATCCTGCAGATAAAGTTCTGAAAGGGACGTGGTGGCATGGTGCTCGGGCACTAGTCTTAGCCTCTGGGGCCTGTGTTCCATCAAACCCTGTGACTGTTCAGAGTTTGGACAGTTTTGATCCAGCTGGGAATACAGAACAAAATTGTCTTAAATCAGGTAGCACTTGTCACTAAATTGATAATCCTGGGATGATCAAGAGAATAGTTGCCTGGAAAGCTTTTTATAGGATAGAAACCCTGCAGTACAGAAGGAGGCCATTCGGCCCATCGAGTCTGCATCGACAACAATCCCACCTAAGCCCTATCCCTGTAACCCCACATATTTACCCTGCTAATCCCTCAGACCATTCCGGGACACTAGGGCAATTTAGCATGGCCAATGCACCTAACCTACACATCTTTGGACTGTGGGTGGAAACCGGAGCACCCAGAGGAAACCCACGCAGACACAGGGAGAATGTGCAGACTCCAAACAGACAGTGACCCAAGCCGGGAATCAAACCCAGATCCCTGGAGCTGTGAGGCAGCAGTGCTTGCCACTGCACCGCCCTAACCACTGTGCCACCATGCCACCCTTTATTAGGTGCCAAGATGTAGCATATCATGTGTAGAATTTAAGCTATGTTTCACTGTTCATTTCCATTTATTTTAGATTTTATTGAAGATTAGAATTAAAACTAATTTAAATCCAAATTCTATGATTGATTTAATTGTAGAATTCTGAAACGTGAATACTTATTCTATCAAAAGCACCCTATTATTTTATTCTTCTTGGAAGAATCTATTATTCCTTGTGTGAAGAATCTATTATTCTTTCTGCAAAGAATCTATTATTCCTTGTACGCCATTGTGAAACCATTAACATATATCATATGCAGTGCAGTAAACCGCTGGACACGATGTTGAGGGAATATGAGAATGGTGAGGGAACTGTTTTTTTTGTATAAATTTCTTCTATTGCATTTAGATTTTCATTTGGTAGCGATGTATTAACTTGCATTTATAATTGTGCTTTAATATCCTGAATCCCAAAGCGTACTGGAAAATATTGCTGTAATAAGACATGTTGGCAAAGATTTTTGTGTTGCAGATGTTAGAGGAATTTAGTTATCAAGCTATCAGAATTAATTTTGTTCCAGCAAAACGCAGGTCTGGCACTTTATTGATATCCAATATTCTACCTAAAATCTGACCAATGGATCATCTCTTACTCTTCAATATATAATATTTTCCAATGACTGTCACCCGTCGAAACTTTTCACTTTCCTTTTTGTGGAGAGCCCTGTCTAAACATGTTTGATGTGTGACAGAAATAGCACGCAAATAAAATAACAGGTTGGACTTGTCTAAGGAGAGTGGGAACTTATGAGAACAGAGAGGTAGTAAAAAGCAAATGTGACTAGCAGACTCCAGTTTATCAAATACAAAGGAACTATTATGTATAAAACATTTGTTAAGAATCCTCTATGGATCAGTAACATTCCAACATCAGATTGTTTGTTTGCAGAATTACAAAAGCAATTTTTAACTCTTCACCATAAAAGCAAAGCTACAAATGATAAATTGAACAATTATCCACTCTGAATAAGTGATGCATTTTCTGCTGGCAATATAGATTTAACACAAGTGAAGAAGAAAATTCTATTTAGACTCTATTCTGACTGGAAAAATTTATGCACCCAAATCTCGAGGTGAGTTAGCAACACGGGAACAGGAGCTGGCCATTCATCCCCTCTGCTATTGCATTAGATCACAGCTGATCAATACCTCAACTCCAGAATTCTTGTTAATGGTCCCCAACAAAAACCTAATTGATCTCAGCCTTAGTTCTGATTGTTGCAGTGTCCACAGTATGAGAACCCAGTGTGTCGGCGCAGCCTTCCACTAATCAGAGGGTCAGAATGTCAAACCTGAAGCTAACATAGAAGATAAAGTAAAGTTTATTCATTAGTCACAAGTAAGGCATTAACACTGCAATGAAGTTACTGTGAAATTCCCATAGTCGCCACAGTCTGGTGCCAGTTCGGGTCGATGCACCTAACCAGCACAAGATAGGAGCAGGAAGAGGCCATTTGGCCCTTCTAGCCTGTTCCTCCATTCATCACAATCATGGCTGGTCGTCCAACTCAATAGCCTAATCCTGCTTTCTCCCCATAACCTGGATCCCATTCATCCCAAGTGGAATTTCACAGGAACTTCATTGCAGTGTTAATGTAAGCCTTACTTGTGACTAATAAATAAACTTTAAGTGCTATATTTAGCTGCCTTTTGAATACATTCAATGTTTTAGCATCAACAGCTTCCTGTGGTAATGAATTCCACAGGCTCCCCACTCTTTGGGTGAAAAAATGTCTCCTCATCTCTGTCCTAAATGATCTACCCTGAATTCTCAGACTATGACTCCTCATTCTGGACTTCCCCACCATCGGGAACACCCTCCCTGCATCTACCCTGTTTAGTCCTGTTAGAATTTTATAAATCTCTGAGATCCCCCAAACTAAGGTCATGATTTACTGGGTAGCAGGGATCCTGTTCTCGTATATGCTTCAAGATATTTGGACAGCTTACGGTGGGCACCTTGAAGCACTGGAGAAGTACCACCAGCAGTTCCTTTGCTCGATCCTTCAAATCAGGTGGTTAGAAAAGCGGTTCAAAAGTGGTTTCCTCTTCCTAAGACAATGTGCCCAGCACAGAGGCGCTGATATCTCAAAATCAGCTTCACTGGGCAGAACATAACACCAGACTCCTGAAGCTAATTGTTCAACTTGAAAAGTGAACACATTAGGAGACTCCTAGGAGATCAACATCAGGGTCAGTGTCCCTGAAGAAGTCAAACGTGTGATTTGACTCATGGGATTCCCTGGCTTCTGATCAACCAAAATGGCAACGGGTTCTTTTAGGAAGGCAGCAAACTGATCGAGAGATTTCATTAGGAACACACACAGATGAAACGAGGCATCAGAGCGCATGCAAAAACTTCCAAACAACTCGTCTATCTGACCTTTCCAGCACCATGTTCCCCGCATGCGGCAGAGTCATCAGATCATGCCCTGGACCTATCAGCCATCTTTGAACCTCAAATGAATCATAGTCGAAGCAAGTCGGTCTCCATCCTGAGGGGCTGCCGAAGAAACAGGAGGAACTTGTATGATTAGATATCTATTAGTTCATCTGCTGAGCTGGGTGAACGATTATGCATTATATCTTTGGCTAACAATCTTTTCAACATGAGTTTGGCTCTAATTATCAAATTAACTGGCTCTGTGTTGCCATTCCGTGAGGAGGCTGTTAGGGATGAAACTATATAGTGAGCATGCAGCCATCAGTCACATTAAGGCTCCAGGACAGTTTTATCAAATGGGTAGGAAGCTGTTGAAAAGCTTTGATCCATTATTGAACCAGGGTTTTCAATCTTCCTCGGGAGAAATCGAAAATTGTAGGATCTGGATGTTGATTTGTCTGTTTATTGTATTCTGTCTGGGGTCGATCCCCAACTCCAGTCTCGCACTTGAGATTCTTCATCGACTTACCATGCAAGAGGTCCTTCCTCTCAAGGATTTTATCTTCAGCCAGAATAAGATTTTACCTTTCCCAATGATCAAAGGGAAAGAGTCCCACCTTGATAAAAGAGAAGGGTGGTGGCATTTAGTCCTGTTGAATGCAGATACTCTTGCTAGATGTCATTCAGATATGTAGAATCAGCATTCTGGCCTCTGCTATTTGGTGCTGCCTGGACTGGGGTTTAAGCTTCAGTGGAAATTCTGTTACTGAGTCAACGGCCACTCCATCTGAATGCAGGTTCCCTGCTGAACGCCAATGTGGTATATGGAGATCAGATTCTCATTTTCATTTGCTAGGGCTATCTGGAGAGGTGGGGGGGAGGGGAGGGGGAGGGGGATGGGGGGGGGAGAGCAAGGGCGAGTCACTCCAGTCTTATGCATTTGAAGACATTCTTGCCCCCCCCCCCGCCCCACTCAAAAATCTAACTTACATGGGATTTATGTTTCACATAGTTGGTGATACTGCAAAAGCTGTCTGCATCTGGTTTGTTTACAAGCAATTTAAATTAAGCACTGAAGTGCTTTCAGATATTTCATTGAATATAAGGTGCCATATAAATGCAAGGTGTTTTTAACTTTACTAGTTTCTAACTGAGGAGGTGGTGGCGCAGTGATATTGTCACTGGACCTGTAATTCAGAGACCCAGCGTAATACTCTGGGAACACCGGGTTCAAATTCCGCCAATTTGAATTTAATAAAAATCTGGAATTATGATGACTACAAAACCATTGTCGTAAAAACCTACTTGGTTCATTGATGTCTTTCAGGGAAGGAAATTTGCCAGCCTTACCTGGTCTGGCCTATATGTGACTCCAGATCCACAGCAATGTGTCAAGAACAGAAGGTTGGTTAGGGCAAGTTTAGGGCCAGTTATAGATGGCAGAGGGAAGTTATGTGTGGAACCGGAGGAGATTGGTGAAGCATTGAACCAATATTTCTCTTCGGTGTTCACGCAAGGGGACATGAATATAGCTGAGGAGGACACTGGGTTGCAAGGGAGTAGAATAGACAGTATTACAGTTGATAAGGAGGATGTGCAGGATATTCTGGAGGGTCTGAAAATAGATAAATCCCCTGGTCCGGATGGGATTTATCCAAGGATTCTCTGGGAGGCAAGAGAAGTGATTGCAGAGCCTCTGGCTCTGATCTTCAGGTCGTCGTTGGCCTCTGGTATAGTACCAGAAGATTGGAGGTTAGCGAATGTTGTCCCATTGTTTAAGAAGGGGAACAGAGACTTCCCCGGGAATTATAGACCGGTGAGTCTCACTTCTGTTGTCGGCAAGATGTTGGAAAAAATTATAAGGGATAGGATTTATAGTTATTTGGAGAGTAATGAATTGATAGGTGATAGTCAGCATGGTTTTGTGGCAGGTAGGTCGTGCCTTACTAACCTTATTGAGTTTTTTGAGAAAGTGACCAAGGAGGTGGATGGGGGCAAGGCAGTGGACGTGGTATATATGGATTTTAGTAAGGCGTTTGATAAGGTTCACCATGGTAGGCTTCTGCAGAAAATGCAGATGTATGGGATTGGGGGTGATCTAGGAAATTGGATCAGGAATTGGCTAGCGGATAGGAAACAGAGGGTGGTGGTTGATAGTAAATATTCATCATGGAGTGCGGTTACAAGTGGTGTACCTCAGGGATCTGTTTTGGGGCCACTGCTGTTTGTAATATTTATTAATGATCTGGATGAGGGTATAGTTGGGTGGATTAGCAAATTTGCTGATGACACCAAAGTCGGTGGTGTGGTAGACAGTGAGGAAGGGTGTCGTAGTTTGCAGGAAGACTTAGACAGGTTGCAAAGTTGGGCCGAGAGGTGGCGGATGGAGTTTAATGCGGAGAAGTGTGAGGTAATTCACTTTGGTAGGAATAACAGATGTGTTGAGTATAGGGCTAACGGGAGGACTTTGAATAGTGTGGAGGAGCAGAGGGATCTAGGTGTATGTGTGCATAGATCCCTGAAAGTTGGGAATCAAGTAGATAAGGTTGTTAAGAAGGCATATGGTGTCTTGGCGTTTATTGGTAGGGGGATTGAATTTAGGAGTCGTAGCGTTATGTTGCAACTGTACACAACTCTGGTGCGGCCGCACTTGGAGTACTGTGTGCAGTTCTGGTCCCCACATTACAGGAAGGATGTGGAGGCTTTGGAGAGGGTGCAGAGGAGGTTTACCAGGATGTTGCCTGGTATGGAGGGGAGATCCTATGAGGAGAGGCTGAGGGATTTGGGATTGTTTTCGCTGGAAAGGCGGCGGCTAAGAGGGGATCTTATTGAAACATATAAGATGACTAGAGGTTTAGATAGGGTGGATAGTGATAGCCTTTTTCCTCTGATGGAGAAATCCAGCACGAGGGGGCATGGCTTTAAATTGAGGGGGGGTAGTTATAGAACCGATGTCAGGGGTAGGTTCTTTACCCAGAGGGTGGTGAGGGATTGGAATGCCCTGCCAGCATCAGTAGTAAATGCGCCTAGTTTGGGGGCGTTTAAGAGATCCGTAGATAGGTTCATGGACGAAAAGAAATTGGTTTAGGTTGGAGGGTCACAGTTTTTTTTTTTAACTGGTCGGTGCAACATCGTGGGCCGAAGGGCCTGTTCTGCGCTGTAATGTTCTATGTTCTATGTTCTATGTTCTTAAATGCCCTCTGAAATCACAAGCAACTAACAGGATACTCAGTTCAAGGGCAATTGAGGATGGGTAATAAATGCTGGCCCAGCCAGCGATGCTGACATCCCATGAATTAATAGAAAAAAACACAAGGGTTTATAAAAGAGTCGTCTTAAAACGCTGAGTATTTTCATAGAATCGCTGCCATGGAGAAGGAGGCCATTTTGGTCATTAAGCCTGCACTAACAATCTCACCCAAGCCCTACCTCCCCCTTAACCACATGTATTTACCCTGCTAATCTCCCTGACATTAAGGGATAACTTAGCATGGCCAATCCACCTACATCTTTGGACTGTGGGAGGAAACTGGAGCACCTGGAAAGCCCATGTAGAAATAGGGAGAAGGTGCAAATTCCACAGTGACCCGAGGCTGGAATCGAACCCAGGCCCGGGCACTGTGAGGCAGCAGTGCTAACCACTGTGCCACCGGGCCACCCATTTTGATGAATAAATGTGATCAAACTAAGGAAGAAGGTCCCTTTGAAAGAAAAACTGAAAGTCCACTGACAAGTCAAAAAGCCATTGTGATTCTGAACAGCACCCAAGACTTTAACAAGTTGTAACAGTGTTTTATAACATGCCAACAGGCTGTAGTAACAGAGCTTTTGAAGACAGTAAATGGTTCAATCTTCTGACAGAGCTTGTATGTAACTATCTTGCCAGCGTTCTCTTAAAATGGTTGAACTGGAACCTTCACAGCAGTCTGCTGTCATAATGGCACTACAGCTGTATGAACATTGAGATAGATCTAAAGCATTGTCCTAACTGCTCATTATAACTGAAGGGTGTCTATCTTTTAGTTTTTCAAAAAGACTTATTAACATGGTATAAAGGTTGCAGCTAAGTACCAGCTGTAGCCAAAAACTCAAGACAACAGCATCTTTTCCATGATCTGTTGAAAGATTAAAGTTTAAGTGCATTCATTCCTAGAAATCCTAATTACTGGAGCAACAGACATGTTGCAGTTCGTGGTTTTCTGATCAAGCCTTTTGTTTTCCCTTCCACGCACTGGTGACCAGAAGCGTTACCATACACAAACCCTTCAAATAATAAGTTCATAAGATATAGGAGCAGAATTAGGCCATTCGGCCGATTGAGTCCAATCCACCATTCGATCATGGCTGATATGCTCCTCATCCCCATTTTCCTGCCTTCTCTCCATAACTCTTCAACCCATTACCAATTAAAAATCTGTCTAACTCCTCAAATTTACTCACTGTCCCAGCATCCACTGCACTTTGGGGTCGCGAATTCCACAGATTCACAATCCTTTGGGAGAAGTAGTTTCTCCTCAACTCTGTTTTAAATTTGCTACCCCTTATCTTAAGACTATGACCTCATGTCCTAGAATGCCCCACAAGAGGAAGCATCTGCTCCATGTCTACTTTATCCGTACCTTTTATCAGCTTGTATACCTCAATTTGATCTCCCCTCAATCTTTGAATTCCAGCGAGTATAGGCCTAAACTGTTCAATCTCTCTTCATATGACAAACCCCTCATCTCTGGAATCAATCTAGTGAACCTCCTCTGAACTGCCTCCAATGCCACTGCATCTTTCCTCAAATTAGGGGACCAAAACCGTGAATAATACTCCAGGTGCGGCCTCACCAATGCCTTGTATATTTGCAACAATACTTCCTTACCTTTTATAATCTGTTCCTTGAGCTATAAATGCTAACATTCCATTTGCTTTCTTTATTATCTGTTGTACCTGCATGCTAGTTTTCGGTGACTCATGAACGAGGACACCCAGATCCGCTGCACTGGAGCACCCCGAAGTCTCTCCCCATTTAGATGATAAGGTGCCTTCCTGTTTTTCCGACCAAAATGCATGACCTCACACTTATCCAAGCATGGGAGAAACACTCAGAAAGCAAAGTTTACAACAGCCATCTTCCTGAACTGCAAAAGCGAAAATATGCAGCTGCTGAAAGAACAAAATAAGAACAGAAAATGCCGGAAACACTCAGGTCAGGTAACACCTGTGGAGAGAGGAGCTGAATTATATTTTCAGGTTCTAGACTTTGTGGCAGATCCTTTTGTACCATTTGCCTGAAAACAGCATACCCTGCAGGGCTTTGACGAAGGGTCATCCTGATTCGAAACATTGGTGCTATTCTCTCTCCATAGATGCTGTCAGACCTGTTGAGATTTTCCAACATTTCCGCTTTTCTTGTGTGAGGCGTTTGCTATTGGCCACTTCTGACTCTACAATTGCCCTGCACATCAATAACAGAACTATAGGCCGGGATTTTCCAGCCCTATCGTGACGGCGGGAGATTTGGCAGTCCAACGAAAGTCCATTGACTTTCGGCGGGACTGAATGATCTCGGCAGTGAACGGGGCTGTAAAATCTTGCCAGTTGCATTTCAGGCTGTTTTTATTTCTAAACTGTAATTTTTAATTATTTCCTTGCGTGTGACTATTTGCTTTGCTAAAATTTTCAGCCAAAATATTAATGAGTTAAAACATCCGCACAGCCAAGGGGGGTTCAAACAGATATTTGTAGTTATTCTAAATTAAAAGGGAGTGTTTGGTTCTCGTGATGGTGGAACAGAGAAGTTGGGGGTTAGAGGTTTATAAAAGATGCTCATTTTGTTGGTGCCATATTCTGGAAACCCTTGAGCAAGTAGCCAAAGAGTAACTGTGACAGCAAAAAAAAAAGTTGATGTCAAATCTGTTCAGAACTTAACCTCATTCAAGCTGTTATCCTGTCTAAATCTTAGGTTACGTGACTTGTATGAGTATAAAGTTGCAGCACTGAAAGATTCAATCCTACAGGCCTGTGCAATGAGGATGATGCCCAACTGGGGTGACACGGCGGCACAGTAGTTAGCACTTGTGTCTCACCCCCCCCCCCCACTCGTCCTCATGTTTGCAATCAATTTCTCCCCTTTCCCCTGCTGCTAATAGTGGGTATATTTTCACTCAGTCCATGAGTTTAAAGCTATCAGCATTTGAGTGGCACAGTGGTTAGCACTCAGAGTGCTAGAGACCAGGTTCGATTCCCGGCTTGGGTCACTGTGTGGAGTCACATGTTCTCCCTGTGTCTGCGAGGTGCTCCACCTCCTGGTGCTTTCATTTCCTTCCACAGTGCAAAGATGTGTGGGTTAGGAGGATTGGCCCCTGCTGAATTGCCCCTTAATGTCAGGGGATTAGCAGGGTAAATAAGTGGGGTTACAGGGATGGGGCTTGGGTGGGATTGTTGTTGGTGCAAGCTCAATGGGCCGAATGGCTTCCTTCTGCACTGTGGGGATTCTATCAGATGCCTCTTGAGGGTGAAAAAGATTCACTGTGCCCAGCTAGAACTTGTTATAAGAAAGTCTATGGTTTGCTGAGGCAGATTTATTAATTCAGAAAGGTCAGAGGAACAACTAGAAGACCTCTTGTGGATATTGAAGAAGATGATCCAGTGATGTCGGATAGCTTTACTTTGTATCGTATCATAAGCATGAGTTGCGTTGATTCAACCAAATCAGTCTCGCAGTTACTGTAAAAGAAAGCAACTGAAAAATGTTAGGGTTTATTTATTAGTCACAAGTAAGGCTTACATTTAACACTGCAACGAAGTTACTGTGAAATTCCCCTAGTCGCCACACTACAGCCCCTGCTCGGGTCAATGCACCTAACCAGCATGTCTTTCAGACTGTGGGAGGAAACCGGAGCACCCGGAAGAAACCCACGCAGACACAGGGAGAACGTGCAGACTCCACACAGGCAGTGACCCAAGCCGGGAATCGAACCCAGGTCCTTGGCGCTGTGAGGCAGCATTGCTAACCACTGTTGAGGTTTGCTTAGCCTTTTATGTTGAAGCTGCATTATGCAACATTTTGAAAAAAAACAGACTTAACTGGTCCAGATTACAGGGGGATGTTGCTGGGTTAAGCAAACATACAAATAGATACAAGTTAATGAGATTCAACCGGAATAAACTGCTCGTGGGTTCAGTGGAGTTAGTTGATCTCAAGAAGGTACCTATGGCTTACATGAATTTGTATGCACATAATTATAACCATCTCATTATGATTTGGCTAATGAGGAAAAAAGTGGAAGTGAGAGACAGGATGAGTAGCCAGTTGTTGACCGTCATCACAGCAGGAGATCCTTACAATTACAGTACAAAATGTTCTCAGTAACAGTTAACTTTGAACCTTGAGTGTGTCCTCATAATTAATAGATTGCTGCCCATTAAAATCTTTCCCAAACCTTTGTACAAATGTGCTGGTGCGCATTTTGTAATAGTCATGGATGGACCTTGATAAGGCCACGGGCAGAAGTGCTGGCAGAAATTTGAAAGCATTTATGAAATGGTGTGGAAATTTGACTTGTTTCATTCGTTAATAGACTTTCAAAGCTTTATTCATTTAAATATACTGTACATGCACGCAATTTAGTGAAATAAAATATGGGTAGCATGGTGGCACAGTGGTTGCACTGCTGCCTCACAGCACCAGGGACCCGGGTTCGAATCTCAGCTTGGGTCACTCTCTGTGCGGAGTCTGCACATTCTCCCCTTGTCTGCATGTGGGTTTTCCCTGGGTGCTCCAGTTTTCTCCCACAGTCCAAAATACATGCTGATACACTGGCCATGCTAAATTCTCCCTCGGTGTACCTCAACTGGCGCTGGAGTGTGGTGACTAGGGGATTTTCACAGTAACTCAATTGCCATGTTAATGCAAGCCTACTTGTGACAATAATAAATAAACTAAACTTTAAATAAATTTTACTAAAATCTTTAGTTTAAAAGATCCAATTTGTTCCAGAGAAGACAACTTTATCAACTTCTTTCTTTTTCTCAGTTACGCAAAATATTTTTACTGTTTTCCTTTCATAGAATCATAGAAATCATAGAAACCCTACAGTACAGAAAGAGGCCATTCAGCCCATCGAGTCTGCACCGACCACAGTCCCACCCAGGCCCTACCCCCATATCCCTACATATTTTACCCACTAATCTACACATCCCAGGACACTAATGGGCAATTTTTAGCATGGCCAATCAACCTAACCTGCACAACTTTGGACTGTGGGAGGAAACCGGAGCACCCGGAGGAAACCCACGCAGACACGAGGAGAATGTGCAAACTCCACACAGACAGTGACCCAAGCCGGGAATCGAACCCAGGTCCCTGGAGCTATGAAGCAGCAGTGCTAACCACTGTGCTACCGTGCCGCTTTCAGTTGCTCTTTGGCGTGGAAATGTGGCTGCTAAATACTTTAAATTCAATGCCTAAAGAATGGATTCTTTGGTGTTGTAATAATGGGAATTATGTGGTACAATGTCAAGAGACTAGCCAACGTAAGATTTTGTTGAACAGTTTCATTTGTATAAGATACGTAAAGACACTGGGCCGGATTCTCCGACTCGCCTGCAGCTGGGATTCTCCAGTCCCGCTGCAGTGAACGAAGTTTGGCTAAGTGCTAACTTCTCTGCTCTCGCTCGCAGCAGCAGCAGCAGGGCATGAAAGGCCAGAGAATTCCGACCATTGACTTCCTGAGGGTGGATAGGGAAGAGGGTGGATTAGTTGAAGGATCAATTACGAGGGGACACAAGTTAAAAGTGAGTGGTGGGACGTTTAGGGGGGAATTTGTGGAAAAATCTTTTTACCCAGAGGGTGGTGATGGCTTGGAATGCGCTGCCTGGGAGGGTGGTGGAGGTGGGATGCCTCACATCCTTTAAAAAGTACCTGGATGAGTACTTGGCACGCCATTAGTTAAGACTCTCCTCCGATGAGAAAGACCTGCCATGTTAAGTGCCTACAACACCCTGCCCAATGGCAGGCCTTCCCCAAAGCTGTGGTCAGTTAGAGGCCGGCAGCTCTCTGTGACCTTTGGTCAGGCACTGTGCTTTTGGATAAGGGACCCCTTGGAAGTGTTGAGTGCATTAATTGCCTTGGCCAGCGAGACTCTTTTGAAAGTTAAGGTCTGTAAAACAAATCATGAATGCCGTGTTCATGAACTGCATAATCATGATGCACCTTGATTATCTTCATTGCCCAGTCGAAGCCCAGTCCATCACGCAAACCAGCCTCCCATCCATTGACTCTGTCTACACGTCCCGCTGCCTCGGAAAAGCAGTCAGCATAATCAAGGACCCCACGCACTCTAGACATACTCTTTTCCACCTTCATCTGCCGGGAAAAAGGATACAAAAGTCTGAGGTCACGTACCAACCGACTCGATAACAGCTTCTTCCCTGCTGCCATCAGACTTTTGAATGGTCCTATCACACATTAAGCTGATCATTCTCTTCACTCTGTCTGTAACTGCAACACTATATTCTGCACCCTCTCTTTTTCTTCTCCCCTGTGCGCTCTAGGAACGGTATGTTTTGACTGTAACAGCTCGCAAAAAACAAGAATGAACCTACCTCACATTAACTTGATCTTTCTCTTCACCCTAGCTATGACTGTAACACTACTTTCTGCATTCTCTCCTTTCCTTCTCTATGTACGGTATGTTTTGTCTGTATAGCGTGCAAGGAACAATATTTTTCACTATAATAATACATGTGACAATAATAAATCAAATAATTGCCAGGACAGTGCTGTATTTGTACAGAATGCACATGAACAGTCAAAACCATGACCTTGCGAACTGCATTCATGATTTGTCTCGTGTCTTTAAGCTTGAAAGAAATCTTGCACTTTGTGGGAAGGAAGATATCAGCAAATCAATTCGATCACTTCAGGAGTTTAATCTTCAAAGATTTTCTATTTGATTTATAATATTCACCAGATTAGACTGGTCCAGGTAGAAATTAGTTGAAGTACAATTTAGTAAACATTTAAATATGATCATGTAGGAATGTGGGGTTAGCTACCACAGGGAGTGGTTGAAGTGAGTCATAGTTAAGGGGGAGCTAAACAAACAAATGAGGGAGAAGGGAGTTGATTACAATGGTAAATTCTGAAGAGAAAAGCTGGAGAACAGGCTTCAGTGACGCATAAACGTCAGCATGGATTAGATGTTGCAAATGGCCGATTTCTGTGTTAATTATCCTATGTATGTAATCCTTGGTCCATTGCTAACATGGAATACAAGCATATTGGATTCTGTGATGTGGTGTGCCTCGGATCGGTGCTGGGTCCACTGTTATTTGTCATTTATACGAATGATTTGGCTGAGAATTTAGGAGGTATGATTAGTAAGTTTGCAGTTGGCACCAAGACAGGTGGCATAGTGGACAGTGAAGAAAGTTATCTGGAATTGCAACGGGATCTTGATCAATTGGGCCAGTGGGTCGACGAATGGCAGATGAAGTTTAATTTAGATGAATGCGAGGTGGTGCATTTTGGTAGATCGAATCAGGGCAGGACTTCCTCAGTTAATGGTAGGACGTTGGGGAGAGTTATAGAACAAAGAGATCTAGGGGTACAGATTCCTAGCTCCTTGAAAGTGGAGTCACAGATGGACAGGATGGTGAAGAAGGCATTCGGCATGCTTGGTTTCATTGTCTGAACATTGAATACAGGAATTCGAACATCTTGTTGAAGCTGTACAAGACATTGGTAAGGCCACACTTGGAATACTGTGTACAGTTCTGGTCACCCTATTATAGAAAGGATATTATTAAACTAGGAAGAGTGCAGAAATGATTTACTAGGATGCTACCGGACCTTGATGGTTTGAGTTATAAGGAGAGGCTGGATAGAGTGGATCTATTTTCCCTGGAGCGTAGGAGGCTTAGGGGTGATCTTACAGAGGTCTGTAAAACAATGAGGGGCATAGATTGGGTAGATAGTCAACATCTTTTTCCAAAGGTAGGCGAGCCTACAACTCGAGGGCATAGGTTTAAGGTGAGAGGGGAGAGATACAAAAGGGTCCAGAGGGACAATTTTTTCAGAAGATGGTGAGTGTCTGGAATGAGCTGCCAGAGGCAGTAGTAGAGGTGGATACAGTTTTGTCTTTAAAAAGCATTTAGACAGTTACATGGGCATAGAGGGATATAGGCCAAATGCAGGCAATTGGGACTAGCTTAGTGGTAAAAACTGGACGGTATGGACAAGTTGGGCAGAAGGGCCTGTTTCCATGATGTTTCCAACCTCTAAGACTCGATGACTCCTCTATGTTCATAGAATCCCTACGGTGCAGAAGGAGGCCATTTGGCCCATCGTGTCTGCATCAACCTTCTGACCTAGTATCTTTCCCAGGCCTTCTCCCACACTCTATCTCAGTAACCTCGTACATGTATAATGGCTAATCCACATTTTGGGACTGTGGGAGGAAACCCACGCAGACATGGGGAGAATGTGCAAACTCCACACAAACAGTCACCCCAGGCCGGAATTGAACCTCGGTCCCTGGCGCTGTGAGGCAGCAATGGTCGCCACCGTGCTGCCGATGTTCATTTTGTCTTTCCTTATTATATGAGACTTCCTTATGTAAATATAGAACAGTAAGAAGTCTCACAACACCAGATTAAAGTCCAACGGGTTCATTTGGTTGCACGAGCTTTTGGAGCGCTGCCCCTTCATCAGATAAAAACTGTTGGACTTTCACTTGGTGTTGTGAGATTTCGTACTGCGCCTACCCCAGTCCAATGCCGGCATCTCCACATCGTAAATAGAGAATGATGAATTAGGAATCCAAAAATACTGAATGATGAATAAATCAATATTTCTGATGGCGGAAGATCAAACATCACGGGAGTGATTCTCCCATCCTGCTGCGCTGATTTTTTTCGAGCAGCGGGCCGGGAGAATTAAGCAGTGGCGGATTAGCGCGATCCGTGCTGGTCGTTTGTCCCCAAGCGTGTCTTCCGGCGCCGTCAGCTTTGTGCCGGAAATCGGTGCGGAGCTGTATTACCTATGCAGGGCTTTATTTTAATACATTTTAAATATGATTAGCGAGCCCGGGACTGAAATCTCCAGGCCCACTAGCCTCTATCCCCCCTGCCAGGAGTATTTCACTCCAGCGGGGTTTACAGTGGCTCCCCACTAATGTGGACCTAGTGGCCTGACCCTGCTGGAGTGAACGGGGGGGCAATTGGAGCCACCCAGAGAGTCGGGCAGCAGTGGAGATGCCCTCTGGTCATTTGCACCTTGGCAGTGCCAGCCTAGGTCCTCTGGCAGTGCCCAAGGGGCAAAGTGCCAATGTCCAGGGGGCACCTTGGCACTGCCCATTTGGCATGGGGCAGTGCCAAGGGGGTGGGGCCTAATGAGGGCAGAGCCTGATGGCAGGTGGGGGGGGGGGGTGATTGGTGGGAGTTCTCGCTGATATTCTGCAGTGGGATTGGTGGGGGAGGGAGACCAGCAATCGGGGCTGGCCATTGGGGTGGGGGGAGAGCCTGTTGGGGGCGTCAGAGCTGCAGGGGAGGCGTCGGAACTGCCTTTTGGGGGAAGGGGTCAAGGCTGGGCCCGGGCACGCTTGGGGGGTCAGCGATGGGCTATGGGAGTTGGGGACCGTGGGGCTGGCCAACGATTGAGCTAGCCAGCGATCAGGAGGTTGGTAGACAGAGGCTTCTGCGCATGTGCTGATCTTAGCGCTTGTAGATCGGCGCATGTGCAGTGGACCGCTCAACGCTATGTTGCTGTGGCCCACTCTGCGCTATGCTGCCGGCCTCTCGAGCGGGAATAGGCCCTGCCCACTAATGTCTAATGTGATTTACGCTGAGGCACTCTGCAGTGCACAGAGTGTGGGAGGTTCTCCTCTGAACTCCCACTGAAAAACCAGCATGATTTACTCCGGTTTTCACGCGAATTCAACACTTCGAATTTTTTTTGGGAGAATCGCCCCCCCCACGTGAAAGCTCACAAGATTGAAGCAAGTAGTTTGTTGCATGTTGCGTCTCTTGTGAATTGAATTAACACTGGTTCTAAGCTACTGACGAGGAGTCCCAAGGGTTAACGCCTACTTCAAACTCTTCCCTGCTAAATTATTCATTATTTCTCTAATAAACAGAATATACCATCGGTTTAATGGGTGAAACAGTCAGAATGCTTTGCTTATGGAGTTTCAAATATATTTTTCCTCCTAAAGAAAATGAGGATGCAAATGTTAGCTTTAGTTGTCGGTCTTGATGCTCATTAATAGTCACAGAGAAACTTTGAAGACTTATTGAGGGACATGGAGTAACTTCAGATTCAGCCATTGCACAACAGGACAGCTGTGTGTACTGTGGGTTGCAAGCGGAAGAAAGTTAATGAATGTAGATTGGAATCATCATTAGTAAGAGTGCCTCCGCTTGAATGGGCGGCACAGTGGTTGGCACTGCTGCCTCAGCGCCAGAGACCCGGGTTCGATTCCCGGCCAGGGTCACTGTCTGTGAGGAGTTTGCACGTTCTCCCCACGTCAGCGTGGGTTTCCTCTGGGTGCTCCGGTTTCCTCCCACAGTCTGAAAGACGTGCTGGTTAGATGCATTGACCTGAACAAGTGCCGGACTGTGGCGACGAGGAGAATTTCCCAGTACTTCATTGCAGTGTTAATGTAAGCCTTACTTGTGATTAATAAATAAACTTTAAACTTTAACTTTAAAATGATTATATAACCAACAACCAATGTTCAATAACTAACGTTGTCAAACAAAGAAAGAACAGTGTAGGGGAGAGGACAGTGTCTTGGGAACTCATGAATGGATAGAACAACAATTGGAGGATGAATCATCAATTACAGCACAGATGGAGTGCTTTTGGAAAATATTTTTGAACCCTGTGGGATGATGGTGGCTTGCTTAGTGTCTCGCACTATGTGCTTCCATTGCAACTTCAGAAATCTTAAGGATGGCAACGATTAACAAAAGTCTTCAAGAGCAACATTCGGGATGTGCATCAGGCTGTGTCGAAAACAATACTCATGACTGTGGACTCCAGAAATATTGAGTAGAGCGACTCCCTCCTGCTCCCCTTCGCCCAGACACAGTGATGACCTAGTTGCAAAAGGCATGTTTAATTGAAACTTAATTGAAAAACAATGGAGGGAGGGTGCCTCAACTTTCCAGTACCCTCACCCTTACCCCCTCGTTTTAACCTGTTGCGCCTCTTGAGCTGCAAGACCTCTGGCCTTCCAATTTCGAGATCAACCTCTGGCAATCCATTGACTATCCTGGGGAAAGTCACAACAAAAGACAGTTTCACACCTGGGCTTTTGATGCACATTTGTCCCTGACGTGGAGGTTCAGAGATGCACGGGGAAAGTCCTGCCCTCTGAACTCCGATCAGGACCTCAGTCTGGTGTTACATCTTCAACTATTTGGCGTCACAGTAAAGTGGCAACCACTTTGCAGTGACATAAAATTGGCTCTGCGACTGCATCCAAGTGATCCTTGCGCTAACTCCCTTCAGGTGGGCATGCACTAACTTCAGAACAAGTCATTGCGTCTTAATCAAACCCAGTTTCACATATTTTACTCGACCTGGTATCAGCAAAGGTCGGCACGGTAGCACAGTGGTTAGCACTGCTGCTTCACAGCTCCAGGGACCTGGGTTCGATTCCCGGCTTGGGTCACTGTCTGTGTGGAGTTTGCACATTCTCCTCGTGTCTGCATGGGTTTCCTCCGGGTGCTCCGGTTTCCTCCCACAGTCCAAAGAGGTGCTGGTTAGGTTGATTGGTCATGCTAAAAAAAATTGCCCCTTAGCGTCCTGAGATGCGTAGGTTAGAGGGATTAGTGGGTAAATATGTAGGGATATGGGGGTAGGGCCTGGGTGGGATTGTGGTCGGTGCAGACTCGGTGGGCCAAATGGCCTCTTTCTGCACTGTAGGATTTCTATGATTTTATGAAAGTCAGGCTGTTCCCAGGCTGATGTGTTCTGCTCAATCAGTCATCAGTAAATAAGCAAAAACTGCTGATGCAAATACAAATGCAAGACATTAGGTTTCACGTGATAGTATGGAAAAAGTTGAGTTTCCAAATAGGATTGTATGTCATTGTAATGATGGCATCCAAACAAGGATATTTCAGAGGTATTCATGAAAAAAATGTGGCCATTGAGATTTTGTGCATTATGGCCATAAGAATGTGTGACAAGTTGTGACGAGTGTTTTTTATCAAGAGGCCCAGAGTAGCAGCGATAATAATCTTCTGGCTACATTTGTAATCTGGTAAATCATCATCTTAATAGTGACATTTGGTTCCTTGTAGAGTCGTTGAATTTGATTTAGGAGGTCTGGCATCATACTGGTACGGTGTCACACCAGCTGTAACTGAGGATTGTGGGGGCAGGGAGAGGAAGAATGGTATTAACAGCATGCTGCTTTTGGAGACTTTATTTCCTTGTTGTTCTTTACAATGAAGTACATTCCTGTAGGGGAATCGTACACATTTTGTGCAGCATGTCAGCACTGATTGCTCCCACCTCTACAATAATGTGGCCAGATGCAGAGCAGAGCTCCCATTCAAATCGACAACATTTCCTGACCCCAATATAAAATTGTTTCTCTTGTGCCATATGAATTCTTCCCCTTCCCAAACAATGAGTCGTTGAGGCATTTTAATGCTTGAATTATTCACTGTCAGGGCCCACTTTCTGCAGTCTTGAGGTGGATATGCACTCTGCTCCTTCCCAACACCATGAATGGGACTGCCGCTCCTGATTATCCATCCCCTTTTGGTTAGATCAGAGTTGAAGAGGAGTGAATGAGCAGGAAAGTCAAATATTCTGTTTCGGGAAACAAGCATTCTTTCTGGTTGTATCACAGCTTGGTATAGCTCCTGCTCTGCCCCAGAATGCAAGAAACTACAAAAGGTCATGAATGCAACCCAGTCCATCACGCAAACCAGCCTCCCATCCATTGACTCTGTCTACACTTCCCGTTGCTTTGGAAAAGCAGCCAGCATATTTAAGGACCCCACGCACCCCGAACATATTCTCTTCCACTTTTGATGCACTATCAATTACGACACGAAGACTCCTGTGAGTGAGGGAAACTAATAGGCTTTTATTCACAGAGAACAGGAGCACACCCTTGTAGCTGGCCTGGTCTAGACTGAGGCGAGGAGGAGGGACCATCACCTTTATACCCCACTCTGGATGGAAAGGGAGGGGTCTCGGGTGGAAAGGGAGGAGTCTCGGGCCAGGTGCAGCATGGGTGTGTCCAGGCACATACATGTAGTAACAGTGGTTCACCACAACTTTCTTCCTTCGAGAAAAAGATACAAAAGTCTGAGGTCACGTACCAACTGACTCGAGAACAGCTTCTTCCCTGCTGCCATCAGACTTTTGAATGGACCTACCTCGCATTAAGCTGATCTTTCTCTACACGCTAGCTATGACTGTAACACTACATTCTGCACTCCCTCCTTTTCTTCTCTATGTACAGTGTGTTTTGTTTGTATAGCGTGCAGGAAACAATACTTTTCACTGTATACTAAGACGTGACAATAAAATAAAATCAAAATTGCATTAAGAAAAACCTTAAATATTGTATTGATGATAGAGGCGTATCACTTCAACCATTGCCTTTCATCAACATCTTTTTCCATGGTTTTTTTTAATGCAGTATCATCCCATCAAAAGGATTCCTTTCCCCTGTATACTTACAGGAATTTTGTATTCTTTATTTCTTCTGGTTCATCTCAAAGGACACATAAAGTAGCAAGTGTAAACTTTGGCCCTGATACACAGAAGCGCATGGTGGACTCAGACATGAAGCAAAAGCAAATTAAAATGGAGACATTTCTTGCTGCATTGTAACAACTGAATGATGGATTGGCTCATGTTACTTTTCTAAGGTTTGCTAGGATGCATTGTTGCACACAAATCAGCAAGCTATTCTGCAGCAAGGCTTTTCATTTTATGGTAGATGAACTTAATTCATCATCCTTTCAGGTCTGTGCTAAATATATTAATTGGCAATTTCCTTGAAAATGTAACCAGCGACCAAATGATGTAATTTGGCAACTTTTTGGCATTGGCAAAGATTTCATTAGTCTCAAAAAGGCACGAGTAATGACATTCTATTCATTAAATCACCGTGTTTGCAGTTAAGCCCCTCCTTCCCCATCCCCTTTTGCTTTGCACATGGACAACGATGTGCACTCATTTTTAATTCATTAGTGGGACATGGGCGTCGCTGGCTGGCCAGCATTTATTGATGTGGAGATGCCGGCGTTGGACTGGGGTAAACAGAGTAAGAAGTTTAACAACACCAGGTTAAAGTCCAACAGGTTTATTTGGTAGCAAAAGCCACACAAGCTTTCGGAGCTCCAAGCCCCTTCTTCAACCTGAAGAAGGGGCTTGGAGCTCCGAAAGCTTGTGTGGCTTTTGCTACCAAATAAACCTGTTGGACTTTAACCTGGTGTTGTTAAACTTCTTGCAGCATTTATTGCCCATCCCTTGTTGCCCTTGCTCAGAGGACAGTTGCGAGCCAACCACATTGCTGTGGCTCTGGAGTCACATGTAGGCCAGAACAGGTAAGGACGGCAGATTTCCTTCCCTAAAGGACATTAGTGAACCAGATGGGTTTTTCCGACAGTCAACAATGGTTTCACAATCATCAGTAGGTTCTTAATTCCAGTTTTTTAAAATTGAATTCAAATTCCACCATCTGCCATGGCGGGATTCGAACCTGGGTCCCCAGAACATTTTGCTGAGCTGCCTCTCCTGTTTGTTCCCTGTACCTGTCAATATTGCTTCTTGCCCTCCTGAAAATATATTTCCTCTTAAAAGAGTTTATGAATTTGATGCAAAATAGTTATAACGTGGAATTATCCTCTTTGAACCACTGTTGAAGCAAAACATTTTTTCATATACTCTCCTTTAATTCTTTTGGTAGCCATAAGTTTTTCATGTCCTGTTGCTATCGCATAAGTAGATGATAGACTGTCTCTACTGGTCAATCGTAAACGTGAAGACTTCTGTCTGGGCACTCCTTTAGTGAAAAAAGCTCTAATATTGAATCTCACTCCATCCTTTTCCCAGTTCTATCCTTCCCACTGTGCAATGTCTGAAAATATCTTCTGATACTGAATGAGTTATTATACAGTTCAACAATCATTCCTGCTTTTGTGTTTTGTGACTCTAGGTAGAAAACCAAATATTCTGTTTGGCTTCTTGATGGCCTTATACTTGCAGTACATATTTTACTGATCTGTGTCCCTGCCTATCAAACCTTCCTTTGCTGCTTCACTCAATTTAAAACCTTACCATTTTGAGGTGTACTTCCTTTCCCTATCTATAATTTCATAATGCACTGCTTCAAATTGTCCTCGAGCAAACTATCATAGAATCCCTACAGTGCAGAAGGAGGCCACTTGGCCCATCGAGCCTGCACCAACAACAGTTGCACCCAGGCCCTATCCCTGGAACCCCATGTATTTACCCTTGCTAGACCCCTGGCACAGTGGCAATTTGGCATTGCCAATCAACCTAACCTGCACATCTTTGAAGTGTGGAAGGAAACCGCAGCATCTAGAGGAAACCCACGCAGACACTGGGAGAACGTGCAAACTCCACACAGACAGTCATCGAATGCCGGAATTGAACCGGGTCCCTGACGCTGTGAGGCAGCAGTGCTAACCACTGTGCCATCGTGCTGCCTGATATCATCTGTCACCTACCTGTCAGTGGATTTATGTCCTGCATTCTCTCAGAATTGTCACATTGTGCCAATTTTGTCATTGGCAATGATTGATGCTACCTCAATTGCTGAGTCCAATCTATTTATCGATATGGCAAATAAGGATAATGCAGTTGGAGACCCCTGTGGAATGCCAATGCTGTACCATTCCACACTCATTCCCTCCCAATCCTTTGCTTCATTTCAAGTGTCATTTTATTCTTTGGGGTCTCAGAAATCGCATCAGTTCCTTGGCTCCTACCACACTAATTACATTTCTTTTATCTTCACTGGTCTTCCATGACCATTTTTTCCAGCTCTGACAGTAGTACTCTGAACCTGCACCAGACTGTTCGCAACTTTGGTATTCTGTTTGACTCCGAGATTCATAACAGTGCTGTCTGAATCTTAATTTGCCCCAAAATGTGTTCACCCATCACCCTTGTGCTTGCTGAACCCACCCTAGCTCAGTTATACAATCCTGATGCTTGTTTTCGAACCTCTTTGTGGTCTCAAAGAACAAAGAAAATTACAGCACAGGAACAGGCCCTTCGGCCCTCCATGCCTGCATCGACCATGCTGCCAGACTGAACTAAAACCCCCTACCCTTCCTGGGACCATATCCCTCTATTCCCATCCTATTCGTGTATTTGTCAAGATGCCCCTTAAACGTCACTACCGTATCCGCTTCCACTACCTCCTCCGGCAACGAGTTCCAGGCACCCACTACTCTCTGTGTAAAAAATCTGCCTCGTACATCTCCTTTAAACCTTGCCCCTTGCACCTTAAACCTGTGTCACCTAGTAATTGACTCTTTCACCCTGGGAAAAAGCTTCTGACTATCCACTCTGTCCATACCTCCCATAATCTTGTAGACTTCTATCAGGTCGCCCCTCAACCTCCATCGTTCCAGTGAGAACAAACCAAGCTGCTCCAACATCTCTTCATAGCTAATGCCCTCCATACCAGGCAACATCCTGGTAAATCTTTTCTGTACCCTCTCGAAAAGCCTCCACATCCTTCTGGTAGTGTGGCGACCAGAATTGAACACTATATTCCAAGTGCGGCCTAATTAAGGTTCTATAAAGCTGCAACATGACTTGCCAATTTTTAAACTCAATGCCCCGGCCTATGAAGGCAAGCATGCCGTATGCCTTCTTGACTACCTTCTCCACCTGCATTGCCACTTTCAGTGACCAGTGTACCTGTACACCCAGATCCCTCTGCCTATCAATACTCTTAAGGGTTCTGCCATTTACTGTATATTTCCTATCTGTATTAGATCTTCCAAAATGCATTACCTCACATTTGTCCGGATTAAACTCCATCTGCCATCTCTCTGCCCAAGTCTCCAACTGACCTTATCCAGCTGTATCCTCTAATGGTCCTCATCGCTATCCACAAATCCACCAACTTTTGTGTCGTCTGCAAACTTACTAATCAAACCAGTTACATTTTCCTCCAAATCATTTTTTATATATATATAATATATATATATTACAAACAGCAAAGGTCCCAGCACTGATCCCTGAGGAACACCACTTGCCACAGCCCTCCATTCAGAAATGCACCCTTCCACTGCTACCCTCTGTCTTCTTTGACCGAGCCAGTTTTGAATCCACCTTGCCAGCTCACCTCTGATCCCATGCAACTTCACCTTCTGCACCAGTCTGCCATGAGGGACCTTGTCAAAGGCCTTACTGAAGTCCATGTGGACAACATCTACTGCCCTACCCTCATCAATCATCTTCGTCACTTCCTCGAAAAACTCGATCAGGTTCGTAAGACATTACCTCCTCTTCATAAAACCATGTTGCCTCTTACTAATAAGTCCACTTATTTCTAAGTGGAAATAAAGCCTGTCTCGAAGGATCCTCTTCAATAATTCCCCTATCACTGATGTAAGGCTCACCGGCCTGTAATTACCTGGATTATTCTTGTTACCCTTCTTAAACAAAGGAACAACGTTGGCTATTCTCTAATTGTCTGGTACTTGCCCTGTAGCCAGTGAGGATACAAAGATTTCTCTCAAGGCCCCAGCAATTTCCTCCCTTGCCTCCCTCCGTATTCTGGGGCATATCCCATCAGGCCCTGGGCTCATCTCTATCTATCTCTGTCACCTCCTCCAGCTCTACAAGCCTTCAAGGTCTTGGTGCTTCTCTAAGTTTGGTCTCTTGCACGTCTTTGATGTTTACCACTCCACCGTTCATGTCCCATACTTTCAGCTGCCTTAAGGCCCTAAGCCCTGGAATCCCCACCCAAAACCTCTCTGTTGTGCGACCCCCCTCTCCTTTCAGATGTTCCTTTAAAAACCTGTCCCTTTGTTAAAGCTGTTGTTCGTCTATTCTGAGATCTCTGGTACCAGAAACATCTTTGTTGCTGTTGGTCTTGCTAAGCTCCTTTGTATGTTATGTGCACTATATGAATGCAAGTTGTTGTTATCAACTGCATTGCCTCTATGTCACTGGAATCTCAAATTCTTGCTGCATGCTAGTACCTGTTTTGACAAACTTTGTTCATGTTTCATTCTTAACTCCCATGATAAAATAGTGCTACAAGAACAGTATCTTTGAACAGGCAACGATGAATAGAGTGAGGGCAAATAAGACATGTTTGATAATTGGTCATTAATTTTTTATTCAATTCTCCAATTCCAGAACCTCATTTTTCAGAATTACTCGTGTCATCAATTAAATGATTTTTTAAATCCACTTTGCTATATTTTCATTTCAATTATCATAATTATCTTGAGGCTTCTAAATAAATACATTTTTTTGTTTCCTTTTCACCAGCTCAGTGGCTAATTAGAAGCTGTATTATTTGTAAATAACGATGAACCGATAAAGCATGTAATTAACTTTTAATCTTAAATCCACCTTCTCCAACAACCTCGTGAGAAAACACTGCTCCAGTTTTGGGAGTCTGACGTAAATGTATTTGACGTATCATTAGTACTTTGTCTCGAGTTAATACTAAGATTTTCCCACTGCTGTTGAGGAGCAGAGCTAACAGCTTTCAGTGTCCCTACCTAGTTGTCACATTAGCAGTGCTGGTGACCTAAGTACCCTTTACAGACATGGCATTTCCACAGAGATATGAATTCCACTCCTGACTGGCACCATTAAAGCACAAAACGAACTCCCCATGAGTGTCTGAGGAATACCATTTTTATCATGCTTGCAAACAAGAATGTCACAACTCCTATGACTTTGCCATTGGTAAGCTACATGGACTTATGTGTTCGTGCATTAATCATGATACTGTACGCTTACCCACTGAATTCCTCCATCTTTTTAATGAAGCTCCAAATGGAATGTCTTTGACTGATTTCAAAAGCTGCAGATGACAACTTGAATTAGACACAAATGAAATGAGAGAGAGTTAGGTTTCCGTTTACAACCGAGGTGGCTATTTGCAGTCCACTTGAAAGGAATAACGGAGTCGCTGATGCTCATGTTGCCTTCTTGTGACCAAGTAAGTGCTGGAGTTCAAATGTATGGAGAGGATCTTTGATGTTTCTCCCCAGAGAGCAATCTATTCTTTATGTATGGAGGCAAAGGGCAGAAAGAAAATGATGGAACAGAAACATGTTACGAATCCTGCACTGGCAACCTGGCTATAAACAGAAAAATATTTAAAAAGCTATTATTAGTGGATCGCAATTGTAAGCCAAACTGTGTTTCGATCTTAGCCGAGACCCGTAACTTAAAAACTGAAATCTGTTATTTATGGAAAGTATGAAGTCACAATATTCCACAACTTTAAAACAGAAGAACTTTTAATATACGAGAGTCAAACTAAGCAAACACTAAATTCTATCCAAGGGAGGCGATTGTCTAGTGATGCCGCTCGTCTATTAATCCAGAAACTCGGCTAATATTCTGGGGACTCAAGCTTGAATCTCTGCCACGGCAAGTGGTGGAATTTGAATTCAATAAAAAATAAAAGTTTATTTATTTATTAGTCACAAGTAAGGCTTACATTAACACTGCAATGAAGTTACTGTGAAATTCCCCTAGAAAATATCTGGAATTAAGAATATACAGATGACAATGAAACCATTGTCGATTGATGGAAAACCCATCCGGTTCACTAATGTCCTTTAGGGAAGGAAATCTGCCGTCCTTACCTGGTCTGGCCTACATGTGACACCAGAGCCACAGCAATGTGGTTAACTCTCAACTGCCCTCCAAGGACAACTAGGAATGGGCAATAAAAGCTGGCCAGCCAGCGATGCCCATGTCCCACAGATTAATAAAAAATATTAATCGCAACGTTGGTTAAACATTAATTAAAAGACACATTGTGGTCAAATGTGAGCAACAGTTTACCTATTAGATGTCAGATAAAACTAAGACACATCTTACCAACTGGCTCAGCAGTCCACTCCGCATATATCAGTCTCCATCACCATGTCCTTCAAACTCTTGGCTTCCACGCTAATAACTTCAACTCCTCTTCTATGATGTAGCGTGGTCCCCAGCTGACAGTAGCACACAACCAATTGGAGTTCTGTAAGTGTGGTCTTAACCAACCATGGCGTAGGTCTGTCGAACCTCGGTTTAGATAGTGTAGATCCAGCGATGTAATCTTCAAATAGCAGAAACAGCTGCAGCAACAGTGGATTTCCTCCTTTTCAGCTTCTGGAACTAGCATCTTGTCTACTTCAACTTGTCTGTGCTGAACCACAGGACACATCAACTTCTACTGGACTGGGACTGATCTGTGTCCCTTGAACCAGTTTTACTCCCCCCACAATTTGTGGATTCCAATCTCACTTTTTAAGTTTTTTTTTTGTTTCCTGAGAAACTGGGAGGGCTAGTTATCTAACTCAATTTCCTCTTTGGGTTTCCCTTTTTAGTTAGGGTGCGTCTCACAAAAGACAAGCGGCACAGTGGTTAGCACTGCTGCCTCAGTGCCAGGGACCCGGGTTCAATTCCGGCCTCGGGTGACTGTCTGTGTGGAGTTTGCACATTCTCCTCATATCTGTGTGGGTTTTCTCCGGGTGCTCCGGTTTCCTTCCACAGTCCAAAGATGTGCGGGTTAGGTTGACTGGCCATGCTCAGTTGCCTCTTAGTGTCAGGGAGATTAGTAGGGTAAATACGTGGGGTTACGGGGATAGGGCCTGAGTGGGATTGCTGTCAGTGTGGGCTGGATGGGTGAATGGTCTCTTTCTACGCTGTAGGGATTCCATGAAAGAGCCAATTCCATCACAACAGTGATTCCCTCTCCCAGCATTTTGTCTTTCTATCTGTAGATTAATGCTTCCCTAATAAAATAAGTCTTGATGTGTTTTTTTCCTCAGATTGCCTGTGAAAAATGTGTCCTGTACATTTTACAATCTGAAAGTAAGGCTCTAATGACTACAAATTATTTTTACTAACGAGTAACAGGCAGTAAGCTGTTATGTTCCACCAAGTGGTGAATACATCATTGGACATGTTCCAAATAGATGTCAGACTTGAAAACAAAGCTCAGTAGAAATAATTGTTTGCAACCTTCCAGTTTTAATATGACTGAAATGTTTTTTACTTGATGTGTTACACATTCGAGATGTCTGCGATTAAGGCATGGTGTTGTGGCAGAGTACAAAGATTTGCTCTAAATTTATCACCGGTTAATCTTAAGAATTGCTGGACATTAGGTTATTGGAAATAGACACCGGACCGAGAATAATGGCTGTAATGCAGTCTCCATTCTAGTGATGGGTATAAGTGCAGAGAGCTTTGCTTGCAGTAACTGGACTCAATCTATTTACTGCCCTGTAATTCTGTTGTGCATCACTGGAATCGATGTAATGTGCAAGAAGCAGGAAAAGAGCCTTTTCAATGTAAGAACAATGTTGGTGGCCCCCTTCAATAACTCGCCAGAATAGAATTTTAACTGAACAGGCTCCTTTTTGATTAAACTGATCAAATCTGTGAAATCCAGATCAATTGTGTTGAGGAAAATGTTAATTATATCATAAATATTCTGGCGTATTTTCCTGGGTCCATCTTTAGAAAGCAAAGTTAGAAAAATATACCATCTGAAACGTCAGTGAAAGCATGCGAGTTGGATATTCCAATAGGGCGGCACGGTGGCACAGTGGTTAGCACTGTTGCCTTGTAGCGCCTGGGACCCGGGTTCAATTCCCGGCTTGGGTCACTGTCTGTGTGGAGTTTGCACATTCTCCCCGTGTCTGCACGAGTT
Source organism: Mustelus asterias (assembly GCF_964213995.1). Classification (NCBI taxonomy): domain Eukaryota; kingdom Metazoa; phylum Chordata; class Chondrichthyes; order Carcharhiniformes; family Triakidae; genus Mustelus; species Mustelus asterias. Next base: position 20,234,264 of record NC_135801.1, on the reverse strand, counting down.
TCCTCCGGGTGCTCCGATTTCCTCGCACAGACCAAAGATGTGCGGGTTAGGTTGATTGGTCATGTCAAATTGCCCATAATGTCCCGGGATGTGCAGGTTAGAGTGATTAGCGGGGTAAATGTGTGGGGTTGTGGGGATAGGATCTGGGGTGGGATTGTTGTCGGTGCAGACTCGATGGGCCGAATGGCCTCCTTCTGCACTGTAGGATTTCTATGAATAAATTATACTGGATTTAACGGGACTGCGGGCAAAAATGGAAAAAGTACATTTTGAGCTTGGTCAACTTGATCGCTTTTAGTAATCAAAGGTGATTCTGTGTCCAACAGAGCTTTATTATTTTACAGGAGGTGGGCTCCTCTGGCAAGGTGCCATCATTTGTTGCCCATCCCTAATTGCCCTTGAGCTTAGAGTCAACCACATTGCTGTTGATCTGGAGTCACATTTAGGCTGGACTCAGTTAAGATGACTAACTTAGGATGGCCAGATGGGTGTTTACACTTCCAGATTTTTTAAAATACAATTAAATTCCACCAGCTGCCAAGGTGGGATTTGAAGCCATGTCCACCAGTGCATTAGCCTGAGCTTCTGAATTACTTATTCCACTGGACGTTATTATTGGTACTTCCTCTTAATAACTTCAAGTGGAAGAAGCTGACAGCAAACATGCACAGAAATGTGGTTCCGCAGGTCTCTGCAGTCAATTGCTCAGCTTAATTTTTTTGATTCAGTTATGGGACATGGGCGTCGCAGGCTGGTCAGCATTTATTGCCCATCCCTAGTTGCCCTTGAGAAGATGGTGGTGAGCTGCCTTCTTAAAACACTGCAGTCCACGTGCTGTGGGTTGACCCACGATGCCGATAGAGAAGGAATTCCAGGATTTTGATCCTGTGATTGCGAAGGAATGCTGATATATTTCCACTTCAGGATGGTGAATGGCTTGGAGGGGGATATGCGGCTGGTGGTGTTCCCAGATATTTGCTGCTCTTCTCTTTCTAGATGGTAGCTGTTGTGGGTTTGGAAGGTGCTGTCTAAGGATCTTCGGTGAATTGCTGCAGAGCATCTTGTAGATGGTACACACTGCTGCTACCGAGCAGTTGAATGTTTGTGGATGTGGTACCAATCAAGCGGGCTGCTTTGTCCTGGATGGTGTCAAGCTTCTTGAGTGTTATTGGAGCTGCACCCATCCAGGCAAGTGGGGAGTATTCCATCACACTCCTGACTTGTAGATGGTGTCAGGAGGTGAGTTACTTGCTGCAGGATTCCTAGTCGTAGACCTGCTCTTGTAGCCACTGTGTTTGTGTAGCGAGTCCAGTTGATTTACTCTTGCTGTTTCTTCCTGCTCCTGTCTGCCTTTTCCTTTTCAATTTTGATTTTCTCTGCTTAAGTTTCCTTTTTTCTCTCTGTCCTCTATTGATCCTCTCTCATCGTTCCTTTTTGGTAACATTTTGTGAAAGGCTGGAGATCATATTCAAAGTGTGTTCAAAGCAATTTATTTTTCATTTCTTTCTCAAATCACTGCTTCCTCTAATCACTGCTTCCTCTATTCCTAAACCACCTTGTATCCATTGTATCCCTATTGTCTTATTTTCTATCCCTTCCCCTTCTGATCACTTTTTTCCCCATCCCTAATTCTTTCACTCTGATCCCTTCCACCTCAACCTCTGTATTCTCCACCCCCATCCTTGTTCCATTCTCATTCAACCTTTATCCCCCATTCACTTTTTTCAGCTACACTTGTTCACTGCCCCTTCCTTTCAGCTGCATGACAATTCTCATGCTCCCTATGTGAACAGGTAATAAATTCTCCACCAGATTGCCTCCCTGCCCCATCTACTCCTCCTTCCTACCTGTTTCCCTCAGAGGCTTTGTTTTCTTTCAAATTTCTATGTTCATTAAGAAAACCAGGAAAGAAGCTCTCTGCCGTGCTATGTCATTTTCTGTCTCCCTTTCTAAATTACTTCTCTCTCAGACCAAATCCCCTCTCTGCCAAACCATAATCACCATATATGTAGTTGCTCTTCCATCACAATCCCCCTCTCAACTTACGTGTGCTTTCTACCGCAGTCTTTCTCTTTAGATGAAGAACTAGAGGACACAGCCTCAAAATAAGGGGGAGTCAGTTTAGAACAGAGTTGAGGAGGAACTTCTTCTCTCAGAGGATAGTGAATCTCTGGAATTCTCTGCCCATTGAAGCAGTGGAGGTTACCTCGTTAAATATGTTTAAGTCACAGGTAGATAGATTTCTGCTCAATAAGGGAATTAAGGGTTATGGGGAGCGGGTGGGTAAGTGGAACTAAACCACTATCAGATCAGCCATGATCTTATTGAATGGCGGGGCAGGCTCGAGGGGCTGGATGGCCTACTCCTGCTCCTATTTCTTATGTTCTTAGGTGCGCCTCTCAATCCCTCTTTACCCCAATTCTTTCTATCTACCCTCTGTTCTTTTACCCTCCCCCTTACTCTCTCATTTCCTTTTCCCTTTGACCTTCCCAGATCTCTGTCTTACGAAGGTACAAACTAGGAGCAGGCGCAGGCCACTCAGCCTTTCAAGCTTACTCTGCTGTTCAATGAGATCATGGCTGATCTGATTGCAACCTCAGCTCCAGATTCCTGTCTACCCCCAATAACCTTTCACCCCCTTGCTTATCAGGAATCCATCTACCTCTGCGTTTAAAAAAAAATCAAAGACTCTGCTTCCTCCGCCTTTTGAGGAAAAGAATTTTTAAAACATACATTCAGAGCTCTGCAAACTCTTACCATTTAGATAATATGCTTTTTTCATTCTCCCTGCCAAAATGGACAATATCCCACATTCCCATATTGTTCTCCATTTGCCAGGAGTTTGTCCATTCACTTAACCTATCTGGATCCTTTTATACCCTCCTTCTGTCCTCTTCACATCTTACTATCCAATCATCCTTGTGTCACCATCTCTTTCACTCCCTCTTTCTAATGGACCGCTTTTTGGTTCCGATCGAGGTTCTTTAAACATTAAAAGGTAAGACGAACATGGAGAAAATATTTCCTCTGATGAAGGAATCAATAATATGAAAGAGAGAAGGAAAGGAGGGTCCAGAGAGAAAGATAGTGGTAGAAAGCTTGAGTGTGTGCATGAGTTGAGGTAGATAATGTGAAAGACAAGAGATTGGGGAGTGGGGGTGGAGGGGGGAGGAATTGATTGATGGAAATGAGGGGTGATAGGATGGGGAAGGGGCAGTGGAATGTGAGGGTAAGGGCAATGTTAAAATTAAACCTGGGTAATTCAGTGAGAGTTCAGGAAGCATTTCTACCACACAAAAGGCAGCAGCAATTTATGCTTCCAAATCCTGGGACAAAGTCTGAGACGCTGGGACAGTCGGAGCTTTTAGGACTGTGGTCGATAGATTTTCACTGGGTAAGATTCTCAAAGGATACGTTCAACAGGAATACATTCCAATGGAAAATTAAACCTCAGCAAGAAAGGTCCATCCATGACTTACTGGGGAAGTTGAAGATAGCATTAGATTAAAAGAAGAGGCTTATAAGGTTGCAAATAATAGTAACAAATCTGAGGAGTGGGTGTATTCTAGAAACTGGAAAAGGCTCACCAAAAAAGTTGATAAAAAGGGAAAAATATAGAATAAAAGAGCAAATTAGCCCAGAATATTTAATAGATTGTAAGAGCTTTTACAAGTATATGCAAAAAAGGATGAGGGTAGCTAAAGTAAATGTTAGTACCTAAGAAGCAGAGACAGGAGAAATTATTGGGTAGGTGACAGTTTAGTGGTATTATTGCTAGACTATTAATCCAGAAACTCAGCTAATGTTCTGGGGACCGGGGTTCAAATCCCGCCACGACAGATGGTGGAATTTGAATTCAATAAAAAATATCTGGAATTAAGAATCTACCGATGACCATGAAACCATTGTTGATTGTCGGAAAAACCCATCTGGTTCACTAATGTCCTTTAGGGAAGGAAATCTGCCGTCCTTACCCGGTCTGGTCTACATGTGAATCCAGAGCCACAGCAATGTGGTTGACTCTTAACTGCCCTTGGGCAACAAGGGATGGACAATAAATGCTGGCCAGCCAGCGACACCCATGTCCCACGAATGAATAAAAAAATGATGATGGAGAATGAGCAATTGACAGTGTCAGGATAAGGGGCAAATCATTTAATACTGAGAGCAAGAGAAATTACGTCACTCAAAGGGTTGAGAGTCTTTGGAATTCTCTATCTCAGAGGGTTGTGGATGCTCTCTCATTGATTATATTTAATGCTTACATGGACAGATTGATCGCAGGAAATCGAGGAATATTGGGAGTGGACAGGAAAAGGGAGTTGAAGCCCAATTTCAACCATGATCATATTGAATGGAGAAGCATGCTTGATGGGTTGTAGGGCCTACTCCTGTTCTTGTCTTTTGTGTTCTTATGATATGGAGCAAAGCTGGTTAATTGGAGTTGAATTACAGATTAGCCATGATCTAATTGGGTGGCAAAGATGACCTGAAGGGCTGAATGGCCCTACTCCTGTTTCTAACATGCAACGTTTGTAGATAATATTCAGTTTCTCTTGCATAGTACAGTCAATTCTCGGACTGGAGACACAATTAGTTCCTGTAAACTGCATTGCAAGTCGCAAGGTCATAAGTCAGAAACAATTTTCCCAAAGGAACAATGTTATAAGTGGAGGATTGGTTCCTGAACCCTATTTTGACTGAAAAGTAACATTCCTTTTCCATCAACCTGTGGCTGTGACACTATGAACAGTGGTATAGAGTCACCCCTCATTTGATGTTTTGTAGGATTGACAAGAAAACCAGTTTACAATGAGCGTTAAGTAAAGTCAAACTTATTGTAAACCAAGCATCCAGATCATCAGTTTCCTCTGATCAGTTTAAACTGGGGCCTTTGTCATGTTCAATTTTGTGAGATCTTCTATATCTGAGAAGCAATTTGTCCATCTGGAGGTTATGAAAGACAGAACGTAAAGGAACTTAACAGTTGGTAAAGGCAAAACTGTTCACTGGCATGGGTGTCGTAAAGTCAAAACCGGCATTGTAAAGCTGAAACGGGATGCAAATTTATAAATATCATCAGTGCCATTCATTGTATCTCAATTGTCGTAAAGCCGAGGACTGTTTTTCTTTAAATAGCAGGTTGGGAGAAGAAGTAGGGTGGCACAGTGGTTAGTACTGCTGCACCACAGCGCCAGGGACCCAGGTTCAATTCTGGCCTTGGGTGACTGTCTATGTGGAGTTTGCACGATCTCCCCGTGTTTGCAGTTTCCTCCCACAGTCCAAAGGTGTGCAGGTTAGGTGGAGTGGCCCTGCTAAATTGCCTCTTGGTGTGTAGGTTAGGTGGATTAGCCATGTGTGGGGTTACAGGGATAGGGTGGGGCAGAGAGCCTGGGTAAGATTCTCTGTCAGAGAATCGGTGCAGACTCAATAGGCCGAATGGTCTCTCTTGCACTGTAGGGACTCTGAGAGAAGCATCAGGGTTTTTGACATGGAGGCTAAGCAGTTGTCACAACACTACCACTCATATAAGGTTCAAGTTCAAAATGAAAGCTTAAATTGGCCATTTACTTTCTAAAGAGATACATAAAACTCTGCAGTGGACTGAAGTGTGCGCTGTGTGTACTTTATACATGTATTTACAGTTGGAGTAAAGTTGTGATTTGTGGCATCTCAATTTGCCATCAGTGACAATAAAGACAAGACAGCCAGAACAGTACAATGCACGGATGTTCTTTGAACGAACTGCTACTGTGTGGAAAGATTCTCAGAAATATATTGGCCTTTGAATCTTCTGTAAATTGGTGGTTTTGTTAAGTGTCAATAGCCTAACACTAGGTGGGGAGATGCAAGACTTTGAGTGCAAAGCTACGCTTATACTTCACCCCTGCGGAGACTGCATTCCCTTCTAGCTGGGCTAACCTGAACTGAATGCAGTTTTGCAATTCTCCCCAGCCTTTGTAGTCTTGGTTGCAGGAGTCAGTCCATGTGGTGAGCGCTATTAAATTCTTTGCTGACATGTGCCCAAGTTGAAAACAGCAGGAGGTTTTGGTTTATCGTTTACATTTGTCTGCTGAGATTATTTCCTCTGCTTCTCATCACGTGTGTACACTGAGGGCCTCGCAGTGGGAGATTTTACCTGAATGTGATTTTAGAATGCGGAACTACGTTTTTACACTTGCTGAGTTAATGGGAACATGTGGCCGGAAATTCGGCAGAAAGAATGTGGTGGTCCAACATTTCTTGTCAGTGTGATAGGTTTTGCATTCTCTCTCCTGCCAAAACGGTTGAGAAAATTAAACCAGCTTTAAATATTGGACTTTGCTTCTTTTACTGGCTCCAGTTAGATAGAATCCTAGAGTGCAGAAGGAAGCCATTCGGCCCATTGAGTCTGGACCGACCACAATCCCACCCAGGCCCTATCCCCATAACCCCATGCATTTACCCTAGTTCGTCCCCCTACACTAAGCGGCAAATTTAGCATGGCCAATCCACCTAACCCGCACACCTTTGGAGTGCAGAAGGAAACCAGAGCAGTCGGAGGAAACCCACGCAGACACAGGGTCAAAGTTGCAAAGTGGTTAGCTACAAGATTTAAAGGAGGGAGGGCAATTTCTGCACTCCTCATGGTTGAAATAAAAGCTGAGACTATTACGAGGAATTATTTCAATAGAGTTGGTATGGAGAAAAAGAACAAGGCAGGCTGATTAAAATATTAATCACTGGATGATGCAGTTGCTATTGCACTGTCCTTTCATCTCTGGCCATTGAGTTCAAATCTAACCAACATTGAGGCAATTCCAATGTATCAATTCCAGACTGCAGTGATCAACACTGCTTTTTCTAAAAGAAAAGATGGAATGGATAATACTGAGAAAAGCTTGTGAGAGCTATCTGAAATCTTTCTCTCAGTTTCTGCTGTTGGAGGCCTTGTTCTGCACGTGTAGGATGCAAATCCATAAAATAATTCACTTGAAATCGCGCCAAGAACAACTTCAGGAGAAATTCAACTCATTTGATTAGAAGGGAGATCCAGCTCTACGCAAGGGTTACTATTTCTAGAACACGCTAGGGGCGATTCTCCCAGCCCGCTGCGCTGCTTTAGCAGTGCAACGAGTTGGGAGACATCAGCGGGGCTGTTTCACGGACCTCCTGCTGCGCTGCTTTAGCCTCCGTGCATCTCCCAGCTGAAGAGTTTGAGCATAGTTAGCTCCACACCGCAGAGCTGATTTCAATATTTAAATCAGCATTTGCATGTCAGTAGTGGGTCTGCGATCGTTTCTTCCCCCAACCCCCCCACCCCACCCCACCGCCTGCCAGGAGTGGTTCACTCCAGCGGAGTTTACTACTGCTCGCCATGAACGGGGAACAGGTGGCCAACCCCGCTGGAGGGAACAGAGGTCATGGCGCCCCCACCCCAGTAAATCAGGGGGTGGGGGTTTGTCCCTGGCTTTCTGGCACTGTCCAAGGGGCAACTGGGACGGCCCACCTTGGTACTACTACCCACCTGGCATCGGGCAGTGCCAAGGGGTGAGGTCAGAGGGGGCAGGTCGGTGGGGGTGTAGGGACCTGCTGCCACTCTGCCAGAGGATCGCAGGCAGAGGGAGGGAGGACAGTGGCCCGCTCAGCGTTATGCTGCCGACCTCTCCAGCGGAAATGGGCCCCGTCCACAGATTGTCAGAGGGAATCCCGCTCGCGCACTCTGCAGTGCTCAGAGCGTGGGAGATTCAATCTGGACATCACGCTTTTAAAAAAAAAACAGCAGGAGTTACTCCCGTTTTCATGCCAATTGGGGACTTAGAATTTTTTTGGGAGAACCCTGGCCAATGTCTCTTAAAATGCTCGATGTCTGTGCATTTGTTTCATAGGGAACCAAGTGTTGCAGAATAAAAAAACACACTGCACCAGGTTCTGTGTATTAAGCTTCGATGTACCGCATTGTTTAATGGCATATATATCATTAGTTTCACCAGGAATGGATACCATCCAAATATTTTTCCATAGTTGTAACACTGATTTTGAAATAATAGGTTTGAGATTTTATTTTGAATGAAGTGGTTTCAGTAAATTCAACATATTCAAGGTTCGGCATTCCCCATTACCCCCTACATGTATCCTAATGTTCCTAATTTGGGCGGGCGGCACAGTGATTAGCGCTGCTGCCTCTCAGCGCCAGGGACCCGGGTTCAATTCCGGCCTCGGGTGACTGTCTCTGTGGAGTTTGCACATTCTCCCCGTGTCTGCGTGGGTTTCCTCCGGGTGCTCCGGTTTCCTCCCACAGTCCAAAGATGTGTGGGTTAGGTTGATTGGCCGTGCTAAATTGCCCCTTAATGTCGGAGGAATAACTAGGGTAAATGAATGGGGTTATGGGGATAGAGCCTGGGTGGGATTATTGGCGTTGCAGGCTTGATGGGCCAAATGGCCTCCTCCTGCACTGTAGGGATTCTATGGATAATATCCTGCAGTACAGCAATAATTATTCTAAATACAGTTTTTCTTTCTGGTCAGTTACCCGTTGGGACGTTTCTGAACAATGCTACGTGCAATCGAAATAACTCATGTCTCTGTGACCCAGTTTGTTGTCTCTGTAGCGGACAGCACCTCAGAAAAGTGAGCCACAGTTTTTTTTTGCTCCTGCCTCTTGCCAATGAAAGGAAGCGTGGAATCATTGAAGTATCATATGATCGTTGGAATGAACCTTCTGTGTTCGAGCGAACGTGATAGTAAGCAGCATGAATTTTAATTTGCTTCCTGCGGTGAAAGGCACTGCTGTCGTGGTCTCGGAGGTGAGACTGTCTGGGATGTGCAGTGCTGTTATTTAGGAGTTTACAGGAAGAAATGCCTCGCTCTTCCCCCTACCTGGTGGTGTGCTTTGAATTTGGCCAGGCAAATACATAAATCATCAAATTTGGAACCGCACCGCATTTGTGTGCTGGCAACACCGTTCAGTATATTAAATTTGCTTTTGATTGTAATAAGATAATCTCCTTCCTTTTGTTTCTTTTTATGAAATATTATTTTTTCTTCCTGAACTGTTTCCTGCGCTGTCCTGAAGGTGACGACCCTCGCTGATGACCAGTTCAGTGGATGTCATCCATCTTCCACTAGTTGTTCTAAGCGGTCATTTTTGCCTTTGGGCCTAAGCAATGAGTATTTAAACATTTGATTAGCGAGAGACAAGGCAGATCACATTTAAGAGAGGGAAGTGTCTGTTTAATATCCTTTGTCATATTAAAATTTTCATTCATCCTGCAGGATGAGTGTAATTTACTTCCGTGCAATCCTACTCTAGGCCAAGGAAAGGTGAGATGAATTCAGTACTGTTAAAGCTTGCACAAAAATCTTTACAGTTTAATTTTAGTTGTGAGGCATTCAGGAAATTAAAGGGCCATTGCTATCTTTCTGCGGTGGTTGATTTGACCTTAGTTAATTGATGTGGAGATGCCGGCATTGGACTGGGGTGGGCGCGGTAAGAGGTCTCACAACACCAGGTTAAAGTCCAACAGGTTTATTTGGAATCACGAGCTTTCGGAGCGCTGCTCCTTCATCAGGTGAATAGGGAGGTGGGTTCACAAACACAGCATATATAGACAAAGACACAACTGCAAGATAATGTTAACTTGCAAAGATAATAATCATTATCTTGCAATTGTGTCTTTGTCTATATATGCCGTGTTTTTGAAACCTACCTCTCCACTCACCTGATGAAGGAGCAGTGCTCCGAAAGCTGGTGGTTCCAAATAAATCTTCTGGACATTAACCTGGTGTTGTGAGACTACTTACTTAGTTAATTGATGCCAATCGGTTTTGTGTCTGTCAAAGTGCAAATTAGAAGCACCTTTTTAAAAATGTTATGACATCCACACAAATCCACATTGTCAATAGTCCATGGTGCTATAGAATTCCATATTCTAACGACCTTTTGAGAGAAAAGGTTTCTCCTCATCTCTGTCTTAAAAGAGAGACCTTAAAGCTTCGATATAATGTTGCTTTACAACCCCTTCGAGAGACTGTTAACAGTTAGAAAGGTAATTAAGGTCCACTCATTCCTGGGATCAAGGGCTTATCTTATGAAGAAAGATTGAAGAGGTAGGGCCTATACCCATTGGAGTTTAGAAGAATGAGAGATGATCTTATTGAAACTTATAAGATCCTGAGGGGATTTGATGAGGGAGAGGGAACTTGATGGAGGAGACATCAGGAGGGTGTTTCTACCTGTGGGGGAGACTAGAACTCAGTGGCACAGCTTTAAGAAAATTTAAGGTCTCTCTTTTAAGATGGAGTTGAGAAGAAACTTTTTCTCTCAAAGGGTTGTTAGTATTCTGTTCCCCAGAAAGCGGTGGAGGCTGGGTCATTGAATTTATTCAAGGCAGCCAGCGTAATGAAGGAGTCCACCTTCTTCTGTTGGGGAAAAGATAAAGAAGTCTGAAAACACATTCCAATTGACTCGAGAGCAGCTTCTTCCCTGCTGCCATCAGACTTTTGAACGGACCTATCACACATTAACCTGATCTTTCTCTTCACCCTATCTGTAACTGCAACACCATATTCTGCACTCTCTTCTCTCCTTCTCCCCTATCTTCTCTATGAATAGAATGTTTTGTCTGTGACAGCTCGCAAGAAACAATACTTTTCACTGTATCCCAATACATGTGACAATAATTCCAACCAATTTGTTTTGTCCGGGTCCAGTTTCCCTCCCGTTGGTCTTCCTCTTTTTTTGTCCTCTTAATCCACCTTCTTGTCCCTCTTCCTGTCATCATGAACTCTCATCCTTCCGCCTGCTCTCCTTACACGGCCGTGCTTCTACATTGTTCCCCTTGTCTTCGTCTGGCCACCCTGCCCAGCCTCACCTTGCAAACCACCCCTTGTTAAAATTTGGACCTTTGTTGCGGTGGCTCCATAAGTCCCACAGCATAGTGCTGTCCAGATAGACACTGCAAGGTGCTACTAGTGGTAAGGAGATTCCTGTAATCTCATACCCCAGGTGCAGTACTGATCTTAGACAGCAGGTGGCAGCAGGAGGGTCCATGAAGACCAGCTCAGCCTGGAGATGGAGGCAGGAACTGGTCTGCTGTGGCAGAGTGGTGAACAGTGCATCAGGAGTGGTGCAGCACAATGGCAGAAAGTTGTTGTTGCATTCACCTTGAGGTCTCCAGACCGACATAAATTCCCGCTGGCATGATGCAGGATTGGAAGGTCTGACGGGATGCCAGTGGGCAGCTGTTTTAATGAGCATTCATGAAGTGCAAATGGATGCAAATAGTATTCGCACCACCCAGCCAGGGACAGCCCACACGCCATTGGGAGAACTGCAACATGATTGTATGCTGGTGGGTTTCTGACATTTTGGCTCCCGCTAGATTCTCCGCTGCCACCAAACCTGCTGCAGGCGGGATGGGAAAATTCCACCCTTAGGGGGGTATTTTGAGCCCACACTCTCCGTCTGTGAGAACGGCAGTGCTCAAAATTCGGAGAGTGCGATTCGCAGCGGCGGGTTTCCGAGTCCCGATCTGACCTGCCTCTCGTTGGTGGAGTGGTATGAAACATGCCGTGGGACCACGGGAAGCTCATTTGAATATGTCATTAGAAAGCACTCTTACCGGAACTTCCCCCTCACCGGATATTCGTCAATGTGGTGTCACGCCAGTACCGTTTACAACAGCTCTACATAAGTGTGAACCGGGCGCTTCCACCTCCGAGGAAGATTCCAGAGGTGAGCATTCAGGCAGCCATCACCCTCTGTGGCGCGCATTGCTCAGGAGGTACCGGAGAGGACTCGGGGGAACACCGCTAAGTTCAACTCGGGGCTGGAGATGGGGGCTCCCAGAATCACTTTGTTATAAACATCTCAGCAACCAGCTTCCAACACGCTTTTCCCACATTTCACAATTAAACATTTTGGCTGGAGTTTTACGGCCGTTCACACCAGCGGAATTCTCTGGTCCCGTTGCAATGAATGAAGATTTGGCTGAGCGCCAAATTCTCCGTCCTCGCTTGCAGTGGCTACGGGGCATGAATGGCTGGAAAATCTGGGCATGGAGCTGGTAACATCAAAATGCTTAACTTGTACCAGTACATGTGACAGTTAGGATTTAAAGTTCAGCTTGCATGGGTTCTTAGGATTCCAACTCTCCTGCAAATAAGAGTTTACTTTATTGCTGTCCGTCACCTATCGGAACAAGCTCCTTTCCCATTTAGCACAGTTCTTTTTACAGCTTCTCCATTTCCTTGGTTGGAAAATTGCCTATTTGACTTGGTCTGGTTACTTTTATCAAAGACAACATTGCTGACTTTTGATAATCTACTCTCCACACCCTCCTCCAGCACCTTCTCTTCCTCTGAGCTCCTCCTCTTTCTTCCTCCCACTTATCCTTCTTTCTAAATCTCCTCCAATTCACCCAGTTTCTCACTGGGATACCCGCTGTCCTTTTACTCCCTCAGCCTCTGCACTGCGTGACTCCTCATTCCTCATGAATTCAATTTCTATCACAAATTCCCCCTCTCTTGACTTCAGCTTGAATATTCTTTACCCCACCAAGTTTCCCACTTCCTTCCAATCCCAACTTCACACTTTCCGGGGGCGGGTGAAAGGAATTCTCCAAGTCACATACAGCTGTATTTTCAAACTTCTCATTCATAACCTTTGGTCGACCATTTTCCACGCTATTTGTACAGCTCTCGAGCTGCTCAATCCCTCCTTCACCTCCTTCTTTCAATACACTCATCTAGAATACATTCCTTATCCTCTCCCACAGTTCATTTGGGTATGATGCCATCTCTGTTCTCTCAAGTCAACCTTAAATGCAGACGTGAGTGTATTTGGTGCGTAGCTTGTTTAGCCATTCACCATCAAATCTGGCCGGCCCATATCAAGCATTAATAGGCCTCACTTTCCTCTACCAAAGCTGTTCATCTCTCTGGAGTCATTCTAGTGAGCAAAGTTAACCCCTGGTTTCATTTCTCCATTGACAATCATGCCATTAAGCCTCTGATCCCTTGACATCTCTGCCCTCATCTCCAACAAATTTGACCACCCCACAGATGCTTTAGTTGCTCAATGGCAACTATCCACTCAGCTACCTCAGTTGTATTTCTCCTCATTCACCAACTCAAACCTCTCCCAAGTCCTGAACCTGCGTCTTTCTCCATTTACTCTTCTATCTTGCCTTGTGCCCTCACCAAGTTGTTCCCCCTCAGTTCAAAAAGGGGGGGGGGGTAGTAGATATTGAGGGTGCCATGCTCAGATGGCTCAAGCACAAAGAGAATTGGCAAACGTTTAAAAAGACAAGGAAGACATGTAGCCGGGACGGCACACTCAGGAGGCCTTCCTACTCCACTGTTCAGCATTAGGCACATTGAGAAAGGTAGAGGCCTTCAGAACCCTTACAGCCATTCACTCCCTTTGTTGCATTTGACGTGTCACAGGATTCATGGAGACTTTATGCTGGAATTTTACCGCCTTGCCTGCTTGAGGCTTGTAAGATCCCACCCGAGGCCAATGGAGAATGCCTGTCTGCGAGCCTCGCGCGCCCCGGAATCGGAGCAGGTGTGCTGGTAAAATTCCTGCATTGGCTCACCTCCGGTGCAACAATAACCCAGGCTAAACTAATTTTAGGTTTTAGAACATTTCTAGTGTTCCTTGTTAACTGACATATTTAGTGAGTGGCCATCCACCATATGTTAATGATGGACAGTGATTTTAAGATTTTATTTCTTCCCTGTATTATTTTCCTCCCCTCCCTACTTCTGCATGCTGCCATTTACGCTTGCGTCCATTGGCTCATGGAAAAGTTGACCGTGAAATGAGTGAGTGACGGGTCAGATTCACCGTTTAGTTGCAGTGAGACTGTCGGTCGGCTCTGCATGTGCAGCAAGATACACTTCTACATATCACAGCCGCACTGATGAGTTCATCACAAAGCCCCAAAGAAACATGCTACTGATTGATAATGGAGAAACATCATTAGTTCTACTGTTGCAACCCATGAGAGCGAAGATAGCAACATCTCATTACTCGCCATGTCGTACATTTTTAGAAACCCAGTGACATTTTCAGCACGAGACAGATAACATTTGAAGACATTGGAGCAAGATGCAGCGTTTAATTTGCCACGGTGCCTTCACTGCACTGCAGACAGCTGGCACGATTGGATGAATTCATGTCATGGTACACCTTAATAAGTCAATTTGTCTGGTTCTTGTTCCAAACAGAAATATTTTTACTTGCTTTGTGTCTCCTCCCTCAAACCGATGAGGATTGCCTACTCCAAGACATGTTCATTTTCTTTTTAAGTCTTCTTGGATAAATACCCTTTTAGCATTTTAATATACAGGGATAAATCCCGACCAGCACTTAACTGAGAAATAAACTGCTGGCCACACTGAATTTTCCTGTCCTTGGGACTGCAAGTGGTTTATGTGCCATATAGAACATTTGTTAATGTAAATGGTAGCTCCCAGGGGAGGTAAACGGCTGAACCTGCTATCTACCTATCTGTACAAATCTTAAAATAATAAATATGCCATTACAGGCAAAGGGAACAATTCTCCAGTTCAATTCTTCCTTCCAAATTTGCCTAGTTGAATGTTTGCAAGGCCACATATTTTATTGAGATTCAACCAATTCCTTAGACTTCCTTAACTATGAGTTAACTAGCTTTATAGAACCTTAGTTAGGCCGCACTTGGAATATAGTGTTCAATTCTGGTCGCCACACTACCAGAAGGATGTGGAGGCTTTGGAGAGGATACAGAAAAGATTTACCAGGATGTTGCCTGGTATGAAGGGCATTAGCTATGAGGAGAGGTTGGAGAAACTTGGTTTGTTCTCACTGGAATGACAGAGGTTGAGGGACGACCTGATAGAAGTCTACAAGATTGAGGGGCAGGGACAGAGTGGATAGTCAGAAGCTTTTCCCCAGAGTGGAAGAGTCAATTATTAGAGGGCATAGGTTTAAGATGCGAGAGGCAAGGTTTAAAGGAGATGTAGGAGGCAGGTTTTTTACACAGAGGGTGGTGGGTGCCTGGAACTCTCTGCCAGGGGAGGTAGTGGAAGCAGATACAATAGTGACGTTTATGGGGCGTCTTGACAAATATATGAATAGGATGGGAATAGAGGGATGTAGTCCCCGGAAGGGTAGGGGGTTTTAGCTTAGTCGAGTAGCATGGTCAGTGCAGGCTTGGAGGGCCGAAGGGCCTGTTCCTGTGCTGTAATTTTCTTTGCTCTTTGTCCTTTTTGAGTCAATTGATCCGTTAAATGCAGAAAAATGCATCGAAAATGCTGTAGCAGCCTTCAATGATCAAACCAAGTATAGACGGCATGACAGAAACAGGCATATCACCTGTAGTGAGTGGCTGTTGACATGCATCTATTATCTTTTATAAACGTGTTTACCAGTCATTGAAAACCAGAGACCAGTTAGTTGGGCTTCCAACTCTTTACTGATCCAGAATGGATTATTTAATGAAAGGGTAATTAGATTTTCAGTAATAAGGTACAGCGTCCAAATATTTAATCCAGATTCCATAATCTACTGTATCTAAAATATGCTGGCCTATAGGGATATATTGTAATTATACTAATTTACTGTCAGGTTGATGTGAACACGAAGTCATTTTTATCAAGCAAGTATACAGATATTTTACTGCTGACTTGTGCCAGATAAATGGGAGCAACACTTAACAGCGGCATGACATCTAAATGGTTTCCTTGGTAACAGTATAAATGCCTTTGCTACGAGGTGCAAGAACATTTTTAGAAGTCAAATTAGAGGGATGTGGCTGGCGGTCATGACACCCTCTGCAAATGTTTGTATTTTTTTAAGTTGGTTGCAAATCCGTGTCTGGATGTCTGAGTCCGGTTGTCTCCAAGTGGCGATGGTGTGTGGAGTCACCTGTGGTTATTCAGATGCAGAGGCCATTTCTCCTGCCATTGAAAGCTAGCTCACAGCTCCATGAAAGTAAAGCTGCCCAGTGCTTCACAGCTGAAGTAACAGCGCTGTACTAAATCATTTATTGCAAATCGCATTAACACTGATCCCTCTCTTAGCAACGGATTAGCACTGACCACACTTGAATGTACTTTACCGTAGCTTGCTTTCAATTTTAACAGCGTAACAATGCCATGTAGAATTCTTTGCAGGCTCAAAACGGGCTTTGATGGTACAGTGGGTGAGAAAAACCACCCGACTAAAGTCTAGCACCCCCCTGCCCTTTGCTCCTCCCACACCTACTCCTCCCACCCTCCACACAGAAACAGGGAAAATAGAAGCAGGAATAGGCCATTCTGCCATTCCAACTTGCTCTGCCATGCATTTTGATTACGGCCAATCATCAAATGAAGAGCCTAATAGGAAATAGTTTGAGGTAGAGTGAATTCAGTTTTTAGTGGGCACAGATCACTGACCTAAAACCGGTCATAGAACCATGTAGGGCAGAAGGAGGCCATTCGGCCCATTGAGTCTGCACCAACCACAATCTTACCCAGGCCCTATTCCCATGCATTTACCCTAGCTAGTCCCCCAGACACTAAGGGGCCATTTAGCAAGACCAGTCCGCCTAACTCGCACATCTTTGGAGTGTGGGAGGAAACCGGAGCACCTGGAGGAAACCCACGCAGACATCAGGGGAGAATGTGCAAACTCCACACAGACAGTTTCCGAAGCCGGGGAAACCTCAGTCACATTGACACTGAACTTCCCTATCTTGGAAGTGGCTATGAATGCAGTATAAGTGAAACATTTCAGTCATGGGATAGGGACATATGGGCGCTATCTTAGCGGCCATTCATGCCACGGTCCCCCTACAACCAAGTCAGAGAATTTGGCGTGCAGCCAAATCTCCGTTCACTGCAGCGGGATGGGAAAATTCCGCCGGCGTGAACGGCTGTAACATTCCGGTCATGTGGTCTTCTAGATTCATGATTGGAATCATTTTGGAGCAAAGTGGAGGGAGATTTGCTTGGAAAGGAACTCTGGACAAGCAGAATGTTGGATTCCATCGCACTGATGGTATTCTCTTTGAACACAAAGGGTACTAATGGTGAGACTCACTCTTTGATTCTAGAGATCAAAATACCACGTCACCTGAAAAGATCAGGTTGAACCCTGCGTGACCCAGTTGAAAAATCTAAAATGCCTCACTTGCATATTTAGATCCCATGCTTTGTCCACAGTTTAGAGCTGCAGTGTTAATGGGATGGATTTCAAATGGCATAGTAACAATGAATATCTTAAATGTCACATCTTAAAGCTGTGTGGAGAAGAACTGAAATGTAAAGTTAGCTTAAATTCAAATGGGGGCATAAAATTGTAACGTCAATGAGTTTGTAGTTTATCTTGTCTGAACAGCACATACACAAATTATGGTTATAGCTTTTAGTCATAGAGGAATCATAGAGGTTTACAGCAGGGAAACAGGCCCTTCGGCCCAACTTGTCCATGCCACCCTTTTAGTCCAGTTCTCTCTTTTCTGCTGACATTCTATATGTCCTGGCAAGTCTTTCACACAATACAGGGTTTATACCCATATAAAACTGAAGAATATGGAAACAATATGGTTGTTAATTATGACTAATTTATAAAGTGTGTAGTCAGCGAGATGGGATTTGCAGTTGTCTGATGCTTGCGCTGCCAAAGACCAGCTGAACTGTTACTACGGTGATGACATCGGCTGCTTCACCTGGCAGGGGTGCGACTCTCAGTCTTTTGGCTAAGATCAAATGTCAGATCAAGCCCAAGGTCAGGTGTAATGTCGTTTCTTGTCAGCTTGGATCCTATATATTTCTCTCTTGTGGGGACCATAAATTGGATTCAATCTGAGTTGGATTTTGGAGCAAGCAAGGAGATGGATTAAGGGCTTGCCCCGTCCACTCCACGCATTGACATTGTAACTTCAAGATTGGAGTAAGAATTTCAAAAACAAATGGGCTTCTCGGCCTTTTGGCTAAACTCAAGCATAGGATCAAGCCCGAGTTCAGGTGTAATGCCTGCCTTTGTCAGCTTGGATCTAGTATCTCTCACTTGTGGGGACCATGAATTGGATTCAGTTTGAATTGATTTTTGGAGCAAGTGAGGTGTTGTCCACTCTGCACATTGGTTCTGTAGGAAGGAATACATTTTTTAAAAAATTGGTTCTGATGTTGAAGAAATTGTGTTTCTGTTGTGGAAAACCTTTTACCCAAAGTTGCTTTTATTGACCGACAGCAGAATATCCTGTGTCTATATCTTGTGGGTATAAATTTGTGGCGGATGATGAACCATTACTTTACAGCCCCATGGCTTTTAAACTCTACCTTTCAACCCATCTAATTTGGTTTGTAACAGTGTTACTAAGTGCAGTGAAGGAGGGGACTTGTTACATTCGGTGATGTAACTTACTTTTGTGTCATTCTTTATAAACCTACCATGCCCTCCCTAGCTTTTGGTTTATCAAATTCAGTTGCAATACAGGGTTCCTTTTTTTAAAAAGTAGATAATTTAAAACCATTTATTGAATGCATATAACAGAATTCCTGATACATTCCTTGCATCGTTCTAGATATTGGGCGGGATTTTATGGCCTCGCTCATCCCCAAACTATAAAATCCCACCTGAGGTCAACGGACCTTTCCATGGTTCACCCCTTGCCCGCTCCGATTCCCGTGGCAGGTGGGGTGGTAAAAATTGGCTATTATCTTTACAATATGTATTTTCAATTTCATTGGCAGCAGATCATAGAATCCTACAGTGCAGAAGGAGGTCATTCGGCCCATCGAGTCCGCACCGACCACAATCCCACCCAGGCCCTATCCCTGTAACCCCTAGCCCTAGCTAGTCCCCCTGACACTAAGGGGTAATTTAGCATGGCCATTCCACCTCACCCGCACATCTTTGCATTGTGGGAGGAAACATAGACATAGAATCCTTACATTGCAGAAGGAGGCCATTTGGCCCATCTATTCTGCACCGACCACAATCCTACCCAGGCCTTATCCCCATAACCCAATGCATTACCCTAGCTAGTCCCCCTGACACTAAGGGGCAATTTAGCACAGACAATTCATCTAACCCGCACATCTTTGGACTGTGCGAGGAAGTTGGAGCACCTGAAGGAAACCCATGCAGACACGGGGAGAATGTGCAAACTCCACACAGACAGTGACCTAAGCCAGGAATCGAACCCGGGTCCCTGGCGCTGTGAGGCAGCAGTGTTAACCACTGTGCCATCCTTTTTAAAAAAAATCATACACAGTTGGGTTGAGTCGTAGTTTAATATATTACAAGGAGATATTCCACTTGTTCAGTTCATCGCAGGAGTGTTCCTCATAGAGTTATTTGAGGGATTGGTTTCCTCCTTTTGCGTTACTGAACAGTGCTTTTTTTTAGCAACTTAATTGCAGAAGATTACATTTGTACTCCAGATTGTAATCTGCAGTTTGCATTTGAAACCACTGAATGATTTGATTAGAAAGTCGGGACTGAAACTTGCTATAATTGGCCAGTGAGATCAAACATCTTTACTGTCACTTTAAAGCAGGAATCATATTGCAGTAAGATTAAAGATGGTACGTGAATTCATCCATAAATACCACCTTTTTACAAAGTTCCTCTGAGCTATAATCTGACCTTTTTTAAATAAAAAAGGCAGGCATGCTTAATTCTAAATATTAAATGAAAACAGCCCAGGCGCTGCAGGTTCAACATTTTCCGAAAGCCGTTCCCAATTGGTTCCTTCTCTTCCGCTGTCGGCAGTGGAACTTTTGGAAAGCTGGATTGTGTTTTAAGTGGGAAAGTTGGTGTTCGGCTGAAAACAGTCACCATCGAGACCAGAAGAGGAAGGATCAGGTGCCCGGTATCCTTCATTCTTTCATTATCAAGTCGCAGTTCCAGCAACTTGCCTGATTCAGGCAGAAGACTTCTACTCAACATGCAAATCAAGGTTCTGTAAGGGGTCAAGAGTGATGGGTGAGAGCTGGAGCTGACTTTCATTAGTTGGAGCTTGACGTCATGACAACAGTTAATGTCACCGACAGGTAATGTGCAGCTGAAAACTGGGAGTGGGGCCCACTTCCGTATCCAACCATGGGACCCGCAAGATCAATGCAAATTCTACCTGATGTCTCACTTACTTACACGACTCCTTGGGTCTCACTTTAAGCTGCCCGTTGCATTTACTGATACCATCCAGCTCTCCGTACACCTCTTGGTAGGCGACCACCAACCAGGCTAATGATGTGGCCGAGCATTATAATTGACATTAGTTGATACTTGAGTTAGAAAGCTAAATTATTTCTGTGTTGGGGGACTCTATACTGCCAACAAATCTCAAGAGTCTTTCTCAAGCAACACTCATGAAATGAATTCAGTTTGCATTCCAGCTTCTGATGCACAGTTGAAGTTTTAGCACTATACAGCAGTGGGCACGGGCATTATGGATTCTTAGCTGTGTAGCAATTGAGTGTTTAGTTTATCTCCAGGTTTTTGCCTGAAGCTTTCCAAATGCCACTGCGGCACTCCCAATGCGAGCTGATATCTCCTCATCAATCTTCATTTCACTTGAGACAGTTGACCCAGATAGCAGGATTTGTTATTTTCATTCTGGGTAAGCCATTGGCACTGTCTTTCATGACCCCAACTTTCACTGCAGCAGCCTCGAAGGTGTTTGGAATTAACTGCAGGCCTGTATTGGATACACCACAAAAGCTGCATCATTAGCAAACAGGAGTTCACATATCCGGATTTGATCCACTTCGGACTTTATTCTCGCCTGCACTCAAGTGATTTACATCGTGGTGAATCCCCAGCCTGAAATGGTACACCATCATTCCATGGCACAGGAAGCTGCCAGTCGTACTGTTCTACTTATTAGAAGTGGCTCTGGCTTTTTATTTGATCAGCACAGCCCGGTCAAAATTCTGTTGACCACTTCAGTGACGGATGTGCGCAGCAGATTTAATAAAATGTAAGTAGCAACCATGTCGGTAAAACATTGGATGCATCATTAGGTCCTGTGTGAATTAGTACCCTCAGTCTGTTGCGAGTACCCAGAGCCTGTCTCATAGCATGGGAATGTAATTAAAGCTCATGTAATATTTCATTAGCATTGTGCGTCTGTGCTGTAGAATATATGTGTAATAGGTCTCTGTAGTGACACAGATATCCTCAGTGGTGCGGAACCAAGTGCCTTATTGTAGTGAGCCGATATTCTTATCTGCTTGTGGGGCTTAAAAGGCAGATGAACACTGACTGCTGAAGTCCTTGAAAATTGTGACCAAATTTGGTGATAAATGGTATTTACAATTCTTCAAACAGAATTGCAATGAATCATCTTTACTTGGTGCCCCTCAGTATGTTTCACTTGCAGTGAGTCACTTATTCAGATTTATAGTTAACCTCACTCCCTGTTGTTCATGAGACTTATTGATCCGTGCCATTATAAATTGGCGCATTTTGTGAAGAACTTATCCTTTTAAAATGTCCCAATTAGATTAATCATTTTTCACAAATGGTTGTAGTAATTCTCACGCAGTTTCTAGATCTCGACCTCGGGACTAAAGCCGCATAGGATTTCAGACATTTTGCCAGATCTCTGGTCAGGGGAGGGGGTTTGGACTCCAGGCAACTTGGGTCCAAGTGGGTCAGGTGGGGTTGGGAGTCGCTAGCAGCATGGGATTGGCCGGCACGGTGGCACAGTGGTTAGCACTGCTGCCTCACAGTGCCAGGGACCCGGGTTCGATTCCCGGCTTGGGTCACTGTGTGTGTGGAGTTTGCACATTCTCCCCGTGTCTGCGTGGGTTTCCTCCCGGGTGCTCCGGTTTCCTCCCACAGTCCAAAGACTGTAGTTAGGTGGATAGGCCAAGCTAAATTGCCCCTTAGTGTCAGAGGGACTAACTAGGGTAAATGTATGGGGTTATGGAGATAGGGCTTGGGTGGGATTATGGTTGGTGCAGACTCAATGGGCTGAATGGCCTCCTTCTGCACTGTAGGATTCTATGATTCTACAACCAGTATGTGAAGCAGCAAGCAGACAGCGAGTCAGGCCCCACTCCTTACCCATGCAGAACCTAGCCGGATTGTCTAGGTATGTTTTAGTTTTCTCCCATTGTTGCCTGACACCTTATAAAATTTGAGGACCAATCTGATTTTTGGACAGTCGGATTTGAGACACCACACTGTACTTTTAAATCTCTTAATGGGCTTGCTGTTAAATTCTGTTCAAGTGGGTGGGTTTTGATTGGGTTAAGATTGGACCCTTGGGGCGCGATCTTACCAGCTGTTCACGTCACATTCCTGCTGTAGCGAGGCCGGGGAATTTGGCACTCAGCCAAATCTCCATTCACTGCAGCGGGATGGGAAAATCCCACCAGCAGGAATGGTGGTAACATTCCGGTCTAAATCCTTTTGTTAATGGAATGACCTGTAAGATGAATTTGTGTCTATCACAGTCAGTAAAATTGAAATGTTACTGAGATTGTGAAATCTGTGACACGGATAAAAGAAATGCATTCATCGAACATTTGGTGTTGTTCAAGATTTGGGTAAGATTCTAAAAAAGAACTTGTTCTTTGGTTGTTTTTAAAATGCAGGTGGAATAACACAAGTATGGCACCCTCAGGACTGAATCTGTGTCGGATTTTGGAACTGGCCTGTTTTTTGGGGAAAGAGACCCTTAATCCAGTGAATAGAGGACACGGGAAAACACAATGATATGATTACAAAGCACTTCAGATTAATAGCCATGTCTCTGCTGATATCAATTCACATCTCACGCATTGGCTTGACTAACACATGCCTCCCCCACCTCCCTACATCAGCGCACCCTGTTCAAAATGAGAGAAGGTCAATCGAGCTGTAATGATGTTAAAGAAATACCCTGTAGTTTAACTGAAAGCTAAACATCAGATGCATGAAGCTGATCAGTACTTGACATGTCACTATAACAATGCAGCAACTCCCCGAAGGTTTCCAAGCTGGGTTAGGTGAGGTCAAGGCTTACTAAGCCACTCGGGACAAAACCGGACACCACTGGTTTTTTGGTAGCATTTGAGTTACTCTATCTTATTGTGGAGAGGACAAGAGATTAATATTGTAGATTTGAGATTTACCATCAAGTTGGCATTCGGTCATTGCATACAATTTTTTTGTTTTCGTTTATTGAGCTAGTTCCACAGGTCAGAAAATCTAAATTACATTCCAGATCCACTTGTTTGCTGCAATATATTGTGGATTTATTATCACATTCAATGTATCTTGACAATTACAGTCTTAATCCAATGCATCAGTAATTCAATTCTATTAAAAGTTAGAGAGATTAGTCCATGGTTCAGAGACTGGTGTGGGAGAAGTGGGTATTGGTTTGTGGGACATTGGCAGCAGTACTGGGGAAAGTGTGGGCTGTACTGTTGGGACAGTCTACATCTAAACCATGCTGGGACCAGTATTCTTGCAGACCGTGTAACTAGGGAAGTAGAGAGGGCTTTGGGCTAAAGATTGGGGGTGAGGATTCAGTTACTTGGAAAATTAGGTTAGTGAACAGTCTGAGTATCAACAGAAAACTACAAGTAGGGACAAATCATACAAACATTATACTACACTAAGAACTCATATGGAAGAGCCCAAACTAGGAGCAGGGAGGGTTCCAAGAACAGAAGGTTTAAAAAATCAAGCATATCTGAGGGAGTGGTGGTACAGGATATTTTTTTATTTTATTTATTTGTTGGACGTGGATGTTTCTGGCTGGCCAGCATTTATTGCCCATCCCTAGTTGCCCTTGAACTGAGGGGATTGTTGGGCCATTTCAGAGAGCAGTCGAGAGTCAACCACATCGCCATGGCTCTGGAGTCACATGTATGCCAGACCAGGTGAGGACGGTAGATTCCCCTCCCTAAAGGATATTAGTGCACCAGATGCGTTTTTCCGACAATTGACAATGGTCATCAGTAGATTTTCAATTCCAGATACTTTTTATTGAATTCAAATTCCACCATCTGCCGTGGTGGGATTTGAACCCGAGTCCTCAAACTTTAGCTGAACTTCTGGATTAGTAGTCTAGTGATAATACCACTAGGCCATCAGCTCCCGGTAAGGATAGTGAGGGGGAACTTGACTGTAACAGTGCGACATGTCAGGGCAGGAAACGTAAAGAAGAATATGCAGCACAGAGCAAATCTAGAGTTGTAAACAACTGTACAAAATCAAAGCTAAATGTTCTGTATCTGAATGCACAAAGCATTTGCAACAAGATGGATGAGTTGCTTGTGCAGATAGCAACATATGATTATGATGCATTAGCTATTACAAAAACGTGGTTGCAGGGTGACCAGGGCTGGGTGTTGAACATTCTAAGGTGTACCACGTTCCAAAAGAACAGGCTAAAGGGGACTGGAGGTGGGGTAGCATTGTTAATCAAGGAAGGTGCCAGAGCAGCGCTGAGTCATGATATAAAGGCAGTGGAAACTGATGTAGAATCGGTTTGGATTGAAACCATGAATAGCAGGGGAAGGAGGACAAGAGTGTGAGTAGTCTATAGACTCCTAAAATGTGGCCTCTCAAGAAGTCAGAGCATAAGTGAGGAAATTTCAAGGGCATGTTTGAAGGGAACTGCAATTATCATGGGAGATTTTAATCTGCATTTTGATTGGACAAACCAAACCGGCAAGGGTAACATAGAAGAAGAATTTGTGGAGTGCATCAGGGATTGGTTTTTAGAGCAGTACATTGTGGAACCCATCCAGGAACGGGTATTTTAGATTTGGTTTTGTGTAATGAAGAAGGATTAATCAGCCATCTCTTGGTTAAGGACTCCCTAGGGGGTAGTGACCACAATATGATAGAATTCGAGATAAAGTTTGAGGATGAGCGCCATAGGTCCATGACCAGTGTTTTCAACTTAAATAAGGGCCATTATAATGGTATGAGGGAGGAATTGTCTAAGATGAACTGGGTAAACAAGCTAAGACAAGGGGATTCAAAAAGGGAGAAAGGCACAAGGCAGGGAACTATCGGCCCGTTAGTTTAACATCTATTATTGGCAAGACGCTGGAATCAATGATCAAAGAGGAAATAGCTAATCACCTTAGGAAAGCTGATTATAATCAATCCTATTCAACATGGCTTTATGAAAGGTGAATCATGTTTGACAAATTTGCTCGAATTCTTCAAGGTTGTGATAGGGAGAGTAAATAGAGGGGAATCTGTAGATGTGGTGTATTTAGATTTCAGAAAGACATTTGACAAGGTGCCACATAAGAGGTTGGTGCGTAAAGTAAAAGCCCATATGTTGGCATGGATTGAAAACTGGCTGTCACGTAAAAAATAGAGAGTTGGAATAAATGAGTGGAAAGATGTAACTAGTGAAGTAATGTGGGGATCAGTTCTTGACCCGCAATTGTTCACTATTTACATTAATGACCTGGAGGAAGGAACTGAATGTAAGGTTTCCAAATTAGCCGATGATATAGAGATACGTGGAAGGGCATGCTGTAATGAGGATATTGTGATTCCGCAACAGGACATAGCTAGATTGGGTGACTGGGTGAAAACCTGGCAAATGGCGTCTAATGTGGGGAAGTGTGAGGTCACGCACTTCAGTGGGAGGAATCAAAAGCAGCATGGTGGCACAGTGGTTAGCACTGCTGCCTCACAGCACCAGGGACCCCCGTTCAATTCAGGTCTTGGGTCACTGTCTGTGTGGAGTCTGCACATTCTCCCCATGTCTGCGTGGGTTTCCTCCAGGTGCTCTGGTTTCCTCCCACAGTCCAAAGATGTGCGGGCTAGGCTGATTGGCCATGCTCAATTGCCCTTTAGTGCCAGGGAGATTAGCAGGGTTAATATGTAAGGTTACGGGGATAGAGCCTGAGTGGGATTGTTGTCGGTGTGGGCTCGATGAGTCGAATGGTCTCTCTGCACTGTAGGGATTCTATGAAACCGCCAATTCCATCACAACAGTGATTCCCTCCCCCAGCATTTATTCTTTCAATTTGTAGATGAATGCTTTCCTAATAATATAAGTCTTGATGAGTTTTGGGGTGGCTAGGTGGCACAGTGATTAGCACTGCTGCCTCACAGCCTCAGGGACCTGGGTTCAATTCCGGCATTGGGTACTGTCTGTGTGGAGTTTGCACATTCTCCCCGTGTCTGTGTGGGGTTCCTCTGGTTTCCTTCCACAGTCCAAATATGTGCAGGTTAGGTAAATTGCCCGTTAGTGTCAGGGAGATTGACAGGGTAAATGCATGGGGTTGTGGGGATGGGGCCTGTGCGGGTTTGTTTTCGATTGTTGTTGCAGGCTCAATGGGCCAAATGGCCTCTTTCTACACCGTGGGGATTCTATGAAAAGGCAGATTATTATCTAAATGGAGAGAGGCTGCAGGTGAGTGAAGGACCTAGGTGTTCTAGTGCATGCATCACAAAAAGCTACCAGGCAGGTCCAACAAGAAGGCAAACGGCATTTTGGCCTTTATTGCAAAGAGTTTAGAGTTTAAAAATAGGGAGGTGTTGTTCCAATTGTACATGGTGTCGGTGAGGCCTCACCTGGAAGACTGCGTACAATTTTGATCCCCTTGCCTAAAAAAAGGGATATAGCAACATTGGAGGCAGTCCAAAGGAGATTCATCAGGCTAATTCCTGGGATGAGAGGGTTGTCCTATCAAGAGAGACTGAATAGTCTGGGTCTGTAGTCCTTGGAGTTTAGAAGAGTGAGGGGTGACCTTATTCAAACATACAAGATCCTGAGGGGGCTTGACAGGGTAGATGGTGAGGTGTTTTCACTCGTGAGAGAGTCTCGAACAAAGGGACATAGCTACAAGAAATCTTTGTTTCTCTTTTTCAAAAAAAAGAGATGTATACTGTCCATTTTAAACAAAGGTTAATAAATATATCCGGGAGAGATCCAACTGATAAAATTACATGAATATTAAAAGAAAAGCCAGGTAATCTGCACACTTGGACCATCATCTCAGATAAACTAACGTGATACCCCAATTCCAAATCCAAACCCAGCTTTGACAAAGGGTTGTCTGGATTCGAAACGTCAGCTCTTTTCTCTCCTTACAGATGCTGCCAGACCTGCTGAGATTTTCCAGCATTTTCTCTTTTGGTTTCAGATTCCAGCATTCGCAGTAATTTGCTTTTATCCAATTGATTAATGGTTAATCAATTAATTAATGACTAAAGCGATTGATTAATCAACTAGCTGTAGCTTTATAACAGCAATCTGATTTTGCCCTTAATGTGCCCCAAGAACATTAAAGAAAGAACATCTCTGGTTCTTTCTGTCAAATTGTTGATATAAATAGGTGGTTGTTTTTTTTTGAAGCCCAACGCTAGTCAGCCCTTTCTATGTCAGATCTTTCACATGCAGCATTGGCCAGGGAGAATTGGGGTGCCAAGTATGACACTCTCAACCGTACCTGCACATGCGGCTTTTTGGCTGCAGTAACTCTCAAATGAGGAAGCAGCTCGTTTTCCACGTGATGCAGTTTTGAGAATTTTTGAGGGCAGAAATTTTGGGTGGCACAATGGGTTAGCACTGCTGCCCCAAAGCGCCAGGGACCCCGGTTCAATTCCGGCCTTGGATGACTGTCTGTTGCGATTGCACATTGTCCCCGTGTCTTCTGGCGAGACCCAAAGAATCCCGCCGGCATGAACAATTGGAGAATTTTGTCCAATGTCTCTTTTCCCTTATTCAGGATTCGATAATTGTTGATCTCCCTCCCCTGTCCCTTGTTACCAGAACTCCACAATGGCCATTCATTCATACTTGAGTTATTTATAATGCACGGTAATCATGACATTTGACTCTCCTGCTGAAAATGCTTAATCTTGGTTTTCAGCTGTCATTAAGAAGAGTATCTGTGTGGCACAGTGGCTAGCACTGCTGCCTCACAGTGCTAGGGACCCGAGTTCGATTCCCGGCTTGGGTCACTGTCTGTGTGGAGTTTGCACCTTCTCCCCATGTCTGCGTGGGTTTCCTCTGGGTGCTCCGGTTTCCTTCCACCGTCCAAAGGTTGTGCGGGTTAGGTGGATTGGCCATGCTAAATTGTCCTTTCGTGTCGGGGGGGATTAGCAGGGTAAATATGTGGGGTTCCGGGGATAGGGCCTGGGTGGGATTGTTGTCGGTGCAGGCTCGATGGGCCGAATAACCACTTTCTGCACTGTTGAGATTCTATGAAAAGTGCTTTGGGATGTCAGAGGCATAAAAGGTGCTGTATGAATGGTGATTAGTCCTTTATTTACAAATAACCACATGGACTTGGGACTGAATTATATAAATTTGCAGTTATAAACGATGAAATCAATCAGGCAATCATATTTCACAAAGCATGCTGTACTCATGGTATAATTTATCCCTATTAATGGTTCATGAGGGAGGTTGAATAGAGAGTGGTGACCTGAATCTGTTGATAGGATGTGTGGCTGAATCTTGTCTATAGCCCCGACTCTTCCCCTGTCCCTCCCCCTCCAGACCCCTGTTTCACGACTTAGCAAGATTCTAATTTCACTTTGGTCATCACAGGAGAAGGGCAATATTTGATCGAAGTATTCAAGATAATGAGGAGTCTGAGTAGACGGAGAAACTGTTTGCACATGTGGGAATAAAGTGTTCACACACATGAAGAAATCATAGACAGGAGGACACAACTTAAAATAATTGGCGGAAGAAGCAAAAGTGATATGAGAATCTTTTTCATGCAGCGAGTGGTTGAAGTCTGGGATGCGTGAGAATGTGGTGGAGGCAGGTTCAAAAATCAAAGCATTCAAAAGAAAGTTACAATCTTATCTGAAAAGGAAGAGCATGCAGAGTTGTTTGGAGAAGGTGGCATTAAATAAATTGCTCATTCAGAGAGCCTATTCAGACATGATGGGCTGAATGGCCTCCTTCTGCTGTAAAGCATGTTTCTCTGGCCCTCTGTGAGGAGTACAATGTGACTGAACAAGCCCTGAAGGGAGAGAAAGTAGATAAACGTCAGGACATAACGAGCAAAGCAAGTAATGAAAGCCCCATGTGAATACAACTCGGGTAGAATTTAATAAAGCAAGGATGCAGATAGTCATGTCAGCACCAGAATACGCTTACATTTTTATCATGCAGTTCATACGGTCAACAACTGTTCTGCTGCCTCCTTCAATCAAATAATTCCATCTGCCACAAATATGAAATGGAATTCATTGGAAATGTGGAATGTTAAAGTTGGAGCAAACTTGCATTTGTTTAGAAGTTGCCTTTCTGGACAACCCAAAGACCTTCACATCTATGTTTTGACGTACTTTGTTGCAATGTGGGCAAATGTAGCGGCCAGGTTACTGACACCTTGACTGGTTGATGACCATAAAACCATTGTTGATTGTTGGGAAAACCCATCTGGAACACTAATGTCCTTGAGGAAAGGAAATCTGCCGTCTTTACCTGGTCTGGCCTACATGTGACTCCTGAGCCACAGCAATGTGGTTGACTCTCAACTGCCCTTGGGCAACTAGGGATGGGCAATAAAATGCTGGTCCAGCCAGCGACATCCATGTCCCACGAATGAATAAAAAAAAGATAAAAGCATGTTCAAAGCGCAAAGGATGTGCATGTTAATCTTTGTGTATTTTTCAAGGGAACACATGAGGCAGTTGAACTGAACAGCTCCCCTGATGGCTCAGTGTTAGAGTTCACAACCTTTTTGGAACAACTGTAAGTTCCCTGACATCAGGGATACAATGCCCTCCAGTGTTGTCGTCAGCTGTGTCCGTGCAGAATGCAAGTCAATTGGAGGCTTGGGAATCATGAGCGTTGGTATGTGGGGAGCCCCTGAAATCAAGCAGGAAGTTTGGGGTGGGGAGGAAGAGCAAACAAGTTTGGGAAATTGAAGAGAGACTAAGGAATAGGGATCAAGTGACGAATGGTGCTGGGGCAGGAATATCTCTCAGGATATGGGAAACAGAGATCGGGACCATTTCCCAAAACTGCCCCGGGGGAAATGGTCAAAGGCCTTGATTTTCATGAAAGCGGCCAGTTCATGGCTTACAGTCCAATTAAGGACTGAAGGTTGGCTCTTCGAAGCTGGAGATCCAATCAAACGCCCTAACCATACCTTGTGTAGTGCAGAGAGATTCTTGCAATGGTTTTCAGGGTGGATATCAGCAGGTTATTGGCTTATTACTAGTTAGAGGCGCACATAATAGTGATATAGCAATAATGAGTTATTATATTACTGTTAGTTATGAGGGAAATCTGAGTGTTGTCACTTACTTATCAGTGTATTTTCACTGAGTTGTAATTAGTTGCTTGCGGAATCAAAGTTTGTTCCATTTCTGGTTTCACTTCTGCAAATGGTTCTCCTTACTTTGATTCCCCTCTTTGGTTTACCCCCTTTCCCCAATCTCCTGCCTTCCACCTGAGGAACAGACCAACATAAGACTGTCTTCAAAAGAAGAGGAAGAACAAAAAAATTAGTTGCAAGTGCAAAGCAAATTTTCTGGTCTATAAAGATGGAGCTTCCATCAGTATCTATCACTTAAAAAAATGTACAAGGTGGGTGGTATGTTGGCACAGTGATTCTCACTGCTGCCTCACAGCGCCAGGGACTTGGGTTCAATTCCAGCCTTGGGTGACTGTTTGCACGTTCTCTCCGTGTCAGCGTGGGTTTCCTCCGGGTGCTCCGATTTCCTCCCATAATCCAAAGATATGCAGGTTAGGTGGATTGGCCATGCTAAATTGCCCCTTAGTATTCCAAGATGTATAGATTAGGGGAATTAACAGGGTAAATATGTGGGGTTTCGGGGATAGGGCCTGGGTAAGATGCTCTGGAGAGCCGGTTAGGTGAATTGGCCATGATAAAATTCCCCTTTAGAGTCCCCAAGACGTGTAGGTTAGGTGGATTACCATGCTAACTGTGTGGGGTTATGGTAATAGGGTTGGTGAGAGGGCCTGGGTCTCTGTCAGAGAGTCAGTGCAGACTAGATGGGCCGAATGGCCTCCTTCTGCGCTGTAGGGATTCTATGAAGCTAGGTTATCAAAGTGTGAAAAAAAAACTAATGTAATTTTCGGCAGAGATTTACCCGAAAAGCACCTTCTCTTTTCCAATGCTGAAGTTTCAAAGTATTAGAATGAATATTTTGCTGTTTCTCACTTTGTATATATTACTGTATTTTTAACCATGAGGTTTACCACACTGAAAAGTCAATCAGGAAAGAGGTTCACTGAAATATTTTTGGCTGTTTGCTTTTCAGACTGCACTGTCTCCGATATTGGTAATCTATAGTTCTCAGAGGTCAGCGTTTTCTATAGATCTAACACAGACAGTCAGCAGACATGTCCTTCCAGATACTCCATACATTCACAATGAATAAAGAAACTACATGTCATTGCAAAACTAACACTTAAACAGTGTGCTACTTTAAATTTAATGTAATATTTTAAAGGCTGGATTTCCTTGTCTGTGGATTAGTAAAATGTTAATTTAATTCCTGAGTCTTGGCTCCTGACAGTGTGGTACGGGGTGAATTTGACAAGGTCCCTCTTGGCAGGCTGGTGCAAAAGATTAAATCTCACGAGATCAGGGGTGAACTAGCTAGATGGATTCAGAACTGGCTGGGCCATAAAAAACCAGAGGGTAGCAGTGGAAAGATGTTTTTCTAAATGGAGGTCTGTAACTAGTGGTGTTCTGCAGGGATCAGTGCTGGGACCTCTGCTGTTTGTAATATATATAAATGACTTGGAAGAAAACGTAGCTGCTCTGATTAGCAAGTTTGCGGATGATACTGAGATTGGTGGAGTTATGGATAGTGATGAAGATTGTCAGAGAATACAGCAGGATATAGATAGACTGGGAAATTGGGCGGAGAAATGACAGATGAAATTTAATCCAGACAGATGCGAGGTGATGCATTTTGGGAGATCCAATTCGGGTGGGAGCTATAAAATAAATGACAGAACAATCAGGAGCATTGACACACACAGAGATCTGGGAGTACAGGTCCACAGATCCTTAAAAGTGGCAGCACAGGTGAAAAAGGTGTTGAAGAAAGCATTTGGCATGCTTGCTTTCATCGGATGGGGCATCAAGTATAAAAGTTGGCAAATTATGTTACAGTTGTATAAAACGTTGATGAGGTCACGTATGGAATACTGTGTCCAATTCTGGTCACCACACTACCAGAAGGATATGGAGGCTTTGGAGAGAGTACAGAAAATAATTACCAGGATGTTGCCTGATATGGAGGGTATTAGCTATGAGAAGAGATTGAATAGACTGGGAATGTTTTCTCTGGAAAGACGGAGACTGAAGGGCGACCTGATGGAAGTTTATAAAATTATGAGGGGCATAGATAGGGTGAACAGTTGGAAGCTTTTTCCCAGGGTAGAAATTACAATTACAAGGGGCACAAGTCCAAGGTAAGGCAGGAAAGATTCAGTGCAAGGGAAATTTTTTACACAGAGTGGTGGGGGCCTGGAATGCACTGCCAAGTGAGGTGGTTGAGGCAGATACATTAGCGACATTTAAGACTTACCTGGATAGACACATGAACAGACAGGGAATAGAGGGATACAGGAGGTTGGTCTCGATAGGACAACATGATCGGCGCAGGCTTGGAGGGCCGAAGGGCCTGTTCCTGTGCTGTATTGTTCTTTTTGCTCTTTGAATATGAGTGCAGGGCAGGAATTTAAACCAGCCTGGTTTCAGTTGTTCTAAGGGGGAGATGGTCATGTTCTGAGGCCAAGGATTCAAATCCCATCACGGCAGCTGGTGGAATTTAATTCTATTCGTAATCTGGAACTGAAAAAAGAAAAGCTAGCCTTGTTTTTCACGCCAGAATCAACACTGCCATTTTGTGCTGAGGTTTCCTCCATTGTAAAAGACTGCTACCCGGCAGTCGAGGCAAGGGAAGCTGTAGGAATTCTCAGACAAAGATTGCATCAGTGAAATTGCTGGAAGTTATCAGTTGCTGACCTGGATTGGTAGTGGTTCGCTAATGCAAAATGATGTTTGTGGAGATAAATAGAAGAAGAAAACCCTCGGGTCTGCCCTGCCGCTCAATAAGACCATAGCTGAACTTAATGATTATCTCTACTTTTCTGCCTCATCCCCCCCGAAACCCCCTGATCCAATCTGATGACGGGTCATCAAACTGAAACATCGGGTCCGCTTCCCCCTCCCAGATACAGCCAGACTTGCCGAGAATTTCCACCATTCTGTTTTTACTTCAAATTTCCAGCATTTTATTTGTGCATCACCGTTTGTTTTAGCGGTGTTGGTTGCGGGATTAATGTCGGTTAGGACACTTGGAGAAACTTGCCTGTTTCAACAGCTTTAACCACTCCTTTTAAGTAGTGAGTTGACCATAAAGCGCTTTGTGATGTCCTGGGGTTGTGAATGGATCGATATAAGCACAAGTTGGTGATCCTTTCCTGTTCCTCTTGTTGAACAGGGCAAGGCAGAAGTGGGGAGTGCTCCTGAAGAGGATTGCGATGAGTGGTGAGAAGCAGTTTTAAAATTCCGAGCAGCAATTAATGTATTTCAGGGACCCTGAGATATCTGGGAGAGTGATTATGTATCCTTCCATTGGGTAAAAGTTTCAGTCTAAATTTACTGGAAATAAAAATGTTTATGTGATGGCTTATCTTGTTCATGTGATCGTACCAGTTGTGTGTGCGTGTGTTTTATTCTTTCCGGGATGTGGCTAGGCCAGCACTTCTTTTATTGTCCGTCCCTAATTGCCCTTGAAAAAGTGGTGGTGAACTGCCTTCTTGAACTGCTGCAGCCTATGTGGTGTACCCACAGTGTTGCTAGGGAGAGAGTTCCAGGATTTTGACTCAGCGACGATGAAGGAATGGGCATAGAAAATAGGTGTAGGAATAGGCCATTCGGCCCTTCAAGCCTGCACCACCATTCAATATGATCATGGTTGATCATGCACTTTCAGTATCCCACTCCTGCTTTCTCTCCATACTCCTTGATTCCCTTTAGCCACCAGGGCCATGTCCAGCTCCTTCTTGAACATATCTAATGAACTGGCTCCAACAGCTTTCAGTGGTAGAGCAATCCACAGGTTCACAACTCTCTGAGCGAAGAAGTTCTTCCTCATCTCAGTCCTGAATGGCTTACCCCTTATTCTTAGACCCCTACTTCTGGACTTCCCCAACATTGGGGACATTCTTCCCACATCTAGCCATGACTGCTCATACCCCCATTCCCCCTTAGGCCCGGGGGAACTGCAGGCATTCCCAGTCCTGGCGACGGCAAGGACTCGAGAGCTTGCCAGCTAATCAGATTGCCCAGCGGGTCTCCCCAGTGAGGGTCGGAAGTCCTGACTCCAGCCAATTAACATTGGTTGGAGAGTGAAATCTCTGCGATACGCGCAGTATTGGCAGGGATGTGTCCTCCACTAACTTTTCGGATGGCAGGAAGGGACAGTGTGCCCATCGAGGTGATTGTGTAATCTTCTGCTATATCTGTGCTTCCTCTGAGCAAATTTGGGTCCTGATTCAGGAAAGGCATTTTAATTGAAGTAAAAGAGCCTTTAAATTGAATGTAATCATGTTGTCCGGTTGATTTAATTCCTGTACCTATAAAAACAAAATGAGATAACTTCTATGATGATGTTTGGTGCATTCTGTCATTACTGCAAATAGATGTCATGTCTTTTTATTATGATACTGGGAACAATAATCTGTGCACATTTTACATATGATCCAGCCTTGAGAAATTGATTTGGAATTTAAATTAGCTTTTGATGTTGCAGTATTGTGAGCATCTGGATTTAATATCTGTCGTTTTGCTAACTTCCTATCCCCTACCTGCTTTGTAAAAGAACAATATCCTTTATCTAATTATGCACCAGGAAACCCCACAGGACTGTTGCTAATAGGTATCAGATGTTCTCAATGATGACGAAATTTGCATTATTGCAAGCAAACAACTGCTGAAATGTACTTGAGCATAACTGTCAATAAAATGTTATTGAAAAAGTAACAAAACCCTGTAGCAGTTGGAGAGCTGGCGTGCAATAGATTGGCAATTATTATAATGGCTTTATTTAAAATTATATTACATTGTCATTATACAGTCTGTGCTTCAGACGAAACCTTTCTTTGTCAGAGGTATTTTACAGCAGGGCTGATGATGCGTGGCGAGCATTAACCATTTTATTGTGTCGGGTTTGTTGGTATTGAGATGAATTTTGAGTCGGTTAAGATGGCCTTTCGAAGAACTGATCCGCGTAGTCCCCCAGATCAGCATGTAATGGAAGCAGGCACGCTGATGGGTTGGGTATGAGGGTGAAGAAGTGGTCATTTGGTAAAATTGCTTTCTCAATCCCATGGTTTTCTCATTACTTGAGTCCGTACAGTCCTTTTGGCCCCAGGTTTGCATTGTGCACGGAGTGCTTCTACTATCTTAGACTTCCTGACTCCCACCTGAGATCAGTGAAGGTGCCAGCTTTGAAATGGGTACAGACCCTAAATGCAGTGTGAGCTGTATCAACGAGCAGCTGCTGGGGAATTGGTTGAAAAGAAAAGGGTTTTCAATATTTTCTTTCACAACACCCTCCTGTTTGAGATGACATTACTTGTTTGGGTGTAACAGTTCGCCCAGTTGAGATGCTCTGGACAAGTGAGTGATACTGAAAATACTGGGTGGAATTTTACACGGAACACGCCATGTGTTTCATGATGGTGGAGGCAACCCGCCATTGGCTGGCGGCGGGATCTTCTGGTTCAGCTGCTGCCAACAGGGTTTTCCGTTGAATGCATCCCTCACTGTTGGGAAACCTGCTGTGGGTGTGTGGCATCAGCGGGACTGGAAAATCCCGTCGGTGTGAACTGCCGGAAAGTTCCAGCCACTATAGGTGGTAGGAGGAAACTCTCAATCATTCCTTTCCATAGCCGTATCTTTATTTATCCTATTCACAGGCTTGCTGAAGCTCTATCCTTCAAACTCCCTCTAGCTGTACAATCAGACACGCTTTCCTACATGCCATTATTCGCCTGGCTAAGCCCTACACTCAAATTCCTTACCTAAACTTCTCCATAACAACCTCCCACCTTTATGACCCTCTTCCAAACCCATCTATTGGATAAAAGCAAAATACCTCAGATGCTGGGAATCTGAAACAAAAGCAGAAAATGCTGGAAAATCTCAGTAGGTCTGACAGCAACTGGGAGAGAATAAAGCCAACATTTCGCATCTGGATGACCTTTCATCAGACCATCTATTGCATCAAAGTTTTGGTCACCCCTCCAAAGCACTACATACTCACTGGAAAATCCTTGGGATATTTATCTACAGCAGTGGTTCCCAAACTTTTTTCACTGGGCCGCACTTTCGGAATAAAAATTTGCTCGCGCCACACCAAATTTTTTATTGATAAGAAATACGTTCAAAAACAATAAAAAACAACAACTAGCAATGCTTGATTCATAACATAGAACACAACTACTTTATAATATGATCATGGGACATCCAGAAAGTATAAAACAATCACTTTGGAAAAATATCTAAACCATGTTTAAATGTTTCTTTGATTGTCCTTGAATCTTCCCGCCACACTTGCCATCCTCTCTTGCCGCACCAGTGTGGCGCGCTGTACCTTTTGGGAACCACTGATCGACAGTAATGAAGCTATTTAGAAGAAAGTTGCAGATATTGTTAGAATCAGATAAGAATGGCTTCCCTCTTTTCCTCAATTGACTGCAACAGGAATTTTGAAAAGGACATACTTGGCAAGTCAGTGATCATAAAACAACCAATTGGAGAGGTTTTCTTGAGTTTAACATAGACTGAGGTTAACTTTATTATACTTGTGTAAATTAATAGACTGCACTCCAACATTCATATGCACACACACACTCAGAATTCACTCATACACAGCAATAGGTTACAGAATGGGGGAGGATAGATTTGTCAATCCAAGAGTCCAGAGAAATAAAAAGGATATGCAGTCTGTAGTGTGGTGACTTGCGCTGCATTTGGTGGTCTCATGTTATTCCTTCGGTGGTCCCGATGCTTCCAGTCTAAAGATGTAGCCGACTGATTGGCTGTTCTCCTGGGGACGGCATGGTGGTTAGCACTGCCACCTCACAACACCAGGGACCCGGGTTCGATTCCCGGCTTGGGTCACTGTCTGTGTGGAGTTTGCACATTCTCCCCGTGCCTGCGTGGGTTTTCTCCGGGTGCTCCGGTTTCCTCCCACAGTTCAAAGATGTGCGGGCTAGGTGCATTGGCCATGCTAAATTCTTCCTCAGAGAGCCGGAGTGTGGCAACTATGGGATTTTCACAGTAACTTCATTGCAATGTGAATGTAAGCCTACTTATGACTAATAAATATGTAAACTTTAGATGGTCATGCTGGGTTGAATTCCTTTACAAAGTCTCTGTCTGCAGCAGAGGCATTCCTGGATGATCACGACCAGCAAACAGGGTTCAAAGTTTGCAAGGTAGTTAGAGAGAGAAGGAGGAACCCCACTGGGATCATCTTTCAGCAGCATAGAAAGCAGATGTTTAGGCACACAAAGGGTCACTCAGTGATTTAAACATGTCTGTGACTAGGTTCTTCCCCCTTGTAACTTCATGTCTGGTAAGACTCTCTCTCAGCCAATGTCCCATTGTTCAAATGATCGGGTTTAGCTTGATGAGTTCATGACTGGGAACCCCCTATTAAATATCCCAGGTGATTGGCTTGATGCCTTGCTCATTGGGATAAGATATGTGGTTCACTCATCTTTTCCTGAGGCCATGGTCCTTGATGGCTATTTGCAGACACGGGGTGAAGCTCTCTGGCCTCTCTGTAACATGTTTCTCAGTGGCAAGAGGCGGCACGCCATTGGCCAGTGGCGGGTCCCACCACATGCAATGGGATTCCCCATTAATTCCACCCCACGTCACCAGGAAACCCGTGGCAGGAATGCACTCTCGGCGGGACCAGAAGATCCCGCTAGCATGAAGAACCAGAAGATTTTGCCCAAAGTCTCGCCATCTCCGTGGTTTGCAATTGTTTAAAAATTTAGATGTGGGCATCATTGACTGGACCAGCATTTATTGCCCATCCCTAAATGCCCTACATTTCAGAGGGCATTTAAGAGTCAACTACATTGCTGTGCTGTGGGTCTGACATCAGATGTAGGCCAGATTTCCTTCCCTAAAGGACGTTAGTGAACCAGATGGGTTTTTACGACAATCGACAATGCTTTCATTTAACTTTTAATTCCAGATTTCTTTTTATATTGAGTTCAAATTCCACCATCCGTCTTGTTGTGATCCAAACCTCAGTCCCAAGAAGATTACCCTGGTTCTTGGATTACTGGTTCAATGGCAAATCACCAGGCCACCACGTCCCCATATGGGAGACTGCAGTGATGGAAATTGGGTAGCCATCTTTGTTGCGAGTTCAAGACACATGTTTAGTTTGGGTTTTAAAAAGGCTCCAATTCAGTTCCGTTTACCAAGCAGTGGATTAAAAATCATTATTTGGCATAAAGCATATTTTTGTGACCGTATTAATTATTACCTGTGGTGGTTGAGGGAGCAGTGTTGGCTAGAACAGCAGGAGATGTCCTTGCTCTTGTTCAAATATGCCAAAGGCCCCCCCCCCCCCCCCCCCCCCCCCAAACCTGTACCATGGCTAATCTTCCTATTTTACACATCTTTGGACACTAAGGGGCAATTTAGCATGGCTAATCCACCTAACCTGCACATCTTTGGCGTGTGGGAGGAAACTGGAGCACCCGGAGGAAACCCACGCAGACTCAGAGAGAATGCACAAACTCCACAAAGACAGTCACCCAAGGCTGGAATCGAGCCCAGGTCCCTGGTGCTGTGAGGCAGCAGTGCTAACCACTGTGCCACTGTTGGTGCAGGGCTTTCATAGACCTGGCTGATGGCTATGAGCTTATAGCATATTTCTCTTAACTTGCTTTAATTGTCCTTTTGAAGCTTTTCTAATTGTCTCGGAAAGCGCACTCATTATGTACTTTCTAATTAAATTGCCTCCCCATTTTTCTTTTGAATCCTGCCCAGCAAATGGTATTTCTGTGGATTGTATGTCATTTCAGTGTTTGATTGCTGCTCACTGCTGACTGCGATAATTGAAGTTTATGAGTTGTTAAACAAATGTATATTATTTCTAATTAGTGTAACATGTTCAGGCTCTCCTTCAATGAATCACATTGTGCCCAAGTCCCCCTCCTTTCTCAATCAGCAAAGCCACTCATCTAGTTGTTTAATGATAACGCAAGTATGGATCTTAATGGCTTCTCATCAGCTTTGAGGCAATTCTTTGTATAGTGAACGTGCTGGATGCTGATAGAACTGACTGACGTAACACATGTGATGCACCAAAAATGTGAGTTGATTAAATGAATCAGCGAGCACTTGTAAGAACAGTATTAGCAGTTGAAATGCTAAAGGAATGCCATACTCTTTTTTTTGTTGCTGAAAAGTGATTTGTATCTTTTAATAATTTATTCAGGGGACAGTGTGAGTGAATAAAAATCCCCTTCGGTATAGGAACTGCCTCTAATTTTACTTGGTAATCTCCCAAATTAGAAATGGACTGAAAGAGCTTCTGCAGCTGTCTTTTGACAGTAACTCCTTCATATTTTCCGCACTCCTGGTGGCAGCTCCAGTCAGAAGCCTGGCACAGTCACGCTTTGTCAAGAAGCAAGCTAATAATGAGAGGGTGCACATTGCATATAATCAGTCAGAGAATGGACACAAAAGCTGAGCTGTCGCTCAACTCTTTCCTCCCTAATTTTCTCTCTATTTCTGGTCATTCGCTGTAGCTGAGGAACACATATCAGCTGTTGTATTGGTTGAGATGGCCATAAGGAGGTTAATAGTGATCCTTCCCTTTTCATAATGCCACACGCTCGTGTTCCAACACACTGAGCACAGCAACAGTTCTCAACTCATCAATCTTTTAAAGATCGGGTTGGAATTGAACATTTCCAATACCGGCATGTTCTGTATAATAGTATAATCAAATTCCTCATCTAGGGCTTAGTAACGTCATTAGGTTAGTTCTGAAGTGATGGGCTGAAAATCACAATTAGTTGGCCCCAGTGGCCAGCTAATTGGCACTAGCTTGCTACTTGCTTCTGTCGGGAGGTTAGCTGCTTCCGTTGCCCAGCTGCCTCTGGCAAGATCGACCAAAGATCGGAATGCATCTGGTAGCCCACCCAGCAGGTCATTTTTCAAAGGTTACTCTTCTCCCAAACACCCCCCACCCCCAGCCTACCAGAGCAACTGTGAGGGTGGTAAGATTCCACCCTAAATGTCTGACACAGTTTTCATGTCAGCTGGAGTAACCATCTTATAATGCTGTTAAAACAGTGGGATTTGGAAGTTTTAGCTGTGCTTATGGGCAGCACGGTGGCACAATGGTTAGCACTGCTGCCTCACAGCGCAAGGTACCCGGGTTCAATTCCTGGCTTGGGCCACTGTCTGTGTGGAGTCTGCACGTTCTCCCTGTGTCTGCGTGGGTTTCCTCTGGATGCTCCGGTTTCCTGCACACTGAAAGATGTGCTGGTTAGGTGCGTTGGCCATGCTAAATTCTCCCTCCGTGTACACGAACAGATGCCGGAGTATGGCGACTAGGGGATTTTCACAGCAACTTCATTGCAGTGTTAATGTAAGCCTACTTGTGACACTAATAAAATAAATAATTGCCCCAGGATGTGATTATAACATGCCATTGGATACCTTGTAAGGCCTTATGTTATGAAATTCACACTAAAGTGTTTCCGAGAAGCCGCCGACACCAACAACTTGTATTTATATAGCAGCTTTTATGGATGATAACACAAATATTGCTGAAGAAAATACATTTTTACCAAAGCTTTTGGTCTTCCACTCATCAGGACAGTTTGTAAGAATACCAATGCAAGGGAAACAATAAATTTACACTGTATGAGAAGAGAATGCTGATTGGTTGGCAAGTGGACTCTGGTACGAGCATTACTATGGAGAGTGCATCAGTTAATGGTGACTGACAGTTAACTGCCAAGTGTTGTTTGAAATTTAAACCAGGCAACATGACTCTGGTCAAGGCATTGTCCTGAGGAATGAACCAGCGAATGGCAATTGCTTATTTTGCTAAACCGAAACAGGCACAATGTGTGCACAAGTTATTTTTGTCTGCAAAGGGTAGGACCATGCGTATTAATATATGTAGTTTACACTATATACAAATGTGCCACACACTGTGAGCCTGATTGACAATCTTAAATTAGTTGTCGTCATAATTCTTAACTCTGAGGATTATTTAGCAAATGTTGTCCAATTGCAGAATCAGTGTTGGACATGATGATGTTTTGAGTTTTGCAAGCTTGGTTGGTTGCGATCTGTAACTTGCCATTGTGAACAGCAGAAGGGACTTGGTGAGTGATATGATCGGCCAGTCTTTGGGATGTACGGCCCACATCCCATTCATCACAGTGGCATTGTCCAGGGTTCCAGAGTTTAGGGTCCAGGCTGCAGAAGGCACACAAGTCGGCCATTCAGCCCATCGAACCTGCTCTGCCATTCAATTAGATGTGGCTGATCATCTATCTCAACACCATTTTCCCGTGCTATCCCCATATCCCGTGATGCCATTAGTATCCAGAAATCTATCAATTTCCGTCTTGCAAATGCTCAATCCTCTGAGGCAGAGAATTCCAAATTCATCACCGTCCGAGTGAAGAAACTCATCCTTATCTCAGTCTTAACTGGCCTGTCACTTATTCTGAGACTGTGTCTTCTGTTTCTAAGCTCACCAGCCAGGGGAAACACCCTTCCTGCATCTACCCTGTCAAACCCTGCAAGAATTCTTTAAGTTTCAATTCCCATTCTTTGAATCTCTACAACAGCTCTTTTCAAAATGGGGGTTACGACCCGCAGGCGGGTCGTGGGATGTTGAAAATGGCTCATCAGATAAATTCTCGCTGCCCTATCAACTGATCCTGTTCAAAAATTGCGGGATGCTCTCTGATCCTGTTTAAATAAAAATGTGGAATGTTCTGTTTATCGCATTTTGTAGAAGGCGGTATGACAATGAGAATCACTCAGACAATGACACAGCCAGCATGAGGACTTTTGATGTGGAGGAAAAGCTTAGTATTACCTCGTATAATTCAGGTTACGGCATGGTAGCACAGTGGTTAGCACTGCTGCCTCACAGCGCCAGGGACCGGGGTTCGATCCCCGGCTTGGTTCACTGTCTGTGCGGAGTCTGCACGTTCTCCCCGTGTCAGTGTGTGTTTCCTTCGGTTTCCTGCCTTAGTCCAAAAAAGGATGTGCTGGTTAGGTGCATTGGCCATGCTAAATTCTCCCTCAGTGTGCCTGAACAGGTGCCGGAGTGTGGCGACTAGCGGATTTTCACAGTAACTTCATTGCAGTGTTAATGTAACCCTACTTGTGACACTAATAAATTCAAAATTTCCGAAAGGGAAAGGTAAGAATTCGGAGAGAGGTGTATGTTTAAATGTACAGCAAATCCTGTTCAGATTGTGACTGTAGCGGCAGTATTGCAGCTCTCCTGCTCAGTAGACTCTGCCCAAGGCTTGAATTTACTGCTGTGAAGTCAGACTATAACTTCCGAGTTTGACAAGTATCGTCATTACCTTACCGCACAATCCAACTCATTATTTTTCCCCTGTGCGCGTAGAAACATTTTGCTGTTGAATCAATTTCAAAATGAGATGAGATCCAGGAAACAGGAAAACCATTGAGACTTTGTTTAAAATTACGGATGATACAAAAATATGTGGAGGGACAGGTAGTGTTGAGGAAGTGGGGAGACTGCAGAAGAACTTGGACAGGTTAGGAGAGTGGGCAAAGAAGTGGCAGATGGAATACAGTGTGGGAAAGTGAGAGGTTATGCACTTTGGGAGGAAGAATAGAGGGGTAGAGTATTTTCTAAATGGGGAAAGACTTCGGAAATCTGAAGCACAAAGGGACTTGGGAGTCCAGGTTCAGGACTCTCTTAATGTTAACATGCAGGTTCAGTTGGCAGTTAGGAAGGCAAATTCAATGTTAGTGTTCATTTCTAGAGGGCTAGAATACAAGAGCAGGAATGTACTTCTGAGGCTGTATAAGGCCCGGGGTCAGACCCCATTTGAAATATTGTGAGCAGTTTTGGGACCCATACCTAAGGAAGGGTGTGCTGGTCTTGGAGGGGGTCCAGAGGAAGATCACAAGAATGATCCCAGGAATGAAGGGTTTGTCATACGAGGAGTGGTTGAGGAGTCTGGGCCTATACTCAATGGAGTTTGGAAGGATGGGGGTGGAATCTAATTGAAACTTACAGGATACTGAGATGCCCAGATAGAGTGGACGTGGAGAGGATGTTTCCACGAGTGGGATAGATTAGAACTTGAGGGAACAACCTCAGAGTGAAGGGACGCTCCTTTAAAACTGAGATGAGGAGGAATTTCTTCAGCCGGAGGGTGGTGAATCTGTGGAACTCATTGCCACAGAGGGCTGTGGAGGCCAGGTCTTTGAATGTCTTTAAGTCAGAGATAGATAGGTTCTTGATCAATAAGGGGATCACAGGTTACAGGGAGAAGACAGGAGAATGAGGATGAAATCATATCAGCCATGATTGAATGGCGGAGCAGACTCGATGGGCCGAATGGCCTAATTCTGCTCCTATATCTTAAAAGCAGCACGTTGATCTGGTGAGATCTGCATTCCAAAGGTGCATCATAAAATGAGAACAGTGTCACAAATAAACGACAGTCAATTTTCTGTGGAAGGCGGATGCACAGTAAATGAGTGTATTGTCTGATTTTGGACATTTATTTTGAATGTATTTGTTGACAAGGGGAGTTTGCAAAATACTGACGTCAATTTCCTTTGCGCTGGGATATAGAATCATACAATGTAGGAGGAGGCCATTCAGCCCATTGAGTCTGCGCCGACTATCTGACACAACATCTTACCCAGGCCCACCCTCTGCCCTATCCCCATAACCCCACATATTTACCCCGCTAATT
The DNA here is from genome assembly GCF_964213995.1 of Mustelus asterias. Taxonomy (NCBI): domain Eukaryota; kingdom Metazoa; phylum Chordata; class Chondrichthyes; order Carcharhiniformes; family Triakidae; genus Mustelus; species Mustelus asterias. The sequence continues at coordinate 20,190,330 of NC_135801.1, read as the reverse complement.
CGCCTAACCAACACATCTACTGGTGACCAGGAAATCATTTGACAATTGTCAGAAAAATCCATCTGGTTCACTAATGTCCTTTAGGGAAGAAAATCTGTCGTCCTCTCCTGGTCTGCCCTACATGTGACTCCAGAGCCACAGCAATGTGGTTGACTCTTAACTGCCCTCCAAGGGCAACTAGGGATGGGCAATAAATGTTGGCCAGCCAGCGATGCTATTGTCCCACGAATGATTAAAAAAAAATCTTGGGACACGAAGAGGAAATTTAGCATGGCTAATCCACCTAACCAGCACATCTTTGGACTGTGGGAGGAAACCGGAGCACCCGGAGGAAACCCACGCAGACACTGGGCCAAAATATATTGGAAATTGGATCTGAAACAGACCTCCTTATGTTTAATGTACTTTTAGTACAAAGTGGAAAGATCGTATTTCATTTGGTAAAAGTGGGTCACCGGAAAAAAAGTTTGAAAAACACTCTTCTAAAGAATACAGGCTCAGTTACCTGAACCTTTCCTCACAAGACAATCCTACTGTCCTGAGGATTAGTCTAGTGAATGTCTGTTGCACTCGCTCAATGGCAAATATATTGATTCTTCGATAAGGAGACCAAAACTGTGAATAATATTCAAGGTGAGAGATCACTAAGGCTCTATACAATTCCAGCAAGAAATAAGAACATGAGAAATAGAAGCAGGAATAAACAATTAAGTCCTTGAGTCCGTTTCACCATTCAATGAGCTTGTCGCGGATCTACTTCAACACCATTTTCCTGCGTTATCCTTCTATCCTTTATGTTTTTATAATGTAGAAATCTATCAATCTCAGCCTTGAACATACTCAACTCCTGTACTCAACTCCCATTGCGATGAAGGCCAACATACCATTTGCCTTCCCAGTTGCTTGCTGTACCTGCATGCTAGCTTTTAGTGACTCATGCACAAGGATACCTAGTTCCCTTTGGACATCAACACTTCCCAACCTCTCCTCATTTAAGAAATATTCTGCCTTTCTGTTTTTCCTACCGGAGTGGATAACTTCACACTTATTCACCTTGTATTCCATCTGCCATGTTCCTGCCCCTTCACTTAGCCTGTCCAAGCCCCTTTGAAGCCTCCTTACAAGCTCCTCACAATTTACATTCCCAACTAGTTCTGTATCAATTCAGCAAATTTGGAAATATTACATTTGATACAGATTGATATAGATCGTGGACAGTTTTGGCCCCACCACTGGTCTTTGTGGTACCCTAATATTACCAGTCTGCCATCCTGAGAATCTATTTATTCCTACCCTGTTTTCTGTCTGGTAACCGATTCTGAATCCACATTATCCCTCAATCCCAATCTGATCTAATTTTGTTTACTAACCTTCAGTGGGGAACCTTATCAAAAGCCTGCTGAAAATCCAAATGCACCAAATCCACTGCTTCTCCTTTATCTACACTGCAGGGAACATTCCCAAAAAAGCTCCAACACCTGATTTCCCATTCATAAATCCATGTTGAATTTGCCCAATTATATTATTATTTTCCAAGTGTCTCGTATATCCTTTAGATTAGGTTTTAACATTTTCCCTACTACTGATGTCAAAGTAACAGTCTGCAGTTCTCCATTTTCTCCCTCCCTCCCTGAGGTGATATTTCCTAATTTCCAATCTGTAGGCCCTTTCCAGAAGCTGAGGATAGATGAGGGCCAGGATTCACCCAAAAAAAAATCCAAGTCTCCAATTCGCGTGAAAATGGGAGTAACTCTCGCCGATTTTGTTCGCCGGATTTTCAGAATGAATCTTCAACACTCTGAGCATTGCAGAGTGCCCTAGTGAGATTCACTCTGAGAACCAAGGGGTGGGAGAGGCCGGAGGCATAGTGCTGAGTGGGCCACTGCGCATGCGCAATCTGTCAGTGCCGAGATAGGCACATGCGCAGTAGTCCCGCACTGCCAGCCTCCCAATCGCTGACCAGCCCTATTCCCCTGATTGCTGGCCATCCCATTCCCCCACCAGAAGACATAGGAGCAGAATTAGGCCACTCGGCCCATCGAGTCTGCTCCACTATTCAATCGTGGCTGATATTTTTCTCATCCCCATTCTCCTGCCTTTTCCCTATAACCCCTGATCCCCTTATTAATCAAGAACCTATCTATCTCTGTCTTAAAGACGCTCAATGACCTGGCCTCCACAGCCTTCTGCAGCAAAGAGTTCCATAAATTCACCCATCTCTGGCTGAAGAAATTCTTCCTCATCTCTGTTTTAAAGGATCGTCCCTTTAGCCTGAGGTTGGGCCCTCTGGTTCTAGTTTTTCCTACTAGTGGAAACAACCTCTCCATGTTCACTCTGTCCAGGCCTTGCAGTATCCTGCAAGTTTCAATAAAATCCCCCTCATCCTTCTAAACTCCAACGAATACAGACCCAGAGTCCTCAACCGTTCCTCATACACCAAGCTCTTCATTCCAGGGATCATTCTTGTGAATCACCTTTGGAGCCTTTCCAAGGCCAGCACATCCTTCCTTAGATATGGGGCCCAAAACTGCTCACAAAATTCCAAATGGGATCTCACCAGAGCCTTATGCAGCCTCAGAAGTACATCCCTGCTCTTGTATTCTAGCCCTCTCGACATGAATGCTAACATTGCATTTGCCTTCCTAACTGCCGACTGAACCTGCGCATTAACCATAAGAGAATCTTGAACAATGACTCCCAAGTCCCTTTGTGTTTCTGACTTCCTAAGCATTTTCCCATTTAGAAATTAGTCTATGCCTCCATTCCTCCTTCCAAAGTGAATAACCTCACCCTTTTCCACATTGTATTCCACCTGCCACTTCTTTGCCCACTCTCCGATCCTGTCCAAGTCCTTCTGCAGCCCCCCTGCTTCCTCAATACTACCTGTCCCTCTCCATATGTTTGTATCATCTGCAAATTAGCAACAGTGCCTTCAGTTCCTTCCTCCAAATCGTTGATGTATATTGTGAAAAGTTGTGGTCCCAGCACTGACCCCTGAGGCACACCACTAGTCACCGGCTGCCATCCTGAAAAAGACCCCTTTATCCCCACTCTCTGTCTTCTGCCAGTCAGCCAATCCTCTATCCATGCCAGGATCTTACCCTTAACACCATGGACTCTTAACTTATTTAACAGTCTCCTATGCGGCACCTTGTCAAACGCTTTCTGGAAATCTAAATAAATCATGTCCGCTGGTTCTCCTTTATCTAACTTTCTTGTTACCTCCTCAAAGAACTCTAACAGATTTGTCAGATATGACCTCCCCTTAACAAAGCCATGCTGACTCGGTCCTACTTTATTATGCACCTCCAAGTACTCTGCGATCTCACCTTTAATAATGGACTCTAAAATCTTGCCAATGAACGAAGTCAGACTAACCGGTCTATAATTTCCCATCTGCTGCCTCCCTCCCCTTCTTAAACAGCGGTGTTACATTCGCTACTTTCCAGTCCTCTGGTAACCTCCTTGCCTCCAGTGATTCCTGAAAAATCACCACCAATGCCTCCACAATTTCCTCAGCTATCTCTTTTAGAACCTTGGGGTGTAGTCCATCCAGTCCAGATGATTTATCCACCTTCAGATCTTTCAGTTTCCCCAGGACCTTCTCCTTAGTGATGTGCCCCCTGACTCTCCTGGAGCTCTGGCATCTCACTGGTATCTTCCACTGTGAAGACTGATGCAAGGTAATCATTCAGTTCCTCTGCCATTGCTTTGTTTTCTATTATTACTTCTCCAGCCTCATTTTTCAGTGGTCCAATGTCTATTTTTTGCCTCTCTTAACTTTTATATATTGAAAATAACTCTTCCTATCTTCTTTTATATTACTAGTTAGTTTACACTCGTATTTCATCTTCTCCCCACTTTTTGCTTTTTTAGTTGTCCTCTGCTCGCTTTTAAAGGCTTCCCAATCCTCTGGCTTCCCACTAATCCTCGCCACTTTGTATACTTCTTCTTTTGCTTTTATGCTGTCCTTGACTTCCCTTGTCATCCATGGATGCCTCGTCCTCCCCTTAGCATGTTTCCTCCTCCTTGGGATGAATTTCTGTTGTGCCTCCCGAATAACCTCCAAAAACTCCTGCCATTGCTGTTCCACAGTCTTCCCTGCTCGGCTCCCTTTCCAATCAACTCTGGCCAGTTCCTCCCTCATGTCTTTGTAGTTACCTTTATTTAATTGTAATACCATTGCATCTGATTCCAGCTTCTCCATCTCAAAGTGCAGGGTAAATTCTATCATTTTGTGGTCACTGCTCCCTAAGGGTTCCTTTACCTTAAGTTCCCTAATCAAGTCTGCCTCATTACACATCACCAAATCCAGAATTGCCTGTTCCCTAGTAGGCTCTGTCACAAGCTGCTCCAAAAAAATCTCTTAAACATTCCACAAATTCCTTTTCTTGGGATCCAGTACCTACCTGATTTTCTCAGTCCACCTGCATATTGAAGTCCCCAATGATTATTGTAATATTGCCTTTTCTATCGCCTGATTTATTTTCTGCCCCAGATCCTGACTATTGCTAGGGAGCCTGTACATAACTCCCATCAGGGTCTTTTTACCCTTGTGATTCCTCAACTCTACCCACAGAGATTCTATGCCTTCTGATCCTATATCACTTCTTTCTATTGATTTAACTTCATTCCTTACTAACAATGCAACCCCACCCCCTTTGCCCATCTGCCTGTCCTTCCGATAGGACACATATCCTTGGATATTTAGATCCCAGCCCTGATCCCCTTACAGCCATGTCTCTGAGATGCCCACAACATTGTACCGGCCAATTTCAATGTGCGCAACAAGCTCATTTACCTTGTTCCGTATACTGCGTGCATTTAGGTACAACACCCTCAGTCCTGCATTGACCACCTCCCATCTCATACTTGTCACCTTTTTTGCTCTGCCTGAGATTAGATTCCTGCCACCTTCTGTACTGTCTTCTATTATGTGATCTGGAAACTTTACTAACCTCTCCTGAGCCCCCAGCTCCATTAACCTGCACTTCTACCCTCTCTTTTAACTTTGATTTTCTAATTCTCCATACAACTGAACCCCCCCCCGTGCCAATTAGCTCGTGGCTCAGGTAGTAATCCAGAGATTATTACCTTTTTGGTTTTGCTTTTTAATTTGGCTCCTAGCTGTTCATGCTCCCTTAGCAGAACCTTTTTTCTGTTCTACCTATGTCATTGGTACCTAGATGGACCACGATCATCTCCCCCTTTTGCCCCCACAATGCACCCTGCCCCCCAGCAGCCCTGACAACCCCTCACCCCGATTGTCAGCCCTGATCACCGTCCATCTTCAGCACGCGATCCCTGTGCAGAGTGGCAGCAGGACCTCTCCCCCACCGATCGCCCCCTCTGATCCCACTGCCCTTGGCTCTGCATGAAGTCTGGTGGCCACCCCCACAAAACAGGCTTCTCCACATCATGAAGCCTGGTGGCCAGTGCCCAGATGCCCCTTGGGCATTGCCAATTTGCTCCTTGGGCAGTGCAAGGGGGCCACGTGGGCACTGCCAGGATGGCACTGCCCAGGAGGCACACTCCTTGCCCGCGACCTCCTGGGAGGGCCTCCATGGCCTCCACCAGCGGAGTCGGGCTGCCTGTTCCTCATTCGTGGGGAGCAGTATTAAACCCCACTGGAGTGAACCACTTCTGGCGGGGGGGCGCTGGAAAGGCCAGCAGGCCCAGAGATGTCAGTCCCGGGCCCGCTAATATTCAAATGAGGATTATAATTTTCAAATCGGCTTCACGCGACGTTGCAAATCTTGGCCCCGGAGACGCGTGTATGCCATGGCACCCACCTGGAAGCCAGCAAAACAGCCTCTGCTGATGTCTCCTGGCCTGTTGCGCTGCTAGAGCAGCACAGTGGGCTGGGAGAATCGCCCCCACTATCTCTATCGCCACCTCCTTCACCACTCTGGGACGTTGCTCATCAGGTCCAGGAGATTTTTCAACCTTCAATACAATTAATTTTTTTGAGTACTACCTCTTTATTAATACTAATTCTTTCTGGTTCCTCATTTTCACAAGCCTCCTGGTTCCCTAGTATTTCTGAGAGACTTTCTTTGTCTTTCTCCGTGAAGACAGATGCAAAATAAGGAGATGGTGGCATAGTGGTATTGTCACTGGTCCAGTGATCCAGGGTAAAGCTTTGAGCTCCTGGGTCAAATCCCACCCAGCAAATGTTGAAGTTGAAATTGGAATGCGATAAAAATCCATGAAGCCATTGTTGATTGTCATAAAAATCCATCTGGTTCACTAATGTCCTTTAGGGAGGGAAATCTGCCATCGTTACCTGGTCCGGCTGACATGTGACTCCAAATCCACAGCAATGTGGTTGAGTTTGAAATGGCTTTGCAAGCCACTCAGTTCGAGGATAATTTAGGATGAGCCAGCCAGAGATGCAGGCATCCCATGATGTTTTAATCATTTAGTTTCACTGCCATTTCCCTATTTTCCATTTATAAATTCTCCTGCCTTTGCCTGGTATGGACCCACATTTCTCCTACCTGATCTTTTCCTTTTCACATACCGAAATACTTTTTTACAGTCTGTTTACGTTTCTCGCTAGCTTGCAATTCATATTCTCATTTTTCATCCATTTCTTGGTCCTCCTTTGCTGGATTCTAAATTCATTGAATCATAGAACCCTACAGTGAAGAAGGAGACTCTTTGGCCCATCAACATTGCACCAACAACAGCCCCACCCAGGCCTACCCCTGTAATCCCATGTATTTATCCTGCTAATCCTCCTGACACTAAGGCAATTTACCATGGCCAATCCACCTAACCGGTACATCTTTGTGAGGATTGATCCCAATCCTCAGGCTTACCACCTTTTCTGCCAATCTTATAAACTGCAATTTAGGGATGAACTACCTCTCTGGATTCTAATTGCCCTTGCATCAAGTGTTATGTTCTTGTTTCAACAGAATATCCTTAATTTGTTACAATGTCCATGGAAACCGATAACTTGGAAACAGTGATAGAAACTTACAGTTATTAGGTGAAAGAATAACAGAAGATTTCATGTTAAAAAGCTTTACTGGAACAAATGACTGAAAAACACTATTCACTAAACATTGTTTTCTTTTTGTAGGCAATGTGTACTTTAAACTACCAAAAGTGACATTCCCCTTGTAAACCTATCATTCACTGCGCCCTCCCTGGAATTACAGTCCTCTTCGCAAACAGCCTACAATTGGTACCAGCTTCAAACTGGCTTTTGTTGCCCCATTTTGCCATGTAGTAATGTTTGATTTTTCAGCCAGCACTGTAAATTAGAATCTAAAGATTCTTCTTCCCCCTTGGACATGCCAGGGTGAATCTCCTGGTAATTGCAAAACAAAGCGGCTTCTTCCTTTTGCTGACCGCCCAAGCCTGCTGTCTATCTGAGATATTCATTGATTTGTAGGGAAGCCTGTAGCCTGATCTCAAAAAAATGGCTTCCTTTGTCCTCTTCTGCATGTCAGTGTGAAACACATTATCCTTTTATCTTGGTAGAAATTATCTCTGCTTGATCCCCAAACCATTTTTCATCTTAGAAGTAATTGTTTACAACCCAGTACTTTTGCCACATTTCTGCAGCTTTGGGGGATTCCGAGCCTATCCACTGTAAATTAAAAGTCTTCTAGCCATTGTCTCCAAGCATAGATATCTTGCACCTTCTGCTCAGCCAAACAATGTAAGCAGTCCTTTGATCTCTACCCATCATACCGCCTAGGTTTACTGTCAGCATAAGACCCTGTCATTTACACGCAAATTTACAGTCCCAAAATATAATAATCTTTTAAGGCTCATAATTGTAACAATATCAAAAAAGAAATAGCCCTGTTTTAAGTTCCTTTGTAACAACATTGTGACCTCTCATGCAGTAATCTATTGTTTGGAAAAAGCAGTTGTCCAGAGCTTTTTAAACAGACCCAAGCAACTCACGGCATCATCTTAATACAGTACATTGAGAGAAAAAAACATAGAAGCTACGGTATTTAGATAAGTAAAACAATTCTTACTACTGCTTCATAATGTTTTATCACTGTTTTATGCTTATATTTATTGTATTTTCCAGTTCACACACTTGTAATTAGGCACTATAGCATCATTCTATAATCCAGGGAATTCCAAAATCCAGAAGTGACTGACCCAAGTATTCCTGACTGGAGAGGTTACTGTTTTTCATGAACCTATAGGGGTATTCTGTGAGCTGCTTACACTTCAAAGGCAGTTCCTCACTGGTCGGGCAAAATGAGTGAATTTACCTACTCTGGTGCAGACACGATGGGCTGAAGGGCCTCTTCCTGTGCTGTAAAGCTCTGCGACTCTTACATTCCTAGCTTAGTTTTATCTTAAACTTTATCTTTGTTTCCATCTTTCTCTTTCAGCTGATATAATTTCCACTGTAGAGTTCAACCACACTGGAGAATTACTGGCGACGGGGGACAAGGGGGGTCGAGTTGTTATATTTCAGAGAGAACAAGAGGTAAGTGTTGCGGAGTTGTGATCTTACTGAGTGACAAGACCTTATTGTAATTTTGCTATTGTGGGAGCTCTGCATTCTTAACTCTCTCTTGCCATCTCACTGTTATTTTAAATGTCTGTTGAACTTCCTCACTCAGTAGAAATGTTTTGTTTCTCTAACCAGGAAAGTGAATGGAATTAAAACAGGGAATGCTGGATAAACTCAGCAGGTCTGGCAGCATCTGTGGAGAGAGAAACCGAGTTAGTGGAGGGATTTTCTGGCTGTTCACGCCGGTGGGATTCTCCGATCCCGCTGCCATGAACGGAGATTTGACTGAGCCCTCCTCGCTGGTGGCGGCGGTAGAGTGTGAATGGTATGGTGTCGCATGTGGGTGGCATGGTGGCACAGCGGTTAGCACTGCTGCCCATGCCTCACAGCAACCAGCGACCCGGGTTTGATTCCAGGCTTGGGTCGCTGTCTGTGTGGAGTTTGCACGTGTTTGCGTGAATTTCCTCTGGGTGCTCTGGTTTACTCCCACAGTCCAAAGATTTGCGGGTTAGGTTGATTGGTCATTGGTCAGGGGGATTAGCAGGGTAAACATGTGGGGTTATGGGGATAGGGCATGGGTGGGATTGTTGTCAGTGCAGGCTCGATGGGCCAAATGTCCTCCTTAATGTTCTGAGTCCATGTGAACCTTTTGTAGAACTGTCTGTAGAAGGGTGATATGGACTCGAATCGTTAACTATGTTACTCTCTCCACAGATGCTGCCAGACCTGTAGAGTTTATCCAGCATTTTCTGTTTTATTTCATATTTCCCTTATCTGTAGTATTTTCCTTTTATTTAAGTGAATGAGATAGATGAATTGTTTCCTGGTTATTGAGCAGCCACTCACTTTCCCTAATTTTAGATACTGTTGTGAATTTAAAGAGTTGGCAGTTTGAGCTTGTGTTACCCATTCAATGCATTGTTGTATATCAAAGCCTCCCAAATACGAACAGTGAATAACTGTATGTTAAGGACAAGCGACGGTGTTGCTGAACAAGAAGGTCACTGTTTTCATTCTGTGACTGGAGCATACATAAAGAATCAGATTGTTATCTGGAATGACAGTGACACTCGAGTGCTTTATAAATATTGTGAATACAATGCTCACATTCCTGCACTTTTTTCAAGGATGATACAACTTTATTTTATTCAAAGCCCTTCCTCCACCATGCAGGAGCAGTGGGAAATACAATGCAGTAACAATTTTGCCAAGGACAATTTATTTTCCACCACTATAATTTGTTCTACAGAACTGTCAACTGAACTTTACCCTTCCTTTCATGGGACACTTGCAAGGCCCGTTGCACATGTTGTGTGCCTGTAACCAGCCCTGCACATCTGAGTTGCTTTCTACTGATGATACAAAAGTGGAAGAGCACAGGAAGAATATCTTATGTTACTGTACTCTGTGGCATTTTGAGGGAAATCTGATACATCCTGTATCGATTACTAGCATTGCGCAACTCCCACTTTTCACCCACAAGTTTCTTCTGGAGGGCCTAGTTTCAGAATTAAAATGTATTATCATTGTTGCCTAGAATGCATATTCATGTATGGAGTTGGACAAAATATATTCTGCAAAGGGGGAATCTTCCCATCCCGCCCTCCACGGGAATCATAGCAAGCGGGTCAGGAATCATTCAAAGGTCTGTTGACGTCGGGCAGGATTTTCTGGTTTTTGGATGAGTGTGGCTGGAAGATCCCACCCCTAGCCTCCTACAGATACAGAACTGGCTTGGTTATAGAAGACAGAGAGTAGCGGTGGGAAGGGTGTTTTTCAGAATGGAGATCTATAGCTAGTGGTGTTCTGCAGGGATCAGTGCTGGAACCTCTGTTGTTTGTAGTATATGTAAATGATTGGAGGAAAATGTGGATGGTCTGATTAGTAAATTTGCAGATGACATTAAGATTTGTGGAGTTTCTGATAGTGCTGAGGATTGTCAGAGTATGCAACAGGATACAGATAGATTGGAGACTTGGGCACAGAAATGGCGATGGAGTTTAATCCAAACAGATGCGAGGTGGTGAATTTTGGAGGATCAAATTTAGGTGTGATTTTTCCTGTAAATGGCAGAACCGTTAGGAACATTAACATACAGAGGGATCTGGGCATGCAGGTCCACAGTTCCCTAAAAGTGGCAACACAGGTGGCCAAGGTGATTAAGAAGACATATGGTGTGCTTGCTTTCATTGGCCGAGGCATTGAGTACAAGAGTTGGGAAATCATGTTGCAGCTATATAAAACCTTGGTTAGGCCGCATTGTATTGCATGCAGTTCTGGTCGCCACACTACCGGAAGGACATGGAAGCTTTGGAGAAAGTACAAAGAAGGTTCACCAAGATGTTGCCTGGTCTCGAGGGTATTGACTGTAAGGAGAGGTTGAATAAACTAGGATTGTTTTCACTGGAAAGACAGAGGCTGAGGGGAGACCTGATAGAGGTCTACAAAATTATGAGAGGCATAGATAGGATGGATAGTCAGAGGCTTTTTCCCAGGGTGGAAGTGTCAATTACAAGGGGACACAGGTTCAAGGTAAGAGGAGGCAAGTTTAAGGGACGTTTTTCACGCAGAGAGTGATGAGTGCCTGGAACGTGCTGTCAGAGGAGGTGGTGGAAGCAGGCACATGAACAACATTTAAGAGGCCTCTGAATGGGTATGTGGGAAGGAATAGAGGGATACGGACCGAGTAAGGGCAGAAAGTTTTTTTCAGTTTATTTAGAGCACCATGATTGGCACGGGCCTGGAGGGCCAAAGGGCCTGTTCCTGTGCTGTATTTTGTTTTGCTCTTTGCAATTACAAAATTACAAGTTTCCAAACTAACAGGTCTGTTGGTTAAGGGTAACGAGACATTCACGATGGACAACAATATTGGCATGTATAGACGACAAGACTCTTTCCTGTTTATACTGATGCTGCTGACGACAATTTAACCTGGTTTAACAATGAACAATACTAACTGTTTCTTTAACTGAAAAAGGACCAAGTAAAAATTGTGGTTGGATTTATTTTTCCAATGCAGAATTCAGTGTTTCAACAGTTGTGGTTCATGATTTCTGTGGGTTTCCCCCTCCCTCCCCCCACAACCGACGTTGGGGACATTATTCTTCTTTGGTGCTATGACCTTTGTAGGGACCCGTTCGTAATATGTTTACTTTTTTTAATAATCCGAAAATCCAATATTTACTCAAAGAATGAAGCCACCAGATCCATTGCTTAAAACAAAAGAGTTTTCCTACACCAAAATCAAAGAATGTGAACCCTAATAACTACATTCTTTCTTAAATAGTCAGTTATGCTAAAGGTGTTAAAAGCACAATGAACTCAAGTTATTTATAGTTTAAATCAAACTCCTTAAATCTCATTTCCTGCCACACCAATTAGTCTCGCACCCCCATCATTCAAATCAGATATTTAACAGAAATTGGAAGTTTAACCACTGTTTCGGAGAACATTTTCCAACTTCTGGATTGAGATTTCTTTGGTCTTCCACTTACTCCAGCAAGGTTGTTCATAGAATCATAGCCTCCTTCTGCAATGTGGGGAATATATCAGTCCATCAGGTCCACTCTGACCCTCTGACAGAGCATCCCACCCAGGCCATATCCCTGTAACCCCACGCATTTACCCTGCTCATCCCCCAGTCAGCGGCAACTTAGCGTGGCCAATCCATCTAACCGGCACATCTTTGGACTGTGGGAGGAAACCAGAGCATCTAGGGGAAACCCATGCTGACACGGGGAGAACGTGCAAACTCCACACAGACAGTCACTCGAGGAAGGAATTGAACTCGGGTCCCTGGCGCTGTGAGGCAGCAGTGCTAACCACTGTGCCAACCTTCCTTCAACTCTCCTCACTCCACAGTTGTCCCCATTTAATACAGCTTCTTAAGCAAAGCTACCTTGGATCAGAACTCTCCTGTTTCTATTATCTTTAACTTTGGAGTCTTGCACAGAACATAGAACATAGAACAGTACAGCACAGAACAGGCCCTTCGGCCCACGATGTTGTGCCGAGCTTTATCTGAAACCAAGATCAAGCTATCCCACTCCCTATCATCCTGGTGTGCTCCATGTGCCTATCCAATAACCGCTTAAATGTTCCTAAAGTGTCTGACTCCTCTATCACTGCAGGCAGTCCATTCCACACCCCAACCACTCTCTGCGTAAAGAACCTACCTCTGATGTCCTTCCTATATCTCCCACCACGAACCCTATAGTTATGCCCCCTTGTAATAGCTCCATCCACCCAAGGAAATAGTCTTTGAATGTTCACTCTATCTATCCCCTTCATCATTTTATAAACCTCTAATAAGTCTCCCCTCAGCCTCCTCTGCTCCAGAGAGAACAGCCCTAGATCCATCAACCTTTCCTCATAAGACCTACCCTCCAAACCAGGCAGCATCCTGGTAAATCTCCTCTGCATTCTTTCCAGCGCTTCCACATCCTTCTTATAGTGAGGTGACCAGAACTGCACACAATATTCCAAATGTGGTCTCACCAAGGTCGTCTACAGTTGCAGCATAACCCCACGGCTCTTAAACTCCAACCCCCCTGTTAATAAAAGCTAACACACTATAGGCCTTCTTCACGCCTCTATCCACTTGAGTGGCAACCTTTAGAGATCTGTGGATATGGACCCCAAGATCTCTCTGTTCCTCCACAGTCTTCAGAACCCTACCTTTGACCCTGTAATCCACATTTAAATTAGTCCTACCAAAATGAATCACCTCACATTTATCAGGGTTAAACTCCATTTGCCATTTTTCAGCCCAGCTTTGCATCCTATCTATGTCTCTTTGCAGCCTACAACAGCCCTCCACCTCATCCACTATTCCACCAATCTTGGTGTCATCAGCAAATTTACTGATCCACCCTTCAGCCCCCTCCTCTAAGTCATTAATAAAAATCACAAAGAGCAGAGGACCAAGCACTGATTCCTGTGGCACTCCACTAGCAACCTGCCTCCAGTCCGAAAATTTTTCATCCACCACCACCCTCTGTCTTCGATCAGATAGCCAGTTACCTATCCAATCGGCCAACTTTCCCTCTATCCCACACCTCCTTACTTTCATCATAAGCCGACCATGGGGGCCCTTATCAAACACCTTACTAAAATCCATGTATATGACATCAACTGCCCTACCTTCATCAACACACTTAGTTACCTCCTCAAAAAATTCAATCAAATTTGGCATCTAAATCGCTTTTGGGTGTTCTCTCTCACACTTGGCCACTCGGGCTTGCTGTTGCTCACACTCTCTTTAGCTTTACTATGCTAGAAGTCCAAATCACAGTTCTTCAATTAAGAAGCATTTTAAACTGTTAGTCAACACAAGATTTCAGCTGAATCCTTCTTGCAAGAGATGTTTCATTCACTGCAGCTTGGTCTAAGCTTTATATAAACTTTAAAAAAAATACCCTGCTTGAAATAGAATTACACCCACAATCTACTCATTCCTATAATTAATTCCTGGTTGACCTTGTTATTGTATAGTTTATCTCCTAGGCAAGCTAATCGTATGATCGTTTACTGGAAGTCAGGTGCTTTATTATAAATCCCCTTTCAAAGAATCCTAAATTCTAACATTTTTCGAAAAGCACATGGGCCATCACAGCAGCTTAAAAATCAGACAGGTATTGTATTGTCATGTAGCTGAAGTTATCATTTAGCAGATCCATTTGAATCTGCAGATACTTGCTATGAACAATGTCCCGTGACTTCCTGACTCCTCAGTGTCAGATTCGGGGGCTGGGGGTGGTGTGTACCCCAAAGATGCACTGGGAAATTCCTTTTGGAAGTTCCCAGGTAAGCGTTTACGCAGCAATTGTTCGGAAGTGCTAGCTTCCCCAGGACAACTACGCCACATTGGGAACCATTCAACAAAGCGATTTAAATCACTAACTTTAGATGGTTCCAGTTACTGTAAAAGAGATAGAAAAAAATACAAGTTCTTCTAAATTCAACATGGCTATTTTAAAGACCCAGACACCTCACACCCCCCCCCACCCACACACATGCATACATAGGCCTGCGCGTGCACCTAGGCCTGCACGTGCGCGCACAGGGGCCTACGTGCGCACGCAGGCCTATGTACACAAATACTCCAGGGTACCACCCCCCTCTCCACGGTATTCCGCATCCCTGACCCCATCACCCACATGGGATCCCCCACTCTGACCAGCCGCAGCTGGACCCATTCACACCCCCATCCCACCCACCTGACCTGACAGCTGACTCATCACTCCATTTCTTTTGGATTTCTACGCTGGAGCTAGGGATGCACTGTGAAATCATAGAAATCATAGAAACCCTACAGTGCAGAAGGAGGCCATTCAGCCCATCGAGTCTGCACCGACCACAATCCCACCCAGGCCCTACCCCCACATATTTTACACGCTAATCCCTCTAACCTACGCATCCCAGGATCTAAGGGGCAATTTTTAACCTGGCCAATCAACCTAACCCGCACATCTTTGGACTGTGGGAGGAAACCGGAGCACCCGGAGGAAACCCACGCAGACACGAGGAGAATGTGCAAACTCCACACAGACAGTGACCCGAGCCGGGAATTGAACCCGGGACCCTGGAGCTGTGAAGCAGCAGTGCTAACCACTGTGCTACCGTGCTGCCTGAATCTCACCCGGCCTGAGGCAGGAAGGTCAGGCGAGATGGGCACTTCAGAATTTTAGCGCAGGAAAGTGGATGCAGAGTGTCAACCTGACACTAATTGTCACTCTGAGGAAGTTATGGCCCAAATGTTTCTTTACTATTCCCCCTTCCCCTCCTGGAAGATGAACGTCTTGCTGGGACAGAGCTGCGTGGTTACTTGTGCACCTTTTGATGTCCTGTCCCGTTGAATGTTGAGAGTGATGTTGGTCTCTATTTTGTCAATGCAGGGAATCACGTGAACCCACTCAATGCGCAATTCCAACAGAAAGCGAAGGATAATGTTTGTGGATTTGAGGATTGGCTAATTTGGCTTGTTTAGCTCTTTGCTTTTACTCAGAGGCAATGGTCCGTGCCCCAAGCAGCTACCTGAGCTAAATAGCAATGACCATTGATCGGAGCAAATCTCTTGGTTTGCATTGTTCAACTCCAGACTCACCAGGTATTGGGGGAAACAAATCCTCCCAAAGTAAATAAGCTACAGGTTTCAAGTGTTTGACCAATATACGGCGCAGGCAATTTTAATAATGCATCTGAATCTCTCAAAGGTCTACTCCGACTTGGTTCCACGGTTTAAAGAAGACAATCCTATGTTTCCCAAAACCGTTCGACAATATGGTTTCCCCGCTCGCCGCACCATTCATCTGCAGCTTTAAAATTAACCCTTTATTTCCCCCCTTTTATTTTTAGACAAAAAGCCAGCCTCACCATCAAGGTGAATACAATGTTTACAGCACCTTCCAGAGTCATGAGCCTGAGTTCGATTACCTAAAAAGCTTGGAAATAGAAGAAAAAATTAATAAGATCCGGTGGCTGCCTCAACAGAATGCAGCCCACTTTCTCCTCTCCACCAATGGTGAGTGACTTCAAACTCTTGCGTCCTTCTGAAAACTTATCTCCATCTGTGCTTTCATTCATAGCCCTCCCCCTTGCAACCCCCTATCAACTCGTACATCACTGCGGTCAACTCGTTCTCTCTTTATTACCTTTTTGAAGCAGTTGTAGATATTTAGTTGCTAATGCTGCTGTAGAGAGTTCTTGTGGCACAGTGGTGGCGTCCCTACCTCTGGGCCAGAAGTCCCAGGTTGGAGTCCCACTTCAGGACTTGGATGGCCACAGTCCATAAGGTGCAGTCATAACGTGGTCAAACAGAGCCAACCCAATACAATATGCCTGATAGCAGATGGTAAGAACGGGAGGGTTTCCTGGTAAACCATCCTGCAGAAGCCAATAGCAAACCACTGCAATACGTTGCCAAGCATCATCATGGACCCATACAGAGTAAATCCATGGTCACCAACACTCTCTTCGGACACGGTACATAAAGGAGGGAGAATGCTGCTGCTGTATTAATGCAGGTTGGAGACGCAGAAATGATTTGCAAAAGAATGAGCATTCCAGAAATTGAATGTTACATTTTGAAGGATTGTGCAACAAGTTAGGTTGAACATTTTTAGTTTTCTTTTAATTCAATATGTTATAGCCACATGGTATTAAAGTGTTTATATTCTGGGTCTGGTTGTTAAGTGGTTAAAGATCTGACTTTCGTGTAATCGTAGAACCCTTACAGTGCAGAAGGAGGCCATTCGGCCCATTGAGTTTACACCGACTGTCCGAAAGAGCATCTTATCTAGGCCCACCCTCCAATCTCCCGTGCGTTTGCCATGGACAATCCACCTAACTGACACATCTTTGGGCACTAAGGGGTAATTTACCATGGCCAATCCACCTAACCTACATATCTTTGGACACTGAGGGACAATTTACTATGGCCATTCCACCTAACAAAAGTGCTTACATCTTTGGTCACACACAAAATCCAGGAAGGTTTATGATTGCAGGCTTGAGACCTCCACGAGCAATCTTGCCAAATAAATCAATTAAGAGTCTCGATGACATTTTTCAGCTTTGATGTATTAACGTCTTGGGTTCAGTGATGTCAAGCACTCCTACAAAGCACAAAGAAAATTAAAGCACAGGAATAGGCCTTTCGGCCCTCCAAATCTGCACCAACCATGCTGCCCGACTGAACTTAAACCCCCTACCCTTCCAGGGACCATATCCCTCCATTCCCATCCTATTCATGTATTTGTCAAGATGCCCCTTAAAAGTCACTATCATATCTGCTTCCACTACCTCCCCCGGCAGCGAGTTCTAGGCACCCACCACCCTCTCTGTAAAAAAACATTTTGCCTCATACATCTCTTTTAAACCTTGCCTCTCGCACCTTAAACCTATGCCCCCTAGTAATTGACTCTTCCACCCTGGGAAAAAGCTTCTGACTATCCACTCTGTCCATGCCCCTCATAATCTTGTAGACTTCTATCAGAAGTCTACTCCATACTCCTGTATGGAGTCTGAATAAGTTCCATGCATGGGAGTTTCCTTGCACCAATCATTATTTCTACCTGAGATTTCCTTAGCCTGAGTGATACTTAATGCAGTGGGCCTTCCTGAAAAGAGGCTATACAGGATTCTCACCGGCTGTCAAACCAGTGGGGCAGGCCCCTATCGCCTCGATTAAATACCGCCCATATTCTCAAAAGGAGAGGTGAGGATTATCCTGAGGCATTTTGTCAATGGTTGTGTGGGGGCTGAGCTGAGTAAATTAGCTGGGGAACACTTAATTATACCTTCTTGTGAGTCAGCTGGGGAGCAGCACAGCATTTGTGGGGATGCTCTTAGGCTGAAGCTGCTTTGTACTGTAACCAAAGCAAATGGTTGAGGCATAATATGTGACTGGCATGGAGGAGAAATTGACAGGTGGTAACATAGAGCTCAAAAATAAATGTTTTCAGTGAGTGAGCTTCTGTTATCAATCCGGATGATAGAACTGATTTTTAATATGTTGAGCAGATTTAGCAACATGGATCGCTATTGCAGTTGGACGAATTACGAAGGCTCACTAGTAATTTTCCAACTGCTCTTGTATTCATAAAGAAGTCATGTATTAAAGAAGGAATGTGAATGGCATAACACATGAGGAATAAACAGCTACACTTCTTAATTACCCTGGCTGCAAGTATTTTTTAAAAATGCAATTTGTTTTTTTTCTGCAAAGGTTTAATGATGTTGTTAAAGGTTATTGGACCATTATTCCAAGCTAGTCTGCTCTGGGATAGTAATCGAAGTTTGGCATTTGATAAATGGTCCTGTCAAAAAAACTAAAACTGGTTCATATTTTTCACTCATTCCTTCATTGCCCCTGGAATTAGTAGGATGTGAAGAATGAATTATGTGGTATCAAATACAGATTGCCAATTATTATTCTAAATAAGGCTATATAATAGCCAGTTTTGAGTTGACAACTGAATTGGGTGTGGAGATTATCATTGACTTAAGGTTTTATTTATTATTGTCACAAGTAGGCTTACATTAACACTGCAATGACGTTACCGTGAAAATCCCCTAGTTGCCAAACTCTGACGCCTGTTCGGGTACAGTGAGGGGGAATTTAGCATGGCCAATGCACCTAAGTAGCATGTCTTTCATACATTGGGAGGACACCGGAGCACCCGGAAGAAACCCACGCAGACACGGAGAGAATGTGCAGACACCACACACAGAGTCACCCACACCGAGAATCGAACCCGAGTCCCTGGCGCTGAGAGGCAGCAGTGCTAACCACTGTGCCACCATGTTATGACGTGGTCTGGTAGAGATTTAGAACTTTCCAGCAGCAAGGAATGGCCTGCTCATAGCTGAAATTTTTCTTGCAATGAATTTGACTATGGCTTTTGAAGAAACACGATGTCAACCATTTAGCAAAATTTAAAAGACATTTTAAACAGAGGTAGCCTTTTGGGGAATAGAAGTGATGGGCAAAAAAAGAAACAAGTGAATGGAAAACCAATATGGTGGAACAAGTGTGCAGGCAAATGACTGGAGAACCCAGCTCTTCAGTCTCTGTTTAATGGCTGATGAATTGAAAGTGTTGCTTCATGTGGGAGATTTAAGCATCTCATTAAATTTACAGCCCAACCAATTACACTCAGTAAAATAACTAGGGATAATTGTTCATATTCTGATATTGAAATCTAAGTAGTTTATTACAGAGTTAAGATGGCAGGCCAGCTGTCGCATGTAGGACAGGTAGATACTTGTGTGATCCACCACAACCATATCTGTAGTAAGTGTCTGCAGCTTGCCGGAAATTGTGTACCAATTGATGAGCTGGAGTTCGAGCTTCAGCCATCTTTAAGCACCAGGGAGGGGGAATGTTACCTGGACAGTGTTCCAGGGGGCAGTCACACCCCTTAAGCAAGGTACTTCAAATTCGGTTCATGATCAGGGACAGGAGGGTATGACTGTAAGAGAGGCTGGTACAGGGATCCCAGAAGTAGCAAGGGAGAACCCTCAGCACTTACAATTGTCCAACAGGTTTGAGGTTCTTGCAGTGTGGACGAGTGAAGGGTGGATGAGCAAAGTGACCATGGTGCAGGGAGCTATTCAAGTGGGGAGAACAAAAATAAATATATTTGTAGTATGGCCATCTGAAGGCCTTGAATGACTTCAAAACAAATATAAAACACAAGATGCTCACACGTACGTACACGCAAACATAAACTCTCTCGCTCACGTTCATGTCCGCGCGCGCGCGCACACACACACACACATTCATTGCTTACACACACACACTCTCTCACTACATGCACTCTCACTGCACACACACTCCTCACATCGCACATGCTCACACTGCTCACACACTCACCGCTCTCTCACACACATACTCGCGCACACGGCTCACATACTCACAGCACATGCAGCCCTCACACGCAGCTCTCATTCTCACAAGGAGGCAAGAAGACAAAAAGCCACAAGATAAGGGCAAGGCATCGCAGGGAGCAACAAGGGTTGGACATGCGCTGAAAGAAAAGTGGCAGAGCACGAAGAAAAGGGGACATGTCCCCTCTCTCTGCCTGACCCCCAAAAGAATCTCACTTTCTCACAGCTCTCTCTCTCTCTCACACACACACACACACACACACTCCAAAGAGCCTGCCTGCCACTGAAAATCTCCAGTTGATGAGGGAGAGTGGCTCAATGGCCTCAGTTGGTTATCTGCCCAGGTCCCTAACCTGGCCTCCTTTAAAAATGGCTCAGAGGCAGGACTGCGGCAACAAATTGGCATGGTGGCTGGCAGCAGGAATTTCAAGACCTGCTCACCTCCTTTTGATGTGGAGATGCCGGCGTTGGACTGGGGTAAGCACAGTAAGAAGTCTCACAACACCAGGTTAAAGTCCAACAGGTTTATTTGGTAGCAAATACCATAAGCTCCGAAAGCTTATGGTATTTGCTACCAAATAAACCTGTTGGACTTTAACCTGGTGTTGTGAGACTTCTTACTGTGCACCTCCTTTTGGTCAGAATCCTGCCCTTTATGTGTTTATTTTGACCTGTGAATGATTCACTGCGTCACACAGATAACTAACAGCAGTTAGGATGGGTCGTTTGATTCGTTTAAAGAAAGTGATGCACTTGTGAAAAGAAATAACTCTACAGTGCGTTTATTTTTTCAAGTCTATCAGTATTACTTCACTCAAAGATGTATTGCTTGAAGCTGACACACATCATCCATCATTCTTGCAGATAAAACTATTAAGTTATGGAAAGTCAGTGAAAGGGACAAGAGGCCAGAAGGTTATAACCTTAAAGATGAAGAAGGCAGAATGAAGGATCTCTCCACAGTCACAGTGCTGCAGGTAAGTGGAAACCTTCACCATTGAACTTGGGCAGACAAACAACAGTGATGATGCACTCTGTGTTACGATTGAAAAGCTTGGAGCAGACGGGTTAGGAGAAAAACCCCCCACCAATATCTTCAATTATATAGAAACCATTTTTAAAAAATTAATTCGTGGGACATGGGCGTCGCTGGCTGGCCAGCATTTATTCTCTAGTTGCCGTTGAGAAGGTGGTGGTGAGCTGCCCTCTTGAATCGCTGCAGTCCGTGTGCTGTGGGTTGACCCACAATGCCATTATTGGACGAGTTTGATTTGAAAAGCATACCCATATAACCTGCAAATTGACCGCACATACTCCATGTACCGGATGATAAAAATGAGCCACAGAACCAAGTTTAGAAATCAAGTCCAAACATGTTGGTTTGTTATTAGGAACTATTCTCGAGAAAATGTACTGTAAATGTTCGGAAAACAATAAGATGTACATGTATAAAATCAAAAACTTAAAGCAATGTGACATCCAAAAAGAGTAATAAAGGTTAATAATTTTTGTAGAAACCCTCTTTTTTTAATTAAAATTGGTGTTGTTAAGAATTTCGGATCTGCTTTATTTGTTGTGTCATCAATTTCATTGTCTGCCCCATAAACAGCCCTTACATCTCTGATAATCTGACGATTGCTTTACGTGCTTGATACCAGTACCATGGCCTGGAGGCAATAATAGTAATAGCCCCGTAAGAATAGACCCTTTGTGCTTATTGCAAACTATAGGTTTCCCCTATTTTTCAGCCGGTAGATCAAAAACATGCCAATGAGAGAAAGCCAATTGTCAATTAACATGCTGGCTTGTTATGTGTGAGTGAGCCTAATTTAGTTTTCATCATGAGAATTCAATCAATGACTTGTTATCCCCTGTATCATGGAAAATACGAAATAATGCAATTTGCTCCTTGCTCATTTAACAAGTCAGCAACCTCTGAACCCACTAGCAATTATCTTGAGGACGTGGAACACTGAGTGTTCAAGAGACGCGTGTGCTGCAGAGGGACAGAGAAACAGAGACAGCCGTACACCGATACAAATGATTGACCCCTGAGACTTTCCTCAGCTCTCTGTCGAAGTATTGCTCACTGAGCTGTCAATCAAACAGCTTACCTTGAACGAGTATCGTGCACATTTCGTTCGGAGCTGAGGAAACCACATCATATTGCTGCATGTTCCTGACTGCAAACCATTCCAATATTAAAGATGCTACGGCCTCCTGTTGTCTCAGAATGATGCGCCTTGCAGTAATATCCAATCCTGCGCTGGTTGGTGTAAGAACTAATTTGTCTTGAACAACGTTTTGGAGTGCTTGGCTCTCTGGGAGTTAACCTTGGGAGAACGGAGTCTAACTTCATAGCAACACAACATAAATTCAACCAACATTCCTTCCAGAGAGGTTAGATAAAAATCTTAAAATGTTACCAGCAGGCTTTGTGAGACACTTTAGGGAAATTCCGTTATGATGGCAGGTTTTTGTTTGGAATGTGAATGGCAAGGCAAGTGTATTAAAGAGCATCTATATAAATCTTGTTTGAACTCAGCAAACAAAATTTCAATGCTTAATGAAGTGGCTGGGCTTGTACCCATTTGGACTGCAGAAGAATTAGAGATGGTCTTATTGAAATATATAGGATTCTGAGAGGGTGCTTGACAGGGTAGATACTGAGAGGATGTTTCCCCTCAGTACCAAGATCTTTAATAGGTAATGGGTTGAAGAGTTATGGGGGGAAGGCAGGAAAATGGGGATGAGGAGCATATCAGCTATGACCGAATGGCGGAGAAAACTTGATGGGCTGAATGGCCTAATTCTGCTCCGATATCTTATGAACTTATGAACTCATGGAGGAATCCAGAACTACGGGGCGGGGTGCAGTTTAGAAATTGGGGGTCTCCCATTTAAGATGGAGATGAGCTCAGATCTACACAGGAGTGCAGGGTAATGGAGGAAAAGCAAGAAAGGGGAGTTACGGCTCCAATCAGATCAGCTGTGATCTTACTGAATGATACAGCAGATTTGATGGGCTGAATGGCCTCTTCTTAATCCTATTTCTTATGCTCTTATAATCGTAAGTTCATGCCTTAGATAAAACAATTTGTCTTGGTAACTTGGGGAACTAAAGGCAGTGTCTTTCACTGAAATTAAATCTGCTTCTATGCATCTCAGTTCGCAGAATGAGCTCAATCTTTCAAAACCAAATATAATAATTCACAAAGTAATCGATAAAAGTTTCACAGTATTAGTGAGGGAAAGATGAAAAGTACATCAATTCTTGTCCTTGTTAATTTTGTTCATTTTTTGATATTTTACACATTGGGCTGATGGATGTTCTTCCACCTGTGTCAAGAGAAGAATGAGCAGATCATGGACTACATCAAGGAGTTAAAATAATTATAGATTTTTTTTATTCATTCATGGGATATGGGCGTCGCTGGCTGGCCAACATTTATTGCCCATCCCTTGTTGCCCTTGTTCAGAGGGAAGTTAAGAGTCAACCACATTGCTGTGGCTTTGGAGACCGGATAAGGACCATAAGACATAGGAGCAGAATTAAGCCACTCGGCCCATCGAGTCTCCTCCGCCATTCAATCATGGCTGATATTTTTCTCGTCCCCATTTTCCTGCTTTTTCCCATAACCCTTGATCCTCTTATTAATCAAGATTAATTAATCTCTGTCTTAAAGACACTCAATGACCTGGCTTCCACAGCCTTCTGCGGCAAAGAATTCCACAGATTCACCACTCTCTGGCTGAAGAAATTTCTCCTCATTTCTGTTTTAAAGGATTGTCCCTTTAGCCTGAGGTTGTGCCCTCCTGGTTCTAGTTTTTCCTACTAGTGGAAACATCCTCTCCACACCCATTCTATCCAGGCCTCGCAGTATCCTGTAAGCTTCAATAAGATCCCCCCTTATCCTTCTAAACGTCAATGAGTTCAGACCCAGAGTCCTCAACCGGCAGATTTCCTCCACTAAAGAACATTAGTGAACCGGATGGGTATCTCCGACAATTGACAATGGTTTCATGGTCATCAATAGATGCTTAATTCCAGATTTTTTTTTATTGAATTCAAATTCCACCATCTGCCGTAGCAGGATTTGAACCCGTGTCCCCAGAACATTAGCTGAGTTTCTGGATTAATAGTGTAGCGATAATACCACTAGGCCATCGCCTCCTGATCATTAAAGTAGGCATGGTTAAAAGCACATAGGCCTTTTAGCTGGATATAAGACATTATAGACACCAGGATTTGAGTTTAAATTAATTATCGGCATAAATATTCATAAATGAAAACTGGGCAGTGTTCCGATCAAATCAGTTGTGCCAGTTGTACAGCAGGTTAATTATCTGGATGGATGATTAGTTAATGTTTTGGGGAGAAGCTCTTTATAAGGACTCAAACTCTATAATAGTGCTGATGGTCCTGATGTACATTTCGGAACATTACGGGCTAAAGTCTTGTCAACGATGCGGGAAGGGCGAGTTGGGAAATTTCCCAACACAGCAGAGGCATCTCTTTTATTAAGCCTTCCATATTTTGTATTGGGGATGGAGTCAGGCATCTCCAGAGGCAGGCCTGAGGCAACAATGGAGGAGGATGAATGTCTAGGCCAGCAGACTAGCATGCCCTCCTCCATTCATTGGGACATTGGCTCTGTTTTAATAAAGGACATCTGGCGCTCAAACCTTCATACCCATGCCTCACGTGTACCCTCCATAACCACTCACCACATAGGCCTCAGGAGCTTTGAAATGGAAATTTAAAAACATATACTTCTAACAATTTAATACGCTACTCACTCAAACACACTCCATAATGAAAATAACTCATTCATAGAACCCATTCAAAAATCGTAAATTTCCTCAAGTGGTCAATCTGTTGCAAAATCAAGCACCCCTTTCACTAACTACATCAATCATGGATAATCCTTTAATAACCTCTTAAAATAGTCAATTAAAATGTGAACATAACCCCTTTCTGAGATGAATAGTTCTGGGGTTTTTGAAACTCAGTCAAGCATTCATTATGGGGCTGTGCTATGACTTTTTTTTAACAATACCCAGGGAAATATGAAGAATGGAGTTGATTCAAACTGAAAAAAAATCCTTTTTGTTCTAAGTTGCACCAAATGTCCTGCAAATCAAAGTAGTAAAAACACACTTATCCGTCAATACAGCGACAAAACAACAAAATGAGCATGTTTGGATTGAGTGGCAGATTAAAATGTTAATCTCTGAATTCTGACCCCAGCCTGCCAACTTCCCGTTTTTTTAATGAAAGCAGGATGAGAGGTGGGTGACCAAACCTTTCCAAGGAGGCAGGTTGACAGAAATATAAAAATGCTGCTTATTTGTGACCACCATTTTGAATTTAACTGTGGATACGCAGCAACTAAATTCAGGCAAGAACTGTCTATCCAGTGCCTTGCTACCTACCTCCTGGATCCAGTCTGCTTGCTTGATGATGTCCCATAATTGGACACCATGCCTCTGACCCTTACAATCTCCAATCCGATTTCTCGCACGAGACTTCAGATCCCACCCTCTCCCTCGGCCTCTGATCCCTGCTCCTCCAAGGCCTCCTACACCCATTCCCCCCACTTGGCTTCCAATCTCTGGTTGTACTGGGGGATCAGGTTCTTGTATCTCCTCGGGCGTGTGCTTATTTGGTCCCCCTCTGGACCTCGCCCTACGTCTCCCTATCGGGCCTGTGATTTTAATTACGTTGCATGTAATATACTGTTCCTGTTCATATTTAAAATATGACCTGGTGCATACCAAGCCTATAGTTTGAAATTTTTCTTGACTGCAGTTTTTAAATGACGAAACAGAAAATAGCCCCTTCCAGCTAAACCTGCCTTTGTTCACCATTGGACAAAGGCAGAAGAAAACTGTAGGCCTGTGGTGGATTTGTGCACCTGTCTGCTGTTCATTCTTTCTAGCTGTCAAAAAGGAAAGACAGCTTGGACAAGCCAATGCTAATTGTATCTGTATTGGAGTGCAGTGTGAACCGGGATTGAGTGATGTCCCTATTAATCAAGATGATTCGAAAGTGAAGTAATCCAGAGGCAGCCAGCAGCTGAATGCTGCAGGTGTTAATGGGATGTCAGGCTGGTACAGAGCGAGTCAGTCATACTTGAAGCTTTGGGAATATTTTTATAGACTGTATTCTTAATTAGTATATGCTGGCAGTCATGCCTTTTGTTCTTTTTTGATATACTGAGAGAGAGAGAGAGAGAGTGAGCAAAGCTGCTCCGATTTTAGAATTTGGCGTAAGTTACAAGAGGCTGCCACCACTAGATTGAGACAAGATAGTACTTTTCAGATGCCAACTCACAGTATTATTTACAAAGTAGTAAAGCCCATCGGTACGGTTATTGACAAAAAGGAAGCCCTCTTCTTTTTCTCGATGTCCCTTCTTTGAGTTTAATCTTCAGGATCCAACCTCTTCTGGATAACCTGAAGGTTGACTTTGTGAAATGATGTGCTTGATTCTGCTCAGCTGCTGCATGGCTTTTGGATGATGGCTTAAGGCTTCGTGGATAAAAGCTGAATAATTCACCCACAAAAAGAAATAAACGTGCTATGTTTATGAATCTTAACTAAACGCAAAACATTTGCAGCACAATGGGACGGGTTAAATTTCATGCGAAAAGTAAAGATAAGCCAATATTTTGTGTGGAGACTCTTTGTCAGAACTTGATAAGTGGCTCTGGAGCTTTTGAAACTCAGCCAAGCATTCATAATGGGATTAGCTTGCCAGAGCTCATGGAGACTCTTTGTCAGAACTTGATAAGTGGCTCTGAAGCTTTTGAGTTTCAACCAAGTATTCATAATGGGCTCCCCTTGTCAAAATCCAAATGTCAAATTTTCAAACACCCCCAAAGGGGTGTTAGTTAAAGCTTCCTGATCAGCATTAAGTTTTCTTCTTGGTGATAGTCTGGATTTTCTCAGCCAGGTGCTGAAAGATTATCCTTTCTGAAGACTTCACCCCCTTCACTGGTGTAAGATTTAGTGATCTGGTCAGCATGTTTTATATCAGTAACTCCAATTCTCACATTCACTGGACATAATCATCGCAAGATTCATTAGGTAGGCACTGTAGCAGAAAGGAGCTGATCTTTCAGGTTTGCGTAACCTTGTATGCAGATGAATCAGAGGCTACTATTTTAGATTTGCTGCATAGACAAAGGATGTTTGCATCGATAAGCATGACACCCTTATCCAAGGTACAAATGGGCATATGTGTGAGCTATCCAGCTCATGCTATGCCAAATATAGTTTTTCTCACTTTATAATGTTGTGCTGTTGCCTCCTGTTAGATCCCTTTATAAAACACCTTGGGGTGTTTTAACTAGTGTGAAAGGTATGTAGAAAAAAGCAACTGGATACATAGTTTTAATAAAATTGTGAATGTTCTATTTCTTCAAATGACAATGAATGGAATTTATTTACAATTGTTTGTAATTTAGGTGAATAGCTGAGGGGATGTAATTACTTTTCACGTTGCGTTGATGTACTGATATTCAGGCTGATTGACCAATTAGAATTGCTGATTGTGATAATTTTAACAGAAGCTGCTGGGTAAAGTGAAATGTGTTTTTGTCCTTCAATTTTTCCTATTTGGTATTGTTCCCCGATGCGTTTCCATTATGCGATTCTCAGTGCTAATTGCTCTAAAACATTCTTGTGTCGCTTGTTAGGAGGTTGGTTTTATGCTTTTTTTGTCCTGGTTGGACCCTTGTCACCCAATATGTTCAAGTCTGCTTTTGGGAAAATTGGGCCTACGGGTCTACTCCATGTTAGAAGGGGTACAGAGTTAACCTAGTTCATATTTGTAACTGTTAAGTAGTCTGCGCCTATAGGGTTATTGGCATGAGGTGATCTAAACATAAAATCATGTGCATTTTAAATCATTCTTCGTTTAACATAGTGTGTGGATGCCATTGCAGCAGGCTCCTTTTGTCTGCCCTACATCTTAACATATGGTCATTTTTGTAATTAAGATTTTTTTTGTCTGGAGTGTTAGAGCCCTTTTGTTTTATTACATAGTTTGGCCATGATGACAGCTCCCGTGCAGATTGTTATTAGAATCACCTTCCCGAGCGTGAAGGGAATTAATTTTGATTAAATGATCGAAGATATTAGCTGAGCCGCATGTTAAACATTCAAATGTGACACTTCACATGGAAGCCCATCTCACGGGTCATGAAGCTGCAAAATTGAAAAGAAGGTGGGGTATCTATGCTGCATAGGTTCTCATGTAATTACGTTGCCATCTTGTCCCATTGGATTCCACAGTATGCGTACTCTCTCAGAATGTTTGCTACCTTTATTCAGAGAACAAAGTGTAAACGGGGTATACGTATGGTTTCTCGGACATAAAAACATCCTCACAAAAAATACTGGTGGATGCAGAATTCATAATAGCTTTACGAAGGGAAGTGGATAAATTAATTTTTAAAAACCATCGGCAAGCTGCAGAGAAAGGGAATAAGAATGGACCGAAAGTGGACAGCTCTGTCAGTGAGGCACTTCAGGTAAAATGGTCCTCTCTTGTATTGTAATAGATTGATTCTGTTGGAAGGCGACGTGTGTTGTTTCAATTATAAATTATTTTACATCGGTACGGATGTTCCTGGGTAGTTTGCCTTGTAGCAAAGCTATTTGGGAGGAGAGGAACTGGAAGTGATGCGCTTGGTCCTGTGCTTTATACATAGTTACCAACCAGCATCATTCGGAGCAAGGGATTTTGGGCTTTATGAATTTCTCCTTTCAGGCTGCGGCTTCTGAAATAAAAGTCCTGTCGGCAACAAATGTTCATTGAATCATAGAATCCTGCAGTGCAGAAGGAGGTCATTCGGCCCATCGCGTCTGCACCGACCACAATCCCACTCAGGCCCCATCCCCATAACTGCATGCATTCACCCTAGCTGGTCCCCCTGACACGGGGGGGGGGGGGCAATTTTAGCATCACCAGTCCACCTAATCCACCTATTTTTGGACTATGGGAGGAAACCAGAGCCCCCAGAGGAAACCCACGCAGACACTGGGAGAACGTGCAAACTCCACACAGACAGTGACCCAAGCTGGGAATCGAGCCCGGGGTCCCTGGCGCTGTGAGGCAGCAGTGCTAACCCACTGTGGCACCGTGTGCCCCCCCTTAGGAAGGTGGGGATTTGTGACTTCTGTACATATGGACGTTGTGTATGTGCAAGTGAGAGAAATATCAAACTGTGTGGAGTGAGAGTCCGTCTCGGAAACTCTGCTCAAGATGGCAGTACCGAGAATGAAGCAGAAGGATCAGGTTCAGCCAGGAAACCTCAGGCCTCAATGCCGAGGCGAGCAGAAGAGAGAGATCATGATGATGGAAATGAGAAGAGCAGGGGAGGAAAGGGGATGGTGGAGGGAGAAGATGCAGTCAGAGAGGATTGAAGGAAGTAGGAGGGGAGTTGACAGCTGTGAGGGTTCGAGAAGAAAAGATTCAGATAAGATGAGGGAGGCCAGTATTTGTCCCTCGACCAACATTAGTAAAAATCTCATCTCGTCATTAGCATCCTGCTGCTTAAGGGAGCTTGCTTTATACAAATTGGCTGCAGATTTTCCCAAAATACAAATGATTACACTTCAAAGTACTTAATTGGCTACAAAGCATGTTGGGGTACTCTGAGATAGTTAAAAAAACACTAAATGCAAATTATTTATTTCTTGAGAGGTACTGAACCAAAAAGTAGACTGGTAATTAGCCATAGTCCACAGCGGGCTTTAGGCATCTCTCTCTGTTAAAGGCAAGTGGTTATATAGCTTGACGGACACCACTTCACATCAAGCATGGAGGGAGGAAGGCCCCCATGAACTTCTCCAGTTGGTATGGTGATTGGTATGGTATGGTGATTGAACCCGCGCCATTGGTATCATTCTGCACCACATTCTGGCCAGTTAGCTAACTGAGCTAACTTAATGAATTAACAATGACGGGATGAGAGTAAAGTTTGTTCCACATTCTCTGGCGACTGGGGGGTTACGAGGGGAGGAGGAAGCACGGGGGAGAGGGTATGAAAACAATATTCTGTATTAGAATATCAAAATGCTAAAAAGTGTCTGAGCCAATTGCATATTATGACCCCTTTGCAAAGAGGTGGACTCTTTAAACCTTACAACCTGAACACAAGACGTGTTTATATCTTCATTATATGGAATGGTATTTTTCTTTTAACTCTCACAGTGCATTATATTCTGTGTGTTTTTTTCCCCCCAGCAACAATTGATTGCATTGAGGTTTCTCATTTAAATAGTTCAATTCGAATGACATTGTGAGTGGGATGAAAAATGAGAGAACATAAGAACTAGGAGCAGAAATAGGCCATTTGGAATTTAGAAGAAGGAGGGAGGGATCTTATAGATCCCTCGAGCCTGCACTGCCATTCAATAAAATCATGGCTAATCTTTTTGTGGACTCATCTCCACTTACCCACCCACTCACCATAACCCTTAATTCCTTTACTGTTCAAAAATGTATCTACCTTGTCTTAAAAACATTCAATGAGGTAGCCTCAACTGCTTCACTGGGCAGGGAATTCCACAGATTCACAACCCTTTGGGTGAAGAAGTTCCTCCTCAACTCAGCCCTAAATCTGCTCCCCCTTATTTTGAGGCTATGCCTCGGAGTTTTAGTTTCACCTGCCAACCTCCCTGCTTCTATCTTATCTATTTCCTTCATAATTTTATGTTTCTATAAGATGCCTCCCTCCTTCTTCTAAATTCCAATGAGTATAGTCCCAGTCTACTCAGTCTCTCCTCATAAGCCAACCCTCTCAACTCCAGATTCACCTAGTGAATCTCTTCTGCACCTCCTCCAGTGCCAGTATATCCTTTCTCAACTAAGGAGACCAAAACTGTACACAGTACTCCAGGTGCGACCTCACCAGCACCTTATACAGCTGCAACATAACCTCCCTGTTTTAAAACTCCATCCCTCTAGCAATGAAGGACAAAATTCCATTTGCCTTCATAATTACCTGCTGCACCTGCAAACCAACTCCTTGTGATTCTTGTGCAAGGACACCAAGTCCCTCTGCACAGCACAATGCTACAATTTTTACCATTTAAATAATAGTCCATTTTGCTGCTGTTCCCACCAAAATGGATGACCTCACAATTACCAACATTGTACTCCATCTGCCAGACCCTCGCTCACTCAAACTATCTCTATCCCTTTGCAGACATTCAGTGTCCTCTGCACACTTTGCTGAACCACTCATCTGCAAACTTTGACACACTACACTTGGTCCCCAACTCCAAATCATCTATGTAAATTGTAAACAATTGCGGTCCCAACACTGATCCCTGAGGCACACCACTAGTCACTGCCAGCCAGAAAAACACCTATTTATCCCCACTCTTTGCTTTCTGGTAGTTAACCAATCCTCTATCCATGCTAATACATTACCCGTAACACCGTGCACCGTTATCTTATGCAGCAGTCTTTTGTGCGGCACCTTGTCAAATGCCTTCTCCACATCCACCGGTTCCCTGTTGTGCACTGCACTTGTAATGTCCTCAAAGAATTCCAGTAAATTAGCTAAACATGACTTGCCTTTCATGAACCCATGCTGTGTCTTCCCAATGGGACAATTTCTGTCCAGATGTCTCGCTATTTCTTCCTTGATGATAGATTCAAGCATTTTCCCCACTACAGAAGTTAAGCTAACTGGCCTATAGTTACCCGCCTTGTGTCTACCTCCTTTTTTAAACAGTGGTGTCACATTTGCTTTTTTCCAATCTGCTGGAACCACCCCAGAGTCCAGCGAACTCTGGTAAATTTCCACTGACTCGTGTGTAATTTGATAAAAGTGCACTATTGAACTGAATTTTAACAGGTAATAATCAGTGGCAAAATGACAGCAAATGCATGACAGGAAAAGAATCACAGGATGCTTCATAATGCAAGGCAAATATGCCAAATGCAGTGTCAAAAATGTAAGTTTCTTCCGGGTATGGCCCAAAGCTCACCCTCAACAACCACCCCGCCCCCTAAATAAATACAAGTTGCACCCAGAACTCATTCCCTCTCACATGTTTGCATCTCATTTGTCTTTTTCTACCTATAGTGCCCTGGATGACTTGTTAAGTTTGGTTGCAGCTTAAGGCATGACAGATTAATGTCCCACTGTGCTTTTCATTGTTGCAAGTTTTGTACAAATTGTTATGGTTCAGGTTAGAAACTCCATAGTGTTCCATGGAGCCCGCCTGGATCATAAGTTTTGCATCTTCAATTTGGCGAGGATAAGCATAATATGTTTCACTTCAGGTATGATTCAAATGAGCCACTAGGGAGCTTGTATCAAACAAAGTCTATTTAAGAATATAGTTAACATGTATAGTAAGAAAATTAGCAAGAACTTTTATCAATTACAAACAAGAAACAAACAATGATAATGTATAACCATTAGCAAAGATATCTACAATGTTCCAATCAAACGAATCCCATAACCAAAAGACCCTTTTCACAGGTTTAACACAGCACAGACTAATGCTCATGTGATACTGGAAATTGAGTCTGTTAATTGGAGAATTGAAAACACTCAGTCTTAATTCACTCAGAACAGTTTGAAGACCAGACAGCTTCCCAAAACACCAGAGAGCCTCTGGTCCAGCCCCCAACAATAGCAGATTTTCATCCTTCAGAAAAGCAACAGAATTTTCAAAACAACAGGGAGAGAGAGAAAACACTTCTTTTTAGCTTGCTGTCCCTTCTAAAACGAAAACCTGCAGCTCTAAGCTACAAATTAAAAAAAACTGTCTAAAAACACATAACCACCCTCCTAACAATGCAGGATCATAAAACAGGATCATAATCCCAAAGTAAACATTAACAACCCCATTTAAGCCACTTAAGTAGCAATAAAAGGACTCATTGTAGTCAGCCTGGCAACATAATGACATCAGCTAAAGCTGTGGGCTGCAAAACACTGACTGAGAGCTGCAGAGATCATGTTTTTTTTAAAAAAATCTCTTAAAGGTACACTAACATCACAAAATCCATCAGGCCTCCCACTTTCATCAAGTGGTGGAATGTGACCACGAAATGTATTTCCTGATATTTAAGTATAATTAAAAGGAACCTGACGTATTTGTTCACTTTGAAACAGAGGCTTTGGCCAAAGGCCTTTATTCAGGGCTATATTTTGGTCTTGTACCACCTTTTGAGTTAGCAACTTTTTTTTTGCAGGGGTCTGTCAGCTTTCCTGACTCTATCGACTGACAGATTTGGCCTGGTGCTCTGAATCCTGGATGATGACTCTGTCAATAAACAGAACAGGGCCTGGAGGCTGAGCCATCCCAGGGGATGTGATTATTCTCACTTTTCACACCTCCCAAACGTTATTTTAGATTAGCTACAATTGTCATGTCAGAATGCCACCATTACAGAATGCCTCTTATTAAAATTACCATTACATTACCTAAATCTATTCGACGCTTGATCTAATGTACCCCTTTTATGGAGATTTAATGAACCTTTGTTAAAAGGTCCAGATGTTCTTGAATATTTAGATGCTGATTAGAACTCCTTGGTTATATTCGGGTGAGATTCACTTACCTCAGACAATGATCTTACCAAGAACTGGATACTTTGCTGGGAGTCAGCAGAAAATGAGACATGGGTCTGATCTGGTTTTTCTTAATGTGGTGACCTCTCACAGCAGTTATGAAGTAAGCTGTTTGTGGAAGCTCAATTGAAATTGGCACGCAATCGCCCAATTATTGGGTCAGATAGAATGGAATGCTGGTGTGCTTCATGAGCCCAGCACCAAAACTGGGATCAATTGTCAGAAGAGGCTCGTGGAAATACCTATTTAATAACCAATTAGGTTAATTAAAAGCATTTATTTAAGTAACATTGCAAAAAAAATGTTCAGGCATTTCTTTGATTTAAAGTTAAAAGTTTGTTTATTTATTAGTATCACAAGTAGGCTTACATTAACACAGAATTGAAGTTACTGTGAAAATCCCTTATTCGCCACACTCCGGCACCTGTTCGGGTACACTGAGGGAGAATTTCGCACAGCCAATGCACCTAACCAGCACGTCTTTTGGACTGTGGGAGGAAATCAGAGCATCCGGAGGAAACCTGCGCTGACACAGGATGAATGTGCAGACTCCACACAGGCACTGATCAAAACCACGATTGAACCCGGGTCCCTGGTGCTGAGGCAGCAGTGCCAACCATTGTACCACCATGCTGCCCCACAGTAATGTTAAGTAATGTTATTGTGCCAGAGCAGACTGTATGGTGGAATCAGGATGAATAACACAGTGGAGCTTTTACTCTCAAAGAGATGGCTGCAGTAACCAGATTTAAAGTGAGAGAGCAGACTTCACAGGTAAATCAAAAGTTTGGTGCCATCTTAATAGTATCTGGGAATCATTAGTTGAAGCAATTGGGAACAGTTTGTACAACAGTCAAGACAATGAAATCCTGAAGGGTGAGCTGTGAAACCTTGATGCTGGATTCTTTGTTAAAAGTGAAGCGGAAGCTTTGTTTGAAAGAATAGTTGGAAAATCTGAACTGGATTCGTCATGCAAACTGCTAAGGGAAAGCACTGTTGTTTAAAAGAAGATTTGAAAGTGTCTTTTTGAAAGTGGAATTTGAAATCACTTTTGTGGAAGCTGGAGTTCATTGAGACAAGGCGGCTCACAGTAAAAATATCATCTGGGGGGATTCTGAGGAGAAATCCATAGACACGCACTTGGGTTCAGAACGGAGTGTGCGTTTGGCCACAGCCAGCTTGTGTGTTCAGAGGGACGTTATGTCACTGAGACCATTGTAGCTTAAGATATCATCATTAAAGAAGAAATAGCAGGCCATCTGGACAAGAATGGTTCAATTAAGCAGACGCAGCATGGATTCATGAGGGGAAAGTCGTGCTTGACGAACTTGTTGGATTTTTATGAAGATGTGACTAGTGCGGTTGACGGAGGGGAACCGGTGGTTGCGGTGTTCTTGGATTTCTAAAAGGCGTTTGATAAGGTGCCTCACAAAAGGTTGCTGAAGAAGATTGGGTCACACGGAGTTGCGGGTAGAGTGTTAGCGTGGATTGGGGATTGGCTATCCGACAGGAAGCAGAGAGTCGGAATAAATGGGTGCTTTTCTGGTTGGCAGATGGTAACTAGTGGCGTGCCGCAGGGATCGGTACTGGGGCCTCAACTATTTACCATTTATATAGACGATCTGGAGGAGGGGACTGAGTGTAGGGTAACAAAGTTTGCAGATGACACAAAGATAAGTGGAAAAGTGAATCGTGTGGAGGGCGTAGAAGGTTTGCAGAGAGATTTGGACAGGCTGAGTGAGTGGGCGAGGATCTGGCAGATGGAGTATAACGTTGACAAATGTGAGGTTATTCACTTTGGAGGAAATAATAGCAAATTGGATTATTATCTAAATGGAAAAAAATTACAACATGCTACTGTGCAAAGGGACCTGGGGGTCCTTATGCATGAGACGCAAAAACCCAGTCTGCAGGTGCAACAAGTGATCAAGAAGGCAAATGGGATGTTGGCCTATATCGCAAGGGGGATAGAATATAAAAGCAGAGATGTCTTGCTGCATCTGTACAGGGCATTGGTGAGGCCGCAGCAGGAATACTGTGTGCAGTATTGGTCCCCTTATTTGCGGAAGGATATACTGGCCTTGGAAGGATGGCAGAGAAGGTTCACCAGGTTGATACCAGAGATGAGGGGTGTTGATTATGAGGAGAGACTGAGCAGATTGGGTTTGTACTCGTTGGAATTTAGAAGGCTGAGGGGGGATCTTATAGAGACCTATAAGATAATGAAGGGGCTGGATAGGGTAGAGGTGGAGAGATTCTTTCCACTTAGAAAGGAGGCTAGAACTAGAGGGCATAGCCTCAAAATAAAGGGGGGTCAGTTTAGGACAGAGTTGAGGAGGAACTTCTTCTCTCAGAGGGTGGTGAATCTCTGGAATTCTCTGCCCACTGAAGTGGTGGAGGCTACCTCCTTGAATATGTGTAAATCACGGATAGATGGATTCCTGATCGGTAAGGGAATTAAGGATTATGGGGATCAGGCGGGTAAGTGGAACTGATCCACTTCAGATCAGCCATGATCTTATTGAATGGTGGGGCAGGCTCGAGGGGCTAGATGGCCTACTCCTGCTCCTATTTCTTATGTTAAGATATACTTTGTAGCCCATGTTTACCTCAACTTCTGTGGATATTCGTGAAGTTAAGGGGCGAGTCAAAAAAGTATTGTGTCATAATCCAACATAGCATGGTGGCACAGTGGTTAGCACTGCTGCCTCACAGAACCAGGGACCCAGGTTCAATTCCAGCCTAGGGTCACTGCCTGTGTAGAGTTTGCATGTTCTCCCCGTGTCTGCATGGGTTTCCTCCCACAGTCCAAAGATGCGCAGGTTAGGTTGATTGGCCATGCTAAACTGTCCCTTAGTGTCAAGGGATTAGCAGGGTAAACACGTGGGGTTACGGGGGTAAGGGCTGGGTGGGATTGTTGTCGGTATAGGCTCAATGGGCCAAATGGCCTCCTTCTGCACTGTAGGATTCTATGATTCTATTCTATGATTCATGTTTAATCATTTTTAAAAATTAAAACAAGTTGACGTTCCAGTGACTCTGTTGCTCCATGTTTTCTTCAAAAAAAACTAGTTAGTCTTTTGAGCCATGTTTCCATTCTGGGATCTTCCAGTTCAGTTATAACATCAACTGGGATTGTAACAACTCAATAGATGTATTTTAAGGGCATTAACAATAGCTCTGCACCTAAGCCAGCTCAATGCACCTCTCTCTGCCCATCGGAAAGGAGAGGTTTAAGACAGTACGTGGATAAGTTAACCTCCAAGGCATGACGTACATAATGATGAAAAGTCCAGAGTAGCCATTGGAATTTAGTGGAATGACCTTGAAGTGAATCAACTTTGTGCATTAAACTAAATTGCTATCCAGTGGGGATGTAGCTTAGGATCCTTCAAGAGATTTTGGGCTCTGTTAATTCCCCACTTTATTCAATATTTCACAGGTTTTTGACATGAGATTCAGTTGGCTGGTTTCTTGCTGGCTAAAATTGACAGACTCTGAGGATCCAAAGGTGATCCTTTAACCCTCGGCTGAGCATCAAATTGCTGACAGACAGCTTAAATTCTTAACATTGAATGATTCCCAAAACTCTCCATTATATCCATCCTGGCCTCATTGACTGATACATTCATACAGTTATTGAAAATGATTGCCCCATCTATTAGAATAATGGCTACTCCAAGTAGTTGCTGTATAATGTGCTACATTAGCGATCATCGAGAAAAAACAGTGCATTATTTCACTGAGACTTCAAACCGATTTAAGAGTAAAATAAACTCTTAAGAGCTATTAATTTGAGCTCGAATCGGTCCAAATTCTTTGCCATGGAGCGTGATATCTTCTTAAAATTTCAACACCCAGTTATAATATTTCCTCCAAATGATCAAGTCCAGCTTTCATTTGGGGCAAATTTAATAGTTGAGATTTCGCCTCTCAAGAATAGGTTCAGAAACATCTGGCTGAGATTTTCCAGGGACCTGCCGTAGGGGGGGTGCAGCAGCCCAGCCAAAAGCCCATGGACTTTCCTCAGGACCAGACGGTCTCGGTGGTGGGTGGGGCTAGTAAACCCAGCCCATCTGTCTAATCTCTTTGAAACCATTTTGCAACTCCAGTGGAATTGGATTAAAAATACAATTCAGCTTGGTCATTATGGCCAATTTGAGATAGTACCTTGCAAGATGAACAAATAAAGGGAAATCCTTCTATTTATTTTGTCCCTAATACCAGCCAATAACTCTACATCAAATTGTATGTTAGTTGGCTCCAATCAGTTTGTACTGATGCTTATCCTCCTTGGCATCACCTCTAAGTACTCTGGTTTCCTCCCACAATCTGAAAGACGTGCTGGTTAGGTGCACTGGCCATGCTAAATTCTCTCTGTGTACCCGAATAGGCGCGGGAGTATGGCAACTGGAGGATTTTCACAGTAACTTTATTGCAGTGTTAATGTAAACCTACTTGTGACACTAATAAATAAACATGAAAACTTTAGCTCCACATAGCAGTTGTTCTGATCCCCATGTATCCATGTTGCTCCCATTTCCATTTATTCCCCTTTCCTTCAACTGCCTGTTGGTAAATCTTGGCATTGCCTCTGAGTGTGTTCTGCAGTCTTGTAACCTTCAGTATGTAAAACCAAAATCTCTTCAGCTCTCAGACTGTCACTTTTAATCGTATACCATGTCCTTTGATCCAAATCCATCAACTACTGGAAAAAAAACTGTTTCTGTCTACTCCATCCTATCCCGAGATAATTTTCAATACTGCTATGAAATCAGCTCATAATCTTATCCGTTCTCATAGGAACAGCCCAATTTGCAAGTCTTACAAGGTAGGCGGAATCCTAGCAAATCTGCACATCCGTCCTCGCTATTGTCACAGCATCCTTCCAATAGAATAGAGTCCAAAATTTTACACACTGTTCCAGCTGAGATCTCGCTAAGATTTTGTATTAATTTACCTACTTCAAGCTGCCGGTCTTGAACCTGTAGTAATAGAGCTGGTTTATTTTATTTTTTGTCTCCTCACAACCCCATCTGAATGGAAAGCCTGAGCTCAGGTCGCACCCAATGCCACTTTCCTCCACTTCGCAGTGGTGTTTTTGGAACTCTCAAATCCAAAATGCTGTTTGTTTGGAAGATCTTCCAATTTCTTGAATTGGATTGTACTCTCAGTGGGAGGATGGCTTGAACAGCTTATTGGCTGTTTAGAGGAGCCTAAAAATGTGCGTTATGTTTCCCAATTCAAACAAGCCAAAGTACTTGTGTTTTTTATGATTTTTATCCTCGATATTTTCTTGGATCACTGGCCATTTGTGTGAGCAGACCTTTTATCCTTCACGATCTGGAGTGTGTCGGGAAGGAAGCTGGTCCATACTGATAGCATATTTCCCCTCTCCACTCCCAGACCCCTTTAATAAATCAGACTCTTGGATAATCCTTTCATTTCAGCATTCCTCATTTGTAATAAACATTAGCGAAGTGATCCCAGGTTTGTTCTGTATGAGTTTGTGCGTGGTTGGATGCGTTGACTTTGTTCCAAGTGTTTCTTTACATAGGAACTGTTCTGTTGATGTCCAAGCCAACTGATCCATGATTTTCATGAAATAGTGGACAGAATTACAGAAGCTGATTCCCAAAAAAGTCCCATGTTACAGACACAGAATTTGATTTATTTGATCGCTGTGAAACAGTGACCCTTCTCCCGACCTTTCATGTAAAAAGTAGAATTGGTGAGCAGTGAAGCTTCATATTTCGGTGTGTAAGTAAGGATAATTCAATGAAGGTTAGAAATGTAAAGGAAATTGATATATTATTAGTAGTACTCGGGAGAAAACTTGACGTTTGGTGTCAGTCTGTATAGTTGTGCATGGTTTTGAGCCACACTGTTCAACAAGGGAGAAGAAAAGTTAGCAAGGGAGTGTTTAATGAGCCACATCTGTCCATTGGTCATACTCGGAGATGGTGCTGACTAAATGTAGAAATATTAATTATAATGGAAGCAATCATTATAAATGTTTTTTTCTTAAGTGGCACCATCTTGTTCTTCGCTGCAGAGTGAAACTTCACCTCCATTTCCCCTGAGCCAGCAGGAGACAGAAACTGTGAATTCGAGGCATCATTAAAAAAAAATTAGGTGGGAGATAATACATACTGACAAGTACAATCCATGTTTATTTACTCAGGTTCTTTGGGGAAAGAACAGTAAAGAATTTTAAATGGAACACCAACATTCTTCATGCATGTAGGCCGAAGGTCTGTTTTGGGTGACTCTTTTTAATGGGAGTATAGCAAGTTAGGCTGAATACTGCACATTTTCTGCACTAAAATGCGTGTAGGAAGGCTTTGAAGCTATGCGAGGCTTTAAGCCAGTTGTTGGCAGGAGTGATCACTGGGGATGTAGCAAAGCTGCCAGGGATTTGCAGCTGTATAAAATAGAGTGCCTGTCAATGCAGTTTGGAGAAAAGGTCATAACTGTTAACACTGACTGATAATGTGTCTGCGTGATACTGTAGAAAAGCTTCAGATAATGTGAATGGCATCCTACTGACAGCCACAGCACAATTACATTGCAAATAAGGCACAAACTATGCCACTTAATTGGTGATAGCTTGCTAGGATAAGAGATAAAGTGCATTACTGCGAGGCAGTTCAGAAAAGCTGAGTAAAACCCTAAATAAACATGGATTATATTTGTTAATATGTATTATCTCCGGACTATTTATTTATTTTTCTGTCAAGGCTCCTCAGTACCATGCGTTTCCTCCGGCGAGAGTGGGGAGAGAAGGTGACCTGCTATCCTCTTGCTGTAGATTTATAAGTGTATGCTGGTTCGATAGGTGGGAGCAATCCATGGTGTCTCTCTCTGTCTCTCTTGTTCTCCCCAAGGACAAGCTGCCTCTTGCAACCACCGCACACACCCTTTATCAACGACTCAGTAGGAATTGTACATGACATGTGCATTTTAGCTAGCTTTATTAGATCAAGAGCTTTGTACCTTCTTTTTTAAACAAATCAACAACTTACATTCTGCACGATTTTCTTTACCATTGGCTGAAGTTTGAAGGAATATAGGTTCACATACTAGTTTTCTGCACAGGTTTATTTGGTGGACTGGATATCTGACAATTGCTGTGGTCAGAATCCTCTGTCCCTGCAGGAGGTGAGGAAGGAGGTGGGCGAACTGGCAGGTTCATGGGACTGATACCTGACACCTTCCTGCCTGCATTCATATTAAGTTCTGGACAGGAAGGCCCATGGTCAACCTTCCCAGCCCGGCTCCAATTGAGTTCTGTAAGTGGTCAATTAATGACCACTTCAGGACCTCTCCTAGCCTCTGCTGCAATCTTCCCAGCTCCGGGTGGGCATGCCAACATGTGGCCTGCACAACTGGTAAAAGCAGGCTGCATTTTGCTGGAGGCAGTTGGGGGGGAGGGGCGGTTGGCTGTTGATCTGCAGAATTCTGTGAATGATCGAGGATACGGAGCTGAAGGAAGGCCACTCACCACACCCTCGTCCTTGATGCTGACCCCCAGGGACCACCCCCCCCCCCTACCATGTGAGAACCCCCACCCACAAAAGCACTTACTTTTTTCCTGAGTAGCTCCATGATCCTGATACGCTGAGAGCGGGGTGCTGTTCTAGCACCAGCCATCGCCTTCACTGTAGCGCTGCTAAGTGTACGAGCTGCCAACCTCTGGTTGGCTGGCAGCTCTTGGCGGGAAGTAATCTCCGGGGTCCTCAGTCTGGAGGAAGGCCAACCGCTGTCCACTTAACTGCCTGATGGGCAGGAGATACGGCAGGCCTTCGTCCTCTGAGCTGGCGTGGGTGCTTCACCACTTTTTGAGGCAGCGAACCAGACAGCCACTGAGAATGGAAGATTCTGCCCCCTGCTTGTGTCTCTAAACCAAACTAGTGACCAGCCTGAATCGGCACATTGCCCATTGGTCTGATGCTTTGTTTCTCTCTTTTGGAACATGACCCCACTTAGTGAAACCCACAGGTTTGTGAAGAGACAATAGGCAGAATATTCCACTCCCACTGGCATCAATGGTGGGGTCCCAAAACCCCTCCCACAGTTTGGGGACACATAAGGCTGCATAGTGGTTGTGTCAAAATGTAATCGGTTCGTTATGTGCCAATGGTGAACACAACACTAGTTAAGATTCCTGGTGGTTTCCTAGCTGGGATTGGCTATCTCTGAGGGAATTTTTTTGCAGAGTTATTTGAAGCTAAATGTGAAGAATTCAAGCCCGAGTGTCTTAAATATTTTTCTAGGTTTGACCAATGAATCTGGTGGACAAAAATATCCTCGAGTAATTTAGATCTGCTACATCAGGCATTAACACAATGAGAACGGATCAATTTGGTTAAAATCTCCAGCTTGGAGCCATAGGATGGCATCGTGGCACAGTGGTTAGCACTGCTGCCTCACAGAGCCAGGGACCCAGGTTCAGTTCCCGGTTCGGGTCACTGTCTGCGGAGTTTCCTCCGGGTGCTCTGGTTTCCTCCCACAGTCCGAATGATGTGCTGGTTAGGTGCATTGGCCATGCTGAATTCTCCCTCAGTGTACCGGAACAGGCGCCAGAGTGTGGCGACTAGGGGATTTTCATAGTAGCTTCATTGCAGTGTCAATGCAAGCCTACTTGTGACACTAATAAATAAAATTTTAAAAACTCAAAAGAATCTGGGTATGACCCCTTTAGTAAGGATGGTTGCCAGTTGATCATGTATTCATTAAAACAGCTGTACGATAATCTTAATCTCTTTCTCTGCAGGTGCCAGTGCTGAAACCCATGGATTTGATGGTGGAGGTAACTCCACGGAAGATCTTTGCTAACGCTCACACCTATCACATCAACTCAATTTCTGTCAACAGTGACTGTGAGACCTACATGTCAGCCGATGACCTCAGGATTAACCTTTGGCATTTAGGAATAACGGACAGGAGTTTCAGTATCCTTTGACTAATATGCATGTGTGTGGTTTCAAAGAATATTTGTGTGTCGATGAAATTACACTTCCTGATCATTTCTTTTGCTGTCCATAGACAAAATATGGATCTTGTACAGATGGATTCATTGAAACCCCCCAATATGAACGTTGGTTTCACATCCTACACCAACTGTGCAAATTGTCTCTTGTAAATTTTTCACGCACAATATTATAGTTTGGTAAATGAAAGCAAAGGATGTTTTTGCTACTAGTTTTGTTGCAGGAAATTATTATCTTTTTGTTTCATTTTTATGGCTTTGACATTTATATTTCATGTCACTTGGGGCTTTCAGTTTTTCATTCCAAAAATACCATCGTTAATTTCAGTGGAGTCACTCTTCAAATCTGGCTAGGAAGCATCTTAATTTGAAAATTCTCTCCATCCCTCACTCTTCTTGCCCCAGTACGCAAAAAAAATGCTTATGCCGGAACATCCGTAGGATACAATAGAATCATGAATGTTTTGATGAATGATCACATTTATCTGCAGGTTATCTGCATGCTTCATGATGTGGTGTTGCGGTTGCTGAGTGTATGTAAAGTGAACCTCACAACATGCTGCTTAAAGCATTTGAGAAGTAACATCATTTAGTCTTCCACCTCTCTCTCCTTCACATGCCCAGATGTTACGTAGAAAGACTGACATGACACTTCTCCCCATAACTACCAACAAAACTCCAGCTGTGATATTTGTTTCACTGAAGTAATTATTAAATATTTTAAAACGGGAAAATTGCCACCACCCCCTCATGAAAAATTGTCCATAGTTTGTTGAAGTTTTTTAGAAAGTAAATATTCATGATGGTCAAGGTGAAGGACGCTGTGTTGGCAACAAGTGCGCTCAAATCAAATGCAGCACAAGTAGTGACCAAACCTTCTTGAGGGGCAGTAAATCCTGGCCAGGGACACCCATTTCCCATGAAAGAATTTTGTCAGAATCTTTGCCTCATTTCAGAAGGGCATCCCTGGTGCTGTGGTCTCGATTTCCACATCTTCCACGTACAAATAACAAAGACAGTTTTCCACGTGGGACTCACGGGTAATAGGAACCACCAGAAACTAGACTGAGATTGGTCAGATACATTTCATTATACTCGCAGATCCAGTAAATAGGCTTCTCATGCCAGTTTGATTTATGAATTCAAGTCATAGAGGTGAAAAAATAATACTCTTAAGGTCACTGACGGTAGCCACTACAGAAATGATTATTAATCATCCCTGAGGTTCAAGTGTACACTAAGTTCTCAAGCTCCTGGCAGATATAGGATGGGATTTTCCAGCCACACTCGCCCCAAAGCTGGAAAATCCCTCCTGAGGTCAACGGAACTTTGCATGATCTGCCCCTTGCCTACTACGATTCCCATGGCGGGCAAGACAGGAAAGGTTGATTGGTCATGCTAAATTGACCTATTGTTGACCATAGCAGGGTAAATATGTGGGGTTAAAGGATTGGGCTTGGGTCCATGCAGACTCGATGGACCAAATGGCCTCCTTCTGCACTGTAGGGATTCTATGATTCAAAAGTATTGATGAGGGATGATAGTAGCCTTTAAACATAATTTCAAAGTAGTGTTTTACATCAGCAGACCTGAAACGATTGGTGTTAAGTATGGCCAAAATGACGTAGGGGCTGAGATGAAGGTGACTCTGAGCTGCAGGATTGTAGTAAATGGATAACAAGCAGTGGACAACAGGAGCTCAATCTGCCATTT
This sequence comes from Mustelus asterias, assembly GCF_964213995.1. NCBI lineage: Eukaryota > Metazoa > Chordata > Chondrichthyes > Carcharhiniformes > Triakidae > Mustelus > Mustelus asterias. The sequence goes on along the minus strand of NC_135801.1, from coordinate 20,146,127 downwards.
CCATTTTGCAGTATTGTCATTTTTGTTGCTCCAGATTTGAACTTGAATAACTTTTGCTTTTCGATTCTAGCTGTTGCGCTTGATTCAAAGCTAAACATTCAATATTGAAAATAAATGTCAGCAAAATGAATCTCTGCGGAAGTTTCTGCAAGCTGTAGCATTGTGGAAGCACAACCAGCTAACGATAATGTAAGCAACATTAGGGGCAGCACAGTGGTTAGCACTGCTGCCTCACAGCACCAGGGATCCAGGTTCAATTCCAGCCTTGGGTGACTGTGCAGAGTTTGCATTCTCCCCTTGTCTACGTGGGTTTCCTCGGGGTGCTCTGGTTTCCTCCCACAGTCCAAAGATGCGCGGGTTAGGTTGATTGGTCATGGCTAAATTGACCCTATTGTTGACCATAGCAGGGTAAATGTGTGGGGTTATGGGGATAGGGCCTGGGTCCGTGCAGACTCGATGGGCCAAATGGCCTCCTTCTGCACTGTAGGGATTCTATGATTCAAAAGTATTGATATGGGATGATAGTAGCCTTTAAAAATTTAAGGGACATCAGCAATATGGAGAGGGTAAATTTCACTTTTAGCAGTAAATGTGAAGCAGGTTGTGACAGAATGGGCACCTGTTACACACCCTCTTCCTTTTCCATTCCTTGAGGAAACCTGAGTTTGAATCTCAGTCTTGGCTGATGTTTATGTTTTGTTTTCCAATTGCACGTAAATGGAACTAGCCAAGTGCACCGTGTTGACTGAGGCTCCAGAGGGTTAACTCAAAGAAACCTAGTAGTGATGATGTTGCTGTAGATTTTTGCTTGTTGATTCGACCAGAGTCTTTCAAACTGCTTCCACCATCCATTAATCTGTGCACCAGAAGTGGTTTCAGGAGAGGAAGGCATTTTTTCAGGCTATACTATTGTACACTTTAAAAGTTATTTGTGTTAGACTGAGAATTTATCTGAAAGTAAATATATATTCAGGATCTTTTGTATTTAACCATTTATACAAACAAACATTTTAATCCTGTATCAAATATCTGCTCAGAACTTTTCCTTGAAACAGGAGATGCAGTTCTTAATCATTGTAATAAAATGGTCACATTGCTAATTGTGCATTTGGAGAGAAGATTGGAGAGTGCAAAATCATGAGATTGAGATGGAGCAGACAGAGAAAAATTGTTCATGTTGGCAGAAGGGTTGAGCACCAGAGGATATAACCTGAATGGCAAAAGAGCCAACGGCAACGTGAGGAGAAACATTTTTATGTAGCGAGTGGTTATGATCTGGAATGCAGGGCCTAAGAATGTGGTGGAGTCAGGTTCGATCATGGCTGTTGAAAGAGAATGGGATGAAAAGCTGAAGACAGCAGGAAGTTGCTGGGTTGAGGGGAAAGGGCAGAGGAGTTGGACAGGCTAAGTTGCCCCTGCAGAGAGACAACACGGACACAACAGGCAAACGGCCTCAGTCTGTGCTATAACCATTCTATGATTCTAATCTATGAAGACATTAGATGGGAAAACAGTTAATCTTTCTGGAGAAAGTTGATTTTACATTTGTTCTATTTGTTTTTGTCTGCTGTTATTATTAATGGCCTGGACCTTCAGAACAACGGCAATGCAAAGATCACCCGTCATCAGAGCTTGAGGAAGGCAACCTGACTGTGAAAGCGAGTTTTGGTGAACACCTTGTCAAACACCTGGAGGGAAATGGGAAGCAATGAAGGTGGACAGGGTGAAAGAGAAAAATGGAAATTCTGACAAAGGGTCATCCAGACTTGAAACATTGGCTCTATTCTCTCTCCACAGATGCTGTCAGACCTGCTGAGTTTTTCAGCATTTTCTCCTTTTGCAACAGCAATGCTAATTGTATTGCTGCTGCACTCAAATTCTCTTAACCTGACGCCACCGAGCATTTCTACTGGGGTCTTCCAATGCTAGCTTTAACTGAAGCACATTGTCTCTCAGGAAACCCTGAGAGTGGAGTAATGTCTGGTGAAGGTAGGACACAGCACCACCCCCCCCACCCAACCCCGCCTTTTTCACAGCACTAGTTACCATGTGATGAGATTAAAAGTCTAGCCTGAATGTTATTGAATGGGTGAGTGAATAGGTAGGAAAGGTTAGTTAGGTAATCCAATTTGGTGGGGAGGTGGTTGTGTTAGATCGGGGGTAGTCAGATGATCGGTGGGGTGGGGGGGAGTTGTTGTCAGGTATTTAGCAAGGTAGTCTGATGGCCAGGGGGTGATTGGTGAGTCAGTTACCCAGATTTTAAACTAGTTTTTGATCTATCTAGCAGGGATGTGTTAGCTCTGTTGGCTGGACAGCTGATTCGTGATGCAGAGTAACGCCAACAGCGTGGGTTCAATTCCCATATCGGCTGAGGTTATTCATGAAGGCCCTGCCTTCTCAACCTCGCCCCTCAACTGAGGTGTGGTGATCCTCAGGTTAAAATCATCACCAGTCAGCTCTCTCCCGCAAAGGGAAGAGCAGCCTTTGGTCATCTGAGATTATGACGGCTTTACCTTTGTTTCTTGTGTAGGTAACCAGGTAAGCACACCTGAGCTGCCTGAAGTGTCCGACGCTAACTCAGACTGCTGAGGGGGCCAGGGAGCTACTACTTATTAATGAAATTCTTTACCTATGGTAGAAAAACAGGAAGAGACAATAATTTACTTTCAGGTAATTTCTCAAAAACAACTTACCATTGACTGACTGTCACCTGTACTGATTCCACAAAGGTGGCATGACAAAATCCTCCACATTAGTTTCACAAGCGGGTGGCACCTTGGTGAGCGCTGCTGCCTCTCAGCGCCAGGGATCCGGGTTCAATTCCAGCCTTGGATGACTGTCATTTGTGGAGTTTGTACAGTCTCAGCAAGTCTGCGTGGGTTTCCTCTGGGTGCTCCGCTTTCCTCCCACACTCCAAAGATGTGCAATTTAGGTGGATTGGCCATGCTAAATTGCCCCTTAGTCAGGGAGACTAGCTAGGGTAAATACCTGGGGTGAATACGTGGGATTACAGAGAATGGGGCTGGGAGAGTGGGCCTAGGCAAGATGCTCTGTCGGAGAGTCGGTGCAGACTCGATGAGCTGAATGGCCTCCTCCTGCACTGTAGTGATTCGATGAGATAGAGTCACCTTGGATCATATCAACTTGAAAATCTAACTGGAGACGCCTTTATTCAGTGCTGGTACTTTTCAGATTGGAAACTATAATAATGCGACAGTGTCATCCCTGCATAATGATGCCCAGAAGAGCACTTGGGACTGAGGTCTCATTACGACTATTCAATCTAAAATGGCTTGCAGCAAAGGCACATTGTCGTGGGACGCGGGTCATTATCAATCGAGTGTTGGTAAAATAACACAATTGGCAATGCACTGATAAGTGTTGCTTTCAGATTACGGGCAAGAGAGCTCAGAGGCAGGTACTGTGTTGCCATGACAACCATGTTGCTCTTTCCACAATGTACTCATCCTCAGCCACTGAATGTCTAAAGTGGTCATTTCATATTCTGACGGATGTTGAACCTGGCCTTGGTAGCATCCATTAATGACAAACTAGCTTCCCGAGTTCCTGAGAGATTAATTTTGTTATGCTGAAGTGAGCCAGCGTTTGCATTAGCATAAGGTAAGAGGATGATAGTTCTTTAAAAAGATGCCAAGCGGTATTATAGAGCATTACTCATGCCACTAAAATAGAATTTCTATAGAACTCTTAATACAGAAAGAAAATACTGCGGATGCTGGAAATCTGAAATAAGAACGAAAGCAAAGATGCAAAAAGTCGTCAGTTTTGTGGAGAGGAACAAGGGTTAATGTTTCAGGTCAATGGTGTTTCATCAGAACTAAAGAAAGATGGTAATGTCAGAGTTTTTAGACCAGTAGAAGGGAAGGGACGGGAAGAAGATCTGCGATGGGGTGGAGACCAGGAGAGGCCAAAAGATCTTATGATACAACAGTTAAAGAGAATGGAAATGGATATAGTAAAGAAACAAAGGTTGTGTCCAAATGAGGTATGAACTGCCACATAAGGGGATAAAGAAAGAACACGACAAGACCAACCCACCAAAACAAAAAATAAAGAAGACAATAACATGTAGGACAAGATGGAGGCAGAGGTTTTATTTGTCTTTTATAGGATGCGGGCATTGCTGGCTCGGCCAGCCTTTATTCCCCATCCCTCATTGCCCTTGAGAAGGTCACGAGGAGCTGCTGCCTTGAACCACTGTAGCTCACAGTGCTGCTGTTGGGAAGGGAGTTCCAGGATTTTGACCCAGCGACTGTGAAGAAACTACAATGTGGTTCCAACTCAGGATGATGTGCGGCTTAGAAGAAAACTTGTAGGCAGTAGTGTTCCCATGCATCTGCTGTCCTTGCCCTTCTAGATGGTAGAGGTGCTATCGAAAGAATCTTGGAAAGTTGCTACACTACATCTTATAAATGGAACAGGCTGCTATCACTGTGTATCGGTGGTGGCAACATGTATCGCCAGCATTTATTGTTCATCCCCAATTGCCCTTGAACTGAGTGGCTTGCTATGCCATGTCACAGGGCAGCTAAGAGTCAATCACATTGCTGTGGCTCTGGAGTCCCACATCAGCCAGACCGGATAAGATTTCCTTACCTAAAGGATGTTAGTGAACCACATGGGCTTTTACAACAATCGACAATGGTTTCAAGGTGGTCATGAGACTTTTAATTTCAATTTTTTATTGAATTCAAATTTCAACATCTGCTGTGATGAGATTTGAACCCGGGTCCCCAGAGAATTACCCTCAGCGTCTGGATTGGTAATCCAGTGAGAATACCACTAGACCATTGCCTCCTCTGCCCTTAACATTAATCCTGCACTCACCTGATGAAGGAGCAGCGCTCCGAAAGCTCGTGCTACCAAATAAACCTGTTGGACTTTAACCTGGTGTTGTGAGACTACTTACTGTGCCCACCCCAGTCCAACGCCGGCATCTCCACATCATTAACATTGATGTTAATACATTTAGAGAAACAAACTTAATTAGAGGTGTTGTTTGTACTGTGAACATGGAATCATTTCCCTCCATGGGCTTGGTGGACTATCTTTGGGTTTGATGATCAACCCATTTGAATTTTACTCTGGTTTAGCCATTGACGGCATCACCGGGTCAGTGACTCTGGTGAGGAGAATGGTCGGGTTGGAGAATTTGCATTATTTCATTCACTCGTGCCACCAAATCGGATGTTTGTCCAGTCTAAGTCACCACAGCTATTCTCCAGTTATTTAGGGTATATTCTACTATATAACTAGATAAATCTGAAAGGAGGGCAAAACCAGCCCAGGCTGACCTTCCTGTTAATTTCTATGTTCGTATACTCACTTTGTAATAGTCTCTTCCGGAAAGTGTAACGTGAGTTAAGAATTGACAGTGAGAATGGGCTCTGTCATAATCACCTATCCCGTATCGGTATGTAACCCACATACGAATACCACAAGGGCATCTCCGGCCGATGACAAAATATCCCAGCATTAGTCAGTCCCTTCAAAAGATGGGAAAATATTGGCAAGACTAGGTAAGATAATCCTTTTAAACCTTGCAGTCAAATACATGCTTCTAGTCAGCCCCTCGTCTGTTCCTTTTGGGTTTTTTGTTCCATGTGTGATTTATGGGCATCAGCACCAGTCTGGGCTGGTGGTGAATGCTGCCATTATTTTTTGTGCGATTGATGTATGATCGGAATTTAATGTGATCAGTTCTAATTTATTGAGGAATGGTGGCTAGTCATTAAGAAATTCTGTGCTTACCAAATATCTCACTAACGTTGTCTTAATTTGTTAACTGCCATAGTGAGTCAGTGGAAGGATTTTATGGGGGTCTCACACCAGTGAGAGGCCTGCGTCACCTCTGTCCCATTCTGGAACTCAAATGGACAGTGGTGAGTCTTCCCCAGGATTTGGGATACGGGGGCAGAAGTACTAGCCGCCCTGCCCATGGGGAGCTACCAGCCAATCAGGAACGGTCCTTTCCAGACAGTGCCACCGGAAGCAGTGGTTGCTACTGGTAATACACCCACCCAAGGCCTCAGACTGTTGAGGAATCCAGACCCCAGATGAGTGAGGGCAGGATGGGGGTCATGGGGAAGGGTTGGCTGGCTGTGGGTGGAAGGGGGAGGAAGAAAATGGAGGGTAGGTGCACCTCAGCGGGATCTTTCTTCTCCACCCCCCCCCTTCTCTTCTGACCCCGGGTCCCACTATCAGGAACTGACTCCCTTTGAACGAGGGATCGCAGCCTGCAAGCCTGACAAGGGTTTGCTTTCCAAGCTTGCTGCATGGTGGGCTTCCCCCACCTGCTGGTGTTGAGTGCCAGTGGTGGCTGGATGAGGCTCTGAAGTGGTTGCTGTCCATCAGTTTTCCTGGGCCTGGACTTAATTGGGCAGAAACGGGAGAACCCAGGACAGTGTCCTCACTCGGCACATTCCCACCGTATTAAATATTGTCCCACTTCCAAACACTCTGGGGTGGGGAAGGGACATTCGATTCTGCCCTGTGTTACAACATAGCTGATATCCGGTCACTGTTTGGCCTTGCACTATACATTTTGAACAGGCCAGGCTTTCGTTATCTGGGGACTGAGGTATCAGCAGTTTTTTTTCTCCCTAATTGACACTTGCTGATTGGCAATCAAACGCTGAATTCCTCATTTTTCATTTCAAGCCCTATTCCTGGAACTGGACAATGCCTGCGTCTCGAGAGATTTGGCAGATGACTGGATTCTGAGCGAGTAAGGAATCTGTGTCCAAGTTGTCTATAATTTATTAAAGCAGAATTAGTCTTCACAGCAAGCTGCACAGTAAAATCTGCACACCACATCGGAAGAAAACCCAAGGCACTTTATAACACAACCTCATTATCTTGTGTTGGGAGATTATAGTTGAACAAAATGATGACTGGGACACAAAAGCCTGGCTCATTTCCTTTTGACGTTAGTTGTGAAATGATGGAATATTTATTTCAGCAAAACCAAAATCACAATTACAGAAGTATTGCGGCACAGAAGAATGCCGTTCGGCCCATCGTGTCTGCACCAGCTCTCCAAATGACTTAATGCCATTCCCTGCCTTTTCCCTTGTACCCCTGCACATTGATTCTATTCAAGTAATCATCTAATACCCTCTTGAATGGCTCGATTGAACCTACCTCCACCACACTTCCAGGCAGTGCATTCCAGATCCAAACCGCTCGCTGTGTGAAAAGGTTTCTCACTCTCGTCACATTTGCTCCTTTTGCAAATCACTTTAAATCTGTGCCCTCTCGTTCTTGATTCTTTTGAGTGGAAACAGTTTCTCCCTATCTATTCTGTCCAGCCCCTCATGATTTTGAACATCTCTATCAAATCGCCTTCTCCTCTCCAAGAAAACAGTTCTCATCTCTCCAATCTATCTTCATTCTGCCTAATTCTTGGAACCATTCTTAGAATCATAGAACAGAATCATAAAATCCCTACAGTGCAGACAGAGGCCATTCATCCCATTAAGTCTGCACTGACCACAATCCCACCCAGGTCCTAATCCTGTAACCCCACATATTTGCCCTGCTAATCCCCTGACACTGGGGTCAATTCAGCATGCCCAATCAACCTAACCCGCACATCTTTGACCTGTGGGAAGAAACCGGAGCACATGGAGGAAACCCTCGCAGACATGGGGAGAATGTACAAACTCCACACAGGCAGTGACCCAAGCTGGGAATCGAACCTGGGTCCCTGGTGCTGTGAGGCAGCAGTGCTAACCACTGTGAAACTGAGCCGCCTTCTTATTAACCTCTTCTGCAGATAGTCTTTTTTATGCTTATTTTGAAGCATTGGAAGTGGATTGCATTGGAAATGAATGCATCCGATTGTAGGATTTGCCAGGCAGCAAGCTATTAATTGCTGTAGCTTCACTTCATACCCAAAATCCTGGACTTTGCCTTTTCCTGGGCACCATGTCAATATGCCAGTCCACTTACCCCTTACTTCCTTAGCAGGAAGGAGGCATTTGGCACGCAAAGTTGTAAATGGCATGGTTTATTTGATTGTACCTAATCAGATATTCCAACATAAAAGTACAATTATAGTTTGATGTTTAATTGCTGAGTCGGGGTTAAATAATGCAATTGGCAAACATATTGGGTGGAATTTTCCCCAAAACATTCGGGGTGGGATTTTCCGGCTGTGCTCGCCCCAAAACTGGAAAATCCCACCTGAGGTCAACAGACCTTTGCATGGTCCACCCTCTGCCCGTTACGACTCCCATGGTGGGCGGGACGGGACTGTGATGCTCGAGACCCAAGGGGAAAGCCGAGATGGATCATTCACTGGGCACTCCTCACTGAAGTTTGTTGCAAATGCTTCAGCCTTGTCTTTTCCACTGCACTGCTCAGCAACCCCCCTCATTGAAGATGGGGTGTATTTGTGGAGCCTTTTCCTCCTGTTAGTTATTTAATTGCCCACCACCATTCACAACTGGGTGTGGCAGGACTGCAAAGCTTATATTGGATCCATTGTTTGTGGGATTACTTAACTCTGTCTAAGGTTAACTTGGTCCTAAGCATTGTTCCACATCTTTAAGGTGTCAGGTATTAAATTGTGGAGTTGGGGAATGTGACTATTCTGATTAATCCTCAGGTATTAAATTTTATTGAAAGTGACAATCTCAGTTGTTTTACACCTCTCCATTTGTAAGGTTTTTGGCTGCGTTTGAGAGATAAAGAGAATTGAATTAATATATGGAAAAAGAGGTTGCCTTCTGAACTGCTGATACTCACGAGTACTTCCTTATTTTTCTATTTGGCAAAATGTATCTATTTATTTATTTCCTATATTTAGATACATATATTGATTAGTTGGTTCCATACCTGTTCAGGTCAACTAGAATGATCCCAATTGAAATTCTCTTCCCGCACCTAGTGGTGCACTAAGGCAGACTTTCATCTGTTTCCATAGCAAGTAATTCCAGGAACAGGTCACTAATCTGTCACCAGGGGCTTATAGCTTGAGGCATGCCACTCCACATCAAGCGTGGCTGATGTGCTTGCTGTTCTTAAGGCCAGCCACTGGTGTGTTTGGAAGGTTGCAGGTTGACGTATTCAATCTGGTTGACTTGTTATGAATGTATCTTCCGTGGCCATTGAATCCTAGGGTGGGACTCAAACCTGGAACTTCTGGCTCAGATCAGGGACACTACCCACTGCACCACAAGACCGCAACTAGATTGATAGATATCAGTCAGTAACTTTGTTGTGCTCTATCATAGTGACACAGAATCACAGAATCCTACAGTGCAGAAGGAGGCCATTCAGCCCATCGAATCTGCACCGATCACAGTCCCACCCAGGCCATATCCCCATAACCCTATGCATTTACCCTAGCGAGTCTCCCTGACTAAGTGGCAATTTAGCATGGCCAATTCACCTATCCCGCACATCTTTGGAGTGTGGGTGGAAACCGGAGCACCTAGAGGAAACCCACGCAGACACGAGGAGAATGTGCAAACTCCACACAGACAGTGACCCAAGCGGGAATTGAACTCGGGTCCCTGATGCTGTGAGGCAGCAGTACTAACCACTGTGCCACCGTGCCGCCCCAAGACATGAAGTAACTGTGTGAAATATTAATCTTTGTGCTTTGCAGAACGATAATAATTTTTGATTTTGCCCTGCTCTTATAAAACTTGTGACTTTGTATACCTTGAGTTTCTGGATGCTTTGACACATACTTATAATGTAAATATTAAAAAATATAGTCAGTCAGTCACTCCAATTAATCTTAATTGACTGTTATTCTTTGTAGTTCTAGCAGTGTCACGGTCAGTTTGGCAACAGAGGTGACTTCAGTGTATGATATGTTTTTTTTTCTAACAATTTCAATTCTAGTTGTTTGGTAGTCCTGAACTTGAGTATAGCTGAAAAAAGAAGAGGTTTGTCAAAACTTGTTGTCTTGCACACATCAGGATACTTGTACTATGTGAGAGGAAAGTGCTGATTGGTTGGCCGGTCAACTCTGATTTGCATAGGCTTTGCCATGGAGAATACAGTAAGTGACTGACAGGTAACATGCCAAACATAGTTTGAAATTTAAACTAGGCTGTTTGACCCTGATTGGTCAAGACATTGTCCTGAGTCAGCAATTGGCCATCACCTATTTTGTTTAGCTGAAACAGGCACAATGTGTATATGTGTCCTTTCTGTCTGCAAAGAACAGGGCCCCTGTGTTAATATGTGTAGCTTCAACTGCACACAAATGCGAGCCCAACTAACATACATGGATTGTCAGTGTAATTTCTTTCAGCAAATTCAATTATTTCACTGCAAAAATGTTAAATAAGTTGTTATCTTCCTTGAAGAACATATCTTAATGGAATCCTGTGGGGATATTGGTGATGGGGAATGGTCATTGTGGTTTTGCTGGTATTTGATTGCGGGATGTTGGGATTATTTGGAAAGCTGTTTAGTGTTTGATTCTCGCCACCACTCCACCTTAAAAAAAACATAAATGTTTCCTTACTCGAAGTGATGATTGGCATTGACTGAAATACATTAGAGTGGCAGAAATCCATCAGGTGCCCTTGCAGTTTAATTGGATAGCTTTGTGGAAGCTATGGGTGCCTAAGGTACACTGCCTTGCAATGAGAAACGTGACCACAAATGGAAAAGCAAATGTACTTTACCCTACTCTGTGAGAGTCACTTGAAGGTGAACCAATTCTTTATCAATTACTGCAGTATTTTTCCACATTTGTCAGTAAATTACTTCAACTGCCTGCAACCTGTAGTGGTTGAAAACTATTGTTTAGCAGCCTTGTGCTTCCAGTATATTGTCAGTAGAGATATCATTCAGTAAGACTGGATATATTCATTTAACTTTTATTTTTAAAATTTTACTTTGGCTCGTCGTATTACAAGACATACGTTGGCATAGTGTTCTGATGGTGTTGCATGCTGGTAAGATCTGCCGACGACCATGAAAGCATTGTCGATTGTCGGAAAAACCCATCTGGTTCACTCATGTCCTTTAGGGAAGGAAATCTGCTGTCCTTTCTCAGTCTGGCCTGTATGTGACTCCAGAGCCACAGCAGTGTGGTTGACTCTCAACTGCCATCGGGCAACTAGGGATGGACAATAAATGCTGGCCAACCAGCGACCCCCATGTCCCACGAATGAATAAAAAGAGTTGATTCTGAGATTAGATTCACACTTTGAAGTCGCTGCCAGATTTGTGTTTTCATAATAAAGACTTTGTTCCTTTATATGGTGGCTTGGTTAGTGTTCAATGGTTTATTTTGTGTCCGTTGATTCCAGTAGCATGCTAACAGTTGTCCACATGTGAACAAGTTCAATGGTGGATTCACAATTGCAGTATTATTAAATGTTCAAGGGCGGTACGGTGGCACAGTGGTTAGCACCGCTGCCTCACAACGCCAGGGACCTGGGTTCAGTTCCGGCCTCGGGTCACTGTCTGTGTGGAGTTGACACGATCTCCCCATGTCTCTGGGTGCTCCGGTTTCCACCCACAGTCCAAAGATGTGCAGGTTAGGTTGGTTGGCCATGCTAAAATGCATAGTAACAGCATGAAACAACATAAAACATGGAGATTTGACTTAGATGCGAGCAGATCTGCACATGCCGATCCAAAGATTGACACCTCAACCATTTCCCATCTCGGAGGATGCATTCTAATATTACAAAATTTTCTATTAAGGTTCCTGAACCCAGTGACCAACACTGAATCTTTTAGTTCTATTACCTCTTTAAAAAATACACCACAACAATACCTGTTCAGGAACGCTCAAACCCACCAGAACAATTGAAAGACATTCGCATTTATTAAAGGAATTATTAATATATTGCAATATAAACTAACCATTGAACTTCCAACTTAACAAGCACAAACGATTTAGAATCATAGAATCCCTACAGTGCAGAAGGAGGCCTTTCAGCCCATCGAGTCTGCACTGACAACAATCCCCCCCCCCCCCCAGGCCCTATCCCCGTAACCCCACAAATTTACCCTGCTAATCCTCCTGACACTAAGGAGCACTCCATCCATTACCTTCAACATCCACTCCTTCCACCATTGATGCACAGTTGCATCAGAGCGTACAATCTATAAGATGCACTGCAGCAACTCACCAAGGCTCTTTCAACAGGACCTTCCTGGCCCGTGATCTCCACCTAGAAGGACAAGGGCAGCAGATGCAGGGGACCACCACAGCCTTCAAGTGCCCCTCTAAGCCCTACACCACCCTGACTTGGAACTATATTGCCATTCCACCATCCTGACTTGGAACTATACCACTGGATCAAAATCCTGGAATTCTCTCCCAAAAGCACTGTGGTTGGACCTACACATGATGTGGAGATGCTGGATTGGGGTAGGCACAGTAAGAAGTCTCTCAACACCAGGTTAAAGTCCAACAGGTTTATTTGGCAGCACAAGCTTTCGGAGTCTCGCTCCTTCATCAGGTGAGTGAGGACTTGTGTTCACAAACAGGGTATATACAGACACAAACTCAATTTACAAGATAATGGTTGGAATGCGAGTCTTTACAGGCAATGAAGTCTTAAAGATACAGACAATGTGAGTGGAGAGAGGGTTAAGCACAGGTTAAAGACGTGTATTGTCTCCAGCCATGACAGTTAGTGAGATTTTGCAAACCCAGGCAAATCGTGGGGGTTGCAGATAGTGTGACATGAACCCAAGATCCCGGTAGAGGCCGTCCTTGTGTGCGGAACCTGGCTATCAGTTTCTGCTCAGCGATTCTGCGTTGTCATGTGTCGTGAAGGCCGCCCATTGTTGGACCTACACCACATGGATTGCAGCAGTTCAAGAAGGCAGCTCACCACCACCTTCTTGAGGGCAATTTGAGATGATCAATAAAAATGCTGGCCTAGCCAGAGGCACCCACATCCTGTGAAAGAATAAAAAATAAGAATCAAATGAGTGTTATTCGTAGGATTTTACTTAGCAAAGTCTGGTATTTCTGTAGGATTACAAATGAACAAATCAAGAAATTATGATTGTGAACAACTGTCTAGTTTTTTTTGTATTTTAGCTCGGGTTCATTTTTTTCAATTTGCTTCATTTGTCATTAAGGACGGAACACAGATTTTTGTCACACATGGAATATTTCTGTCGTAAATTCTGAAGGCAATTACAGTCTGCAGTACTGTCTCCTCTTCATCTCAATTAACTCTCCGTCTCTCACTCTCTCTAACTCAATTAACACATTTTCTCACTCTCCCCTTCTCCCTAGGTCTACCGAGCTCCACCTCACTCATTTTTCTTACTGTTTTTGGTAACTTATCCATACAGAATTATTTTAACGCATTTATGCTTTCACACACATCGCCTCTCGGAGCTACTATATTGCTTTTGTGGAGAATGCATTCTTCAATTGTATGAGATAATTAGAAAGTAATAGTGGTGGTGTTTGATGTCGAGACACACACAGTGGAACTTTGCAGTTTCTGTATTTGAACAGACTTGAGGGTCCAACAATCCACATGATTCTATTAGACAGCAAATTCTAAATGTCTGAAACTTTCCCATCTCCAGACTGGAAGAAAAAATACTTGACAATCAAAAACAGCTGAAAATGTGGTGAGGTGCTGGATTTTTCTCAAATCTGAACATGTTATATGAACATAAGACACATTGGGAAACATTACATGATGGTAAAACCATAAATTGTGATTCTAATTGAGCCAACATAATTTTTTGTGCTTTTGTAGCCCTTTTTTTGTAGTTGGTTGATGCACAAAGAAACTCTGAGATAAGCTGGGAAGTAGACGGACTTTTGTAACTTCACTGGATGAATTTTCTTGAGAAAGAATGCTCCTTGCATTAATAGCTGGCCTTTCCCTCAGAGCCAATACTTCTGAAGGTCCAAAAAAAGTTTAAAGTTTATTTATTAGTCACAAGTCGGCTTACATTAACACTGCAATGAAGTTACTGTGAAAATCCCCTAGTCGCCACACTCTGGTGCCTGTTCGGGTACACTGAGGGAGAATTTAGCGTGGCCAATGCACCTAACCAGCATGTCTTTTGGACTGTGGGAGGAAACCGGAGCACCCGGAGGAAACCCACACAGACACTGGGAGAATGTGCAATCTCTGCACACACAGTGACCCGAGCCGGGAATCGAACCCAGGTCCCTGGTGCTGTGAGGCAGCAGTGCTAACCACTGTGCCACCGTGCAGCCAATCGGGTGCTTTCAGTGTCTGGAGTAAATTGAGGGTGTCAGCATCGCTGTTCATGCGAAGTATTGTCTTTGCTGCTCCTCTGTGAAGTATTAATGTGACAAATACCTTGTGTCTTTTCCTTAATGAAGATTTTAACCCAGACATTGTAGATATCAAGCCCGTCGACATGGAGGAATTAACTGAAGTGATCACAGCTGCGGAGTTCCACCCCCACCACTGTAACCTGTTGGTCTACAGCAGCAGCAAAGGCACATTGCGGCTCTGTGACATGAGGGCAGCTGCGCTGTGTGACAAGCATGCCAAATGTAAGCATTTGTTCTCAAATTGCAGCCGTCGGTTCAGGATTAAAATGTTAGTCATTGCAGCATTGCAGCATGCTGGTTTGCAGTTATTCAGCTCAAATTTCCGCATACGGTCTTTTGCCTGGTGGGTCAGCCGCCTGTTTGACCAGCTCTGTGATCTTTGTTTGGACAAGAATCCAGTATGTTGCCTATTGAACAAGCCTCTTAAAGAGCACTTTGTTTTGCATTCGGGAGAACATGATCCCTAAACCTAATGCCTAAGGGCAATGATGTCCCCCAGTTCTAGCTATTCCAGTTGTTTCTACCGCTAGGGACCAGGGGAAATGAGGATTCATGGAGTGGGGGCCATGTCTGTATCCATCATGTTTAAAATGACAGGATCTAAAGGTTCACGTGATCATTTTCAATATCTTTCTGATTGCTGGGATGAGGTAAGCACTTGGCTTACTAGCAGAATCTCTGCCCCCAGGCCCTGGATCAGTGTTTTTGTTCAATGGGTTTATGTACAAGTATTGTTATAAAATAATATAATTTATATGACCAAAGCAAATATACACTAAGGTATGTATCAAATATAATAATGCAGATATATCTGTGCACAGTGGTTAGCATTGTTGCCTCACAGCGCCAAGAACCCCGGTTCAATTCTGGCCTGGGTCACTGTCTGTGTGGAGTTTGCATGTTCTCCACGTGTCTGTGTGGCGTTTGCACGTTCTCCACATGTCTGCGTGGGTTTTCTCCAGGTGTTTCGGTTTCTTCCCACAGTCTATAGATGTGCAGGTGAGGTGGATTGGCCATGCTAAATTGCCCCTTAGTCTCCCAAGATGTGTAGGTTTGGTGGATTAGCCATGGTAAATGTGCAAGGTTACGAAGATAGGGCGGGAGGGTCGGCCCGGGTAAGATGCTCTGTCAGAGAGTTAGCGCAGTCTCATTGGCCTAAATGGCCTCCTTCTGCATATACGGGTTCTATGGAATATAATGCAATTAAGCATGATGAATCCATCTCTGGTTGAAGCTTTTAAAATGGACAGATTCTTGGTTCAGAATTCAGATAAATAAGGAAGTTGGCTTTCTTTCATTCTGACCTTCTGTCCTACTGTAAAGATAACCATGCACATCACTCTGTGCTTGCTTGTTTTCCGTAGCAGTTCATGCATCAGTCTGTAGTGGTTAAATGTTACTGAATTGAAGAATTGTCCTAAGATGTGCGGGTTAGGTTGATTGGCCAGGTTAAAAATTGCCCCTTAGAGTCCTGGGATGTGTAGGTTAGAGGGATTAGCGGGTAAATATGTGGGGGTAGGGCCTGGGTGGGATTGTGGTCGGTGCAGACTCGATGGGCCGAATGGCCTCCTTCTGCACTGTAGGGTTTCTATGATTTCTTTCTATGAATTGTAGTTACGAATATGTATTTTCACTGTACATGGCTGGACACTTTCTGTCACTTTATCTAATCACATGTGAACATACAAACATACAAATTAGGAGCAGGAGTAGGCCTCGGCCCCTCGAACATCCTCGGCCAGTTAATAAGATCATGGCTGATCTAATTGTAACCTCAACTCCACATTCCTGCCAACCCCTGATAACCTTTCACCCCTTGTTAGTCAAGAATCTATCTTGCTCTGCCTTAAAAATATTCAAAGACTCTGCTTTCACTGCCTTTTGAGGAAGAGAGTTAGAGTCATGGAGGATTACAGCATGGAAACAGGCCCTTCGGCCCAACTTGTCCATGCCACCCAGTTTTTACCAGTAAGCTAGTCCCAATTGCCCGCATTTGGCCCATCTTACCCATGTAACTATATAAATGCTTTTTAAAAGAGAAAATTGTACCCACCTCTACTACTGCCACTGACAGCTCGTTCCAGACACTCACCACCCTCTGAGTGAAACAATTGCCCCTCTGGATCTGTTTGTATCTCTCCCCTCTCACTTTAAACTTATGCCCTCTAGTTTTAGACTCCCCTACCTTTGGGAAAAGATGTTGATTATCTACCTTATCCCTGCCCCTTATTATTTTATAGACCTCTATAAGATCATCCCTAAGCTTCCTACAATCCAGGGAAAAAAAGTCCCAGTCTCTCCAGCCTCTCTTTATAACTCAAACCATCAAGTCCCAGTAGCATCCTCGTAAATATTTTCCGCACTCTTTCTAGTTTAATAATATCCTTTCTATAATAGGGTGACCAGAATTGTACACAATATTCCAAGTGTAGCCTTACTAATGTCTTGCACAACTTCAACAAGATGTCCCAACTCCTGTATTCAATGTTCTGACCAATGAAACCAAGCATGCCGAATGTCTTCTTCCATTCAGTTCCAAAGACTCGCAACTGAGGGAAAATAATTCTCCCCATCTCTGTCTTAAATGGACGACTCATTTTTAAATTGTGACCCTTGGCTCTAGATTCT
The DNA here is from genome assembly GCF_964213995.1 of Mustelus asterias. Lineage (NCBI taxonomy): Eukaryota > Metazoa > Chordata > Chondrichthyes > Carcharhiniformes > Triakidae > Mustelus > Mustelus asterias. The sequence goes on along the minus strand of NC_135801.1, from coordinate 20,129,209 downwards.
CCCGAGGGAGGAAATATCCTCCACAGGCACCTCAGGATCTTATATGTTTCAATCAAGTTAAGTTAAAGTTTATTTATTAGTCACAAGTAAGGCTTACATTAACACTGCAATGAAGTTACTGTGAAATTCCCCTAGTTGCCACAGTCCGGCACCTGTTCGGGTTAATGCACCTAACCAGCACGTCTTTCAGAAGGTGGGAGGAAACCAGAGCTCCTGGAGGAAACCCACACAGACACGGGGAGGACGTGCAAACCCCACACAGACAGTGACCCAAGCCGGGAATCGAACCCGGGTCCCTGGCGCTGTGAAGCAGCAGTGCTAACCACTGTGCTACCATGCCGCCCAGTTGCCTCTTGATCTTCGAAACTCTAGTGAATACAAGCCTTCCCTGCCCAACCTTTTCTCATAAGATAACCTGTGAATTCCAGGTATTAGTCTAGTAAACCTTCTGGGAACTGTTTCCGAAGTATTTACATCCTTCCTTAAATAAGGAGACCATTATTGTACACCGTACTCCAGATGTGATCTCACCAATGCCCTGTGTAACTGAAGCATAACCCCCCCTACTTTCAGATTCAATTCCCCTCATAATAAATGACACCATTCTATTAGCTTTCCTATCAGCTGATATGTTGTGATTCATGTATTAGGACACCCAGACCTCTGCATCTCAGAGTTCTGCAATCTCTCACCATTTAGATAATATGCTTATTTTTTATTCTCCCTGCCAAATGGCCAATTTCATATTTTCCCACTTACAATTATTATATTATGAAACTATGAACCAGGATTTTTAAAAAATAAGGTTGAAAATAAAATGAGCGCATTTATTTCCCACATGGTAAAATATGACATACTTCAGTGCTGCTATACTGAGCAGGATTTTCCAGATGCACCCATCCCGAGACTGGAAATTCCCGCCAGAGGTGAAGGGACCTTAAAATGGTTCATCAAAATTTTCCACCTTACCCTCAATGATTCCCGCAGCGAGTGGGACTGGAAAATTCACCCCAATATGTGAGGTGTGGAACAAATACAGCAGCCGGTTACCACACTGACAGAGATGGCAACTTTTGGATTAGAGTTAACACAAGACCTCGTCTAACTAAAAGCAAGCGGATGCCAGAATCTGAAACAAAAACTGAAAATGCTGGAAAATCTCAGCGGGTCTGACAGCTCGAGTCATCCAGACTCGAAACATTAGCTCTATTCTCTCTCCACAGACAAAGAACAAAGAACAGTACAGCACAGGAAACAGGCCCTTCGGCCCTCCAAGCCTGTGCCGCTCCTTGGTCCAACTAGACCAATCGTTTGTATCCCTCCATTCCCAGGCTGCTCATGTGACTATCCAGGTAAGTTTAAACGATATCAGCGTGCCTGCCTCCACCACCCTACTTGGCAGCGCATTCCAGGCCCCCACCACCCTCTGTGTAAAAAACGTCCCTCTGATGTCTGAGTTATACTTCGCCCCTCTCAGCTTGAGCCCGTGACCCCTCGTGATCGTCACCTCCGACCTGGGAAAAAGCTTCCCACTGTTCACCCTATCTATACCCTTCATAATCTTGTATACCTCTATTAGATCTCCCTCATTCTCCGTCTTTCCAAGGAGAACAACCCCAGTCCACCCAATCTCTCCTCATAGCTAAGACCCTCCATACCAGGCAACATCCTGGTAAACCTTCTCTGCACTCTCTCCAATGCCTCCACGTCCTTCTGGTAGTGCGGCGACCAGAACTGGACGCAGTACTCCAAATGTGGCCTAACCAGCGTTCTATACAGCTGCATCATCAGACTCCAGCTTTTATACTCTATACCCCGTCCTATAAAGGCAAGCATACCATATGCCTTCTTCACCACCTTCTCCACCTGTGTTGCCACCTTCAAGGATTTGTGGACTTGCACACCTAGGTCCCTCTGTGTTTCTATACTCCTGATGACTCTGCCATTTATTGTATAACTCCTCCCTACATTATTTCTTCCAAAATGCATCACTTCGCATTTATCCGGATTAAACTCCATCTGCCACCTCTCCGCCCAATTTTCCAGCCTATCTATATCCTGCTGTATTGCCCGACAATGCTCTTCGCTATCCGCAATTCCAGCCATCTTCGTGTCATCCGCAAACTTGCTGATTACACCAGTTACACCTTCTTCCAAATCATTTATATATATCACAAATAGCAGAGGTCCCAGTACAGAGCCCTGCGGAACACCACTGGTCACAGACCTCCAGCCGGAAAAAGACCCTTCGACCACTACCCTCTGTCTCCTATGGCCAAGCCAGTTCTCCACCCATCTAGCCACTTCTCCTTGTATTCCATGAGCCTTAACCTTCTTAACCAACCTGCCATGTGGGACTTTGTCAAATGCCTTACTGAAATCCATATAGACGACATCCACGGCCCTCCCTTCATCAACCGTTTTTGTCACTTCCTCAAAAAACTCCACCAAATTTGTAAGGCACGACCTCCCTCTTACAAAAACCTGCTTAGATTTTCCAGCATTTTCTGTTTTTGTGTACCTCATCTAACTATTCGGCTAGATGTAGAAGATCACTTGTGGTGATTTGAAGAAGAGATCAATCAGTTCCCTGGCAACATATACCACTCAACCAACAACAGCAGACATGCTTGGTGACCTCATCACGTTGTTGTTCTCAGGGTCTTGATGCGTGCAGTTTTCCACATTTACTGACAGAATGGTGACTCCTGCTGGAAACATAACTGTTGTAAAACACTTTGGGACAAACAGAGGGTAAGGAAAGCCCTGGGTAAAAATGAGTTTCTTTGTTCATTTCTTTATTTGACCAAATTTTAATTCAAGTGGTGATGTACACCCTGTACGATTCTGTGTCTTGCTGAACTATGGTGAAGGACTTGGGACGGCACGGTGGTTAGCACTGCTGTCTCACAGTGCCAGGGACCCGGGTTCGATGAAATTTGCACATTCTCGCCATGTCTGCGTGGGTTTCCTCTGGGTGCTCCAGTTTCCTCCCAAAGATGTGCGGGTTAGGTGGATTGGCCATGCTAAATTGCCCCTTCGTGTCAGGGGGACTAGCTAGTGTAAATGGGATAGAGCCTGAGTGGGATTGCAGTCAGTGCAGACTCGATGGGCCAAATGGCTTCCTTCTGCACTGTAGGTGTCTATGTCTGACTAAGACCATTCAGATTGGTGGTAAGATTAAAAAGAGCAGAAAGAAATAGGCTAAACTGGCAAGTCATGATTTGGTGGCATTAAGTTAGGTTTTAAACGCTTGCAGGTTCAATGAGGATGAGAAGACAGAGAGAGATGAAGAATTCAACACTTCTAAGCATCTAGGAAAGGAAAGAGTCATAATATCTGCTTCACAGTCTTACTTGACTTGAGTATGAGGCACAAAATCATCTTTCACCCATGCTTACATCTACAGTGTCAATTCAGCCCTAATGAGTGAGAAAAGAAGACAATGTAATCAGTTTTGATTATCAATGCAAAAGCCTAGAGGGGAAAACTCAGATTAAGAGCAAAAGAGGACAGCTTGGAGGAATGCTGACAATACTGATAAGTAACATCAGTAAGTTCAATATGGGAAAGGATGAGGCCATCCAAGAATGGGAATATTTTCTAAATACCAACAGGCGACAAAGTGTGGAGGAATAAAGTGATTTCAGGCAGAGACCCTTTGTCAGAACTAACAGTTTAGCCATGCACTCCCCATTTATATTTCAGGTTTTGAGCATGTGAGGGGTTTCTTTTGACCTCGAGCTTGTCTTTACCTCCTATCCTGGAGTGTGGGAGTGTAATCTTCCGTTTTTACCTTTGACTGATTTACTCATTGGTTTCCCCCTGTTCCTCAATAGAAATCCTGCATTTTGCTTGAGACGGAAAACAGTTATTTGTGTCAGCAGTTTCCTGTCTGAGCTTCTGCCCTCTAATCCAGGGAGAGGGAACACTGGCAGCCTTCTCTAATATATATTTAAATGTTCATTGTTCAGCAAAATGAAATCCATTTTCTGGCATTTAAAAAAAAAAGTAAAATTCAATAATCTGTATTGCTTCCCATTGTAAGATTAACACTTTAGTTGTTCCGGCGCTATAGTACAGCATTGATTTTTGCAGAGACAAATAGCACAAAAATGCAGTAAGCAAATCGGCAACGTGTGAATCACACGCACAGGCTGCTGCGCCGTTTGGAATGACAATAAGATTCAACAAGCCTGACAATTTAGTTGGTCATAAATACAACCTCCTTTGGTACATAGGTCCCATTTGGTACCTCGAGGTATAATAAGCTCTTGTAGTCATTGATTAAAGTCCATTTTCCAGATCTGTGAGTTGGAACATAGCCATTTAATGTAGCGGTGCTTCACTGAACCAGTGCAGAGTTCAAGCTGCAAAGCAATGTATACAATGTGACTGATGCTGTTTGTTGACCAAAGGGGAAAAAATCAGCAATAATGAGTGACAATATAATTATCGTTAGTACATGTATATCAATGTCGATACGACATATGACTGTAAAAATAATATCATTATATTTTCATGCGCTTTTCTACATTTGCTGTTAAACTGTGTATTGTGATTAACCTAATTGACCTTCTGCCTTGGGGGAGGGAAGAAAAAAGATCCCGAATATTAGTGCAGAAAGCTGATGATGACCCAGGATTGCGTTGAATGAGTGGAAATGGTTCGCTGGACAATCTGAACTCCAGACATCCTGCCAAAGCTAGGTAATGAATGTAGCTTTGAGGATCTGGATTGAAAGTGGTTTAAAGAAAAGGGGGCCAGGTTGGCAGAGTCGTTTAGATATTTAAGGCTGCTTAACTCACATTGCCACATTCAAACACCAGTCAAGCAATGACACCCGGCAGATCATCAGGTTTTATTTTTAATGTGTAGTTTTTTTTTAAATGAATGCATCATCCAGCAACGCTGTCAATGCGTTATTTCTGTTCACATTTTCCTGGTTTTCTCTGTCATGGAAACAATGTATGGATCATGCTGAGAGATTAATGTTTCACAGTCACTTACTGCTTTATCGGTTCTTATGAGAATGAATAATTCCCATCAAACTTCACCATGCATGAGGAGGGGGCTTTGACTTGGTTATAGTCTGTCGTATTCCAAATTTGTCTCTGCAGAATTCAATGCTGTGCTACAGAGCTGGAACTCTGGGAACTGCTTCGTTTGACTTGGTATAAATGCAGCATAGTCTATATTACAATGACAACAGCAGCGTGCATTTATATAGTGCCTTCAACATAGTAAAGTGTCCCAAGTTGCTTCATAGCAATATAGTCAGACAAAACTAATTTCAAGATAAACGCAAAATACTGCGAATGCTGGAATCTGAAACAAAAACAGAAAAATGCTGGAAAACCTCAGCAGGTCTGACAGCATCTGTAGAGAGAAAGTAGAGCCAACGTTTTGAGTCTGGGCTGTGTGAATCACAATTGAAATTAGCGTTCCTCCAAACTGTCCTCTTTTGCTCTTCATCTGAGCTTTTCCCTCTGGAGTCTTGTCTTTCAATTTGATAGGACTTGATGGCACCAAAGAGGGAGGAGGCATGCTGGCAATAAATAAATACATATTGAGGGAATAATAATTTGGGGTTACGTTTTCATCTGTTTGCCAATTCGAAAAAGTAGGTGTGCATATAAAGCACTTCATGCTGGTGTCCATTTTTCAGTGAAATAGTGAATAGCTTGACTATTTCTGGCACAGACGCGATTGAAGCCATTGGACTATGGCACACCAGTAAAGTGCTTTTCAGGATGTTTAATGGAAAAAATAGTCCAAATTCCCACATTTGAGGTGAATATCCTCTTCAAGCTGTGTAGACCCCAATTAACCCGAGGCTGAAGTTAAAAGCACCTGCTTCCAGTTTGGTCTAATTACAGAGATATAAAGTATTGCAAAACCCACTTTATTTATTGTCAATCAGTTTGGTAATGTAAAATGTCATCTCAGATTTAAATTATGTCAGATATTGCAAAGTTCCATCTTTGTCAGAGCATATTTGAATGTTAAAAATTGCATCCTCTAATCATGTTGTACGTGTGCATTGTAGAAATAGGTCTGTAATTAAGATTTCTTTTGGAACTGTTGTGAATGGGTGGGAATTGAAAGCACAGAAATCTATTTGATTTTATTTCTATGCATCTGCAGAATTATTTATTGAGGTACAATTTTTTATAGGGCGGCACGGTAGCACAGTGGTTAGCACTGCTGCTTCACAGCTCCAGGGACCTGGGTTCGATTCCCGGCTTGGGTCACTGTCTGTGTGGAGTTTGCACATTCTCCTTGTGTCTGCGTGGGTTTTCTCCGGGTGCTCCGGTTTCCTCCCACAGTCCAAAGATGTGCGGGTTAGGTTGATTGGCCATGCTAAAATTGCCCTTAGTGTCCTGAGATGCATAGGTTAGAGGGATTAGTGGGTAAAATATGTAGGGGTATGGGGGTAGGGCCTGGGTGGGATTGTGGTCGGTGCAGACTCGATGGGCCGAATGGCCTCTTTCTGTGCCGTAAGGTTTCTATGATTCAAACAAAATTCAACTTAACTGTCCTACCTTTGCCGGGCGGCACGGTGGCACAGTGTTTAGCACTGCTGCCTCACAGCACCAGGGACCAAGGTTCAACTCTGGCCTTGGGTGACTGTGTGGAGTTTGCAATTTCTCTGTGTCTGCGTGGGTTTCCTCCGGGTGCTCCGGTTTCCTCCCACAGTCCAAAAAAATGCATATTAAGTTGATTGGCCATGCTAAATTGCCACTTAATGTCCAAAGATGTGTAGTTTAGGGAAATTATTGGGATAAATAGATGGGTTTACAGGGATAGGGACTGGTAGGATGCTCTGTTGGAGAGTCGGTGCAGACTCGATGAGCCAAATGGCCTCCCTCTGCACTGTAGGGATTCTATGATACGATATAAAACAGCATGTTAAAATAAGGAACATCACGCAAGTTTAATAAAATGTGCATTTTTGAAAGGGGGGAAGAACAGATTTGTTGAGGAATTCTGATGTTTATGACTCTGGAATTAAGAAACAACAGATGCACCATTCTATCTTCCTGTTAATATTGTGGTGCATTCATTCCAAAAAAATCCAGTGCTCAAGTCGCCAATATCAAAATTGCCAACTGAAACTCAGTATCAGGGTTTAAAACTGCTCAGCCTGTGTGGAATTAAAGAGTGGCTTTTCAGCACAAAGACCTGTGTCTAAATCCCAACTTGACTGAGGGATCGACGTTCTTTTGAATGACCTTCATGAATTGGGCAGTCTTGATCCTGTTCCTAATGGCAGATAAATATCTGGCACTTGATAAGTTGACAGTCTCACTTGGAGAATTTAAGGAAGAGTGGCTATTTGCGAGAAATAGAACCTAGTTGGTGCTGCTGCAGAACAGGATGCTTTTTGAAGGTGAGGGTTCAGGGTTATTATTGGAAGCATTGTATGGGGAATTTCGTGCTATTTCCAGCTATGATGACACAACAATATTCAATGCCAAAAAAAGGAATGTAGAAGAGGAAAGGTGTTTTATTCTTACCCTGTCAGCAGAAGATTACCTGAACGCGTGCAAAAATAAAGAACATTAGGTGGTAGTAAAGTTCTCGTTTTAATGAATAGCCTGAAAGTCAAGCTGGTGTATATGTTGCTCACTTATATTGTAATGACACAGAAACATGGGGAAAAAATGCAATTTTTACACAAGCTTTCAAGGTAGTTTAAAAATGAGGAGTGCAGGAGGACATGCCAAGAGCAACACCAGGCATACCCAAAGATGAACTGTCAACCTGTTGAAGCCACAACACAGGACTACTTGTGTGCCAAACAGCATAATGAGCAACAAGTGATATACGGAGCCAATGAATCAGATTTAAGCTCTGCTGTCCTGGCACATTCGGTCGTGAATGGTGGTGGACAATTAAACAACTCTCTGGAGGAGGACGTTCCACAAATATCCCCATCCCAGCCCAGATGTGCCGGTTAGATGGATTAGCCATGGTAAATGGGTGGGGTTACAGGGATAGGGGAAAAGGGCCTGGATACAATACTCTGTTAGATACTCGATGGGCTGAATGGCCTCCTTCTGCACTGAACTGCAGGGATTCTATCACTTTATATTCAATGATGGGGGAGCCCAGCATATTAATGCAAAAGATAAGGCTGCAACAATCTTCAGCCAGAAATGCTGCGTGGATGATCCATCTTGGCCTCCCCTGGAGGCTCCCAGCATCACAGATGCCAGTCTTCAGCCAATTCGATTCACTTAGTGTGATAGCAAAGAACAGCTGAAAGAACTGGATACTGCAAAGGCAATATTCCGGCAATAGTACTGAAGACATGCTCCAGAATTTACCATCTCCCTCGCCAAGCTATTCCAGTATAGCCACAACATGGCATCTATCCAACAATGTGGAAAATTGCCCAGGTATGCCCAGTACACACAAAACAAGCAGGACAAATCCAACCCGGCCAATTACTGCCCATTCAATCTACTCTCGACCATTAATAAAGTGATGGAAGGGGTCAGCAACTATGTTACACGTACACCACATGGACTGCAGTGGTTCAAGAAGGCAACTCACCACCACCTTCTCAAGGGCAATTACAGCTGGGCAATAAAGGCTGGCCTATCAGTGACACCCAGAAGCCTTGACTGAATAAAAAAAATGCTAGTCAGCAACAAATTTCCTGTGGCAGAGTTTAAGCTCGTGCTGCAAAGTGGAAACAGGAATAAACATCCAGCAGTTTGAAGCAACCCAGGGCAAATTAAATGCAGTGATCAATATAGAATCGTAGAATCCCTACAGTGCAGAAGAAAGCCATTCAGCCCATTGAGTCTGCCCCGACCACAATCCCATCCAGGTCCTATTCCTGTCACCCCACATATAAGAACATAAGAAATAGGAGCAGGAGAAGGCCATCTGGCCTTTCGAGCCTGCCCCGCCATTCAACAAGATCATGGCTGATCTGAAGCGAATCAGTTCCACTTACCCGCCTGCTCCCCATATCCCCTAATTCCCTTATCGATCAGAAAACTATCTACCCGTGATTTAAACATATTCAATGAGGAAGCCTTCACTACTTCAATGGGCAGAGAATTCCAGAGATTCACTACCCTCTGAGAGAAGAAGTTCCCCCTCAACTCTGTTCTGAACCGGCCCCCCCTTATTTTGAGGCTGTGCCCTCTAGTTCTGGTTTCCCTTCTTAGTGGAAAGAATCTCTCCACCTCTACCCTATCCAGCCCCTTTACCCTGTTAATCCCTGACACTAGGGTCAATTTAGCATGGCCAACCAACATAACCCGCACATCTTTGGAGTGTGGGAGAAAACCGGACCACCCGGAAGAAACCCACACAGACATGGGGAGAACGTGCAAACTCCACACACTCACAGTCACCCGAGGCCGGAATTGAACCCGGGTCCCTGGCGCTGTGAGGCAGCAGTGCTAACCATTGTGCCACCGTGCTGCTGATGTTTATTCATAGAATCCTACAATGCAGAAAGAGGCCATTCGGCCCATCGAGTCTGCACCAACCACAATCCCATCCAGACCCTATCCCCACATATTTACCCACTAAGCCCTCTAACCTGTGCATCCCGGGACACTAAGGGGCAATTTGGAATGGCCAATCAGCCTAGCCCGCTCATCTTTGGACTGTGAGAGGAAACCGGAGCACCCGGAGGAAACCCACGCAGACACGGGGAGAATGTGCAAACTCCACACAGACAGTGACCCGAGCCGGGATTTGAACCCAGGTCTCTGGAGCTGTGAAGCAGCAGTGCTAACCACTGTGCTACCGTGCCGCCCTCATTTTTAAATCACTAACGTTAACTAATTTTTGATAATTTCAACATTAACATCAAACTGATATTACCAATCCATTTGTGGCCCTTTTTTTTAATAGCAAATCTTTAAATATTTTCTGAGCCAGCACAGTATTGTACATTCTCCTTCAGTTATAAAGCCCTCAGTTTGCACAGGTTCCCAACAAAAATTATTTTTCAAGCTCCAAACATATATTTTCCCAGCAATGGGTCATTGCTCAATGTTATAAACCTTTCTACAGGATTCCTGACTTGCAGGTGTAACCTGTATCTAGCAATCTTGCTTGTTATCTGTGATGACAAAAGCTCTGTATCCCCAATGCTTCATTCTCGCTATGGGCAGGAAAGGGGCCCTGTGTTCCTGACTTAACAGAGAAAAATAATGCTCAGAGTTGCTATTCCTGATTGCTTTATCTGTCACGATCACCCATGTGTATATCAGGTACACAGTAAGAAGTCTCACAACACCAGGTTAAAGTCCAACAGGTTTATTTGGTAGCAAATACCATAAGCTTTCGGAGCGCTGCTCCTTCGTCAGGTGGAGTGGAGTGGAAAAACATTTCCACTCCATCTGACGAAGGAGCAGCGCTCCGAAAGCTTATGGTATTTGCTACCAAATAAACCTGTTGGACTTTAACCTGGTGTTGTGAGACTTACTGTGTTCACCCCAGTCCAACGCCGGCATCTCCACATTATATCAGGTACAGACAGGATAAAGTTTAGCTGTGATGTCTCTGACATTGACCAACCCACTGCCACAAAGCCCCTGAAAATCCACATTTCCTTGCGGATTCCACCATCAGCGTTGTTCCTGGAGAACGGCATAGCAGCTAAGCATGGGCATTTATGTCATATTTTTGGCAGTTCTCCAACCTATAGCAAGAGACCAGGAGAATCAGCCCCATTCTAAAGTCATGAATTCTCACTTGGGCCAAAGAGAGGGATGGGAGGAAATTTGTCAAAATGGGGGGCAAACCAGATATTTTCTGTGTTTTTATTTAGTGAAAGTCTTTCCCACAGAAGGCCAACTGCAATTTTGTGGAGATGTGTTATTTTGCAGATTCTAGTAACTGGAATGCAGAGACACTGCTAGACCTGTAGAAGTTGGTGGCACAGTGGTTAGCACTGCCGCCTCACGGCGCCAGGGACCCAGGTTCAATTCCTTGGGTGACTTTCTGTGTGGAGTTTGCACGTTCTTCCTGTGTCTGCATGGGTTTCCTTCAGATGCTCCAGTTTCCTCCACAGTCCAAAGATGTGCGGGTTAGGCGGATTGGCTATGCTTAAATTGTCCCTTAATGTCAGGGGGATTAGCAGGGTAAGTGCGTGAGGTGACGGGGATAGGGCCTGGGTGGGATTGTTGGCGGTGGAGGCTCGATGGGCAAAATGGCCTCCTTCTGCATTGTAGGGACTCTATGATCTTATATTGGGAAATCTGATTGAGTCTGCTCCTTTTCAATTTCTTAAGAGGATATTTCCCTTTTCTTTCCTGAAATATTTTCTTATTCAGACTATTTTATCTACAAAAAATCAGATCACATTGAACAAAAAGGGGTGTGGTCATATCTCACTACCCAAAAGGTGTCTGCATGGAAAACATTCCAGTGTTGTCTCTGTACAGGAATGAGTTATTACTGGCTCGATGGCTTTGAGCTTTCTTTGAAGGTTCAGTGACTTGAAATAATGTTGTTCAAAGAATGTGACTGAGTGAGCAGCTGTGGTGAAGGGAATCCCCCCCTCCCCCCAATGAAAGTGACTGATTCTTGTCAGCAGATTGAAAGGGGTCTTCTTACACCTGCAGCTGTTTAGAGAGAGAAAAGGGAATCCCTTCTGCTAAATGGTGTACTGCTGTGATTTGGAAGCATGCCAGGTGTCCAGGGGGCAGAGAGATTAAAGTGACCAGGCCACCTCAAAGTTTTCACATTTGACAGACAGGAATGAAAATTTTGATCAGTGAGGTGTCTGAAATCACCATTCCAGGAATGATCTGGGTTTCCCAGGCTAGAAGGGACAATCCCCATTCCACGGGAGAGTGCCAAGATCAACCCCATGTTCCTAGCCCAAGCCCATCCAACCTGCCAGACCCTTGGGGGACTCTTCATCTGCAGCCTGGTAATGGCAGAGGGGCACAAGAATACTTAACACAAAGGCACTGCACTTAATTCCTTGACATCCCCCCACCACCTCGGGATACAACGCACCAGATCCATGCTGGTTATAGTAAGTAGTCTCACAATGGCAGATTAAAGTCCAACAGGTTTATTTGGTAGCACGAGCTTTCGGAGTGCTGCTCCTTCATCAGGTGAGTGAAGAGTTCAGTTCACAAACAGGGCATATATGGACACAAACTCAATTACAAAATAATGGCTGGAATGCGAGTCTTAACAGGTGCAGACAATGCCGAGAGAGGGCCAAGCGCAGGTTAAAGAGGTGTGTATTGTCTCCAGCCAGGACAGTTAGTGAGATTTTGCAAGCCCAGGCAAGTCGTGGGGATTACAGATAGTTTGACATGAACCCAAGATCCCGGTTGCGATATCATGCTGGTTATGACCAGCACCAAAGCCTGCCTGGTGCTGTTCCCACTAGGGAAGCGGGTGAATGTAGGGAGGGCTTTGAATTGGACTGCAAGCCCACTAATGATATTTAAATCAACACTTTGGCATAATCATCAGGTTTCCGCCCGCTCTGGTCAAGAACCTGATCAGGGCCAGCAGGGCAGGCTGGGAGAATCGGAAGCGCTTTGACACCTGGCAGTTTTGGCCCCAACGCCCTATTCAACAGGCCATCAGGATTCCTGCCAATGCCAAACAGGACCAGTGAATCCCCATGATGTGGAAGCACTGTGGGAACTGACTCCACAAGAACTTTTCACCACAAACTGGATCAATAATTGAAAAAGAAACCAAATAAGAGGAATGCATGAAAGTAGAAAACGCTTGGAAAGCTGACACAGGTGTGAGGGATCAGATCTGGTCTCCGGAATGTACTGTAAATTCAGTAAAGGATCATTGCCTCAGGATTCCTTTATACATCTTGCAGGAGTTTTTATTGAGTCACATGGACAGATGCCTCGGGCACATGTCGACGGTCTATCTTTGAGTAGGAAGTATGATGTAAGTGTGCAATCGGAAAGAGGGAAGTTGGAAGGTATTGGATGGGATCAACATCTATTATGGGGACTGTTCTCCTCACATCACGGAATGCTTGGCAGCAATGCCTTGTAATCCAACACAAAATGGGTTATTTTGGTGTTTGAGGAATATCCAAGGGTCGGTTATTAATTGGCATTACTTTTGAACAGGCCCCAGCATACTTCCGACATGCACTGCAGAGAGATCTGGGTAGTCAGGTGTTTTGTGAAGGATAAGAAATACCTTCCATAGAAAATCTTCGCTTATAAGATAATTTCTTCCTGTTGTCTGACCCTTAATCATGATATTTGATTCCTGCACATATACCAGTTCAATTAATTAACAGGAGATTCCATCGTGCCAGGGAAAAGAACTTTGTGTCGGGCAGCACAATCCAGGGCAATGACAATAAGTACATGAAGTAGATGATGTTGCTGTAAATGCACTCTCAAGTTTACATTAACTTCCTAACATCTCTTTTGCTTTCCTTATTTTATCTTCATATTGAAGTGCTTAATTATATTCTAGCCGTGGAGCTTCCTTGAGCTCCTGTTTTATTCTATGTTAATAATTTTCTCCACTGTAACACAGGCTTTCCAGGAACCATGGATTGATGGCGATGAAATCCACATTTTGAGCTTATCCTCTTATCATTAAATGTTAGAACCTTGTCATCAATCACAGTAAGCCTGGCTAATTACTGTATTTTTGTCCAACAAATGGATTTTAATGATACATGTATGTCAGGATTGCTAGAGGAATGTTATGAAAGAAAAATGGGTGGCAGCAAAGGACATAAAATTCAGAAAGATCACAGTGATGCTGTATAATTGGAGTTTGCCCAACATTATTGTAAATCATACACTGCTACTTATTAGTCCTCCTGTCAAAGAAATGATCCATTCTTGTTGCAAGTAGGATAAGGAACAAAAAGATTGACTTGAAGGTCAGAATCCACCACAAATGAAGTTGAGCTCAGAATTGAATGAAGTTTAAAGTCATAGAATACTTCAGTGTAGAAAGAGGCTATTTGGCCCATCATGCCCATGCCAGCTTTTTGAAGGAGCTATCAATTTAGTCCCATTCCCCAGCTTATATTCCCTATCTCAGCAACACCTCTTCCTTCCAGCATTTCTCCAATTCTCTTTTGTAAGTTTTTACATTTTTACTGAATCTGCTGCCACCATTTTTTCATGATGTGGAGATGCCGGCGTTGGACTGGGGTGAACACAGTAAGAGTTTTAACAACACCAGGTTAAAGTCCAACAGGTTTATTTGGTAGCAAATGCCATTAGCTTTTGGAGCACTGCTCCTTCGTCAGATGGAGTGGAAATGTGCATTTCCACTCCATCTGACGAAGGAGCAGCGCTCCGAAAGCTAATGGTGTTTGCTACCAAATAAACCTGTTGGACTTTAACCTGGTGTCGTTAAAACTCTTACCATTTTTTTCAGACAGTGGATTCCGAATCAGACACATCCTGGGGTGATTTCTTTTACCCCTCATGTCATCTTTGGTCTTTTTCCAATTAAGTAAAATGTGTCCTCCAGTTACGGATTCCTTTGTCACTGATTTACCCCATCAAGACCCATCAAGGTTTTGCACACCTCTATACAATCACTCCTTATGTTCTCTATTTCGAGAAGAATTGCCCCAAATCTGTAGTCTCTGTATGTAAATGAAGTTCCACATACCTAGTACAATTCTAGCAAATTACTCTGGCCCCTTTCTAAGGCCTTGACATTCGTCCTAAACTCTAGTTCCCAGCAGCGGCCACAGTATTAAAGATGGGACATAACCAGTAGTCTATAATGAGTAAGTCCTCACTTAAAGTTGTGGTTGCATTCCTGAAAATCATGACTTAAAGTGAAACGACTTTAAGTGAGTCATGGGTTCCCATAGGAATCAGTGTTAAAGCCAGAGTTAGGTTCCTTTGGACAATACTTGCCCAGAAGCAATGATGTTGTGGTGATTGTCCCTTTAAAGATCAATCTGCCCCTCACTTGGGGAACCAGTCAGGGAGCAGGGTGGGGGATCACCCTGACAAGTGCAGGCTTCTGTACTGAGTCATCTTGGGAGCTGAATGCAGTCATGAGGCTCCAAGCCTCTGTATAGCTTTAAATTGTATGTCTTCCCCAAACTGATAAGCGAGCATCTTTACAGATGTACAGATTGAAATACTGTACTATGCTTGTGCAGCACTGTGCATTGCAAGCTGAAATAACTTGCAAAATAAAATCCATCATTAAATAGAAAAGAAATACAATACAGTATGCAACTTTAAAAAATGCACTCACCTTACGGTACCTGTACTGTACAGTATATTAGATTGACCAGGCTCCATCCAAGGGCAGAGGTTGTTCAGCAGCGGTGAAACCAGGAGCAGAGGCAGCAGTAGAGTGAGCAGTCAAGAAAAGGACAGCAGACCTCGGGTCCGAAGGCAAGAACAGAGGGTGTGATGCCCAGGAGCAATGGTGGGGGGTGAGGGCAGGAGGCGAGGTTGAGCGTTGTGACACGTGAGGCAAAGTCGGTGGAGAACAGGTGACACGGTCCTGGAGCAAGGGAGGGAGCTGGAAGTAAGGTGGGGTAGGAGGTGAGGCCTGGGAGCACCAGGGAGGAAAGAGGCATAAGGGCGAGAAGCGCTGGGGGAAAGGTTTTGTTCGCAGGCAGGTCACATGAGGAAGGTTTGTGTGTCGCTAAAGTGAAACATTAAATGGATATACTGGCACTATTTTGTTATCAACATCAAAAGATGTGCAGTTTAGGTGGATTGGCCATGTTAAATTACCCCTTAGTCCCAAGATGTGCAGGTTGGGTGGATTGGCCATGTTAAATTACCCCTTAGTGTCCCAAGATGTGCAGGTTAAGGAGGTGAGTGGGGGAAATACATGGGGTTATGGGGATAGGGCCTAAGTAAGATGCTCTGTCAGAGAGTCGGTGCAGACTCGATGGGCCGAGTGGCCTGCTCCTGCATTGTAGGGATTCTATAGACATTATCGCAAGACAACATTAAGTGAGGCAATGGTAAACAAGGGCTTACTGTTGCTACCTTTCCTTTCGTATTCTGTGATTCCTTTTTATAAGGTCAAATTTCCTTTTCAACAGCCTACTCACCTTCCCTTGCCACCTTCAGAGAGTTGTGTACATGCAGCCTTAAATCTCACTGTTCCTGCTCCCCGTGGAACATTCAAAGGTTTCTAAAACACTCGTCCTACTTGTAATTCTCAGAACAAAACCAACTATGCTGGTACAAGCTGATGACTCACTCAGAAGGCTTTTATGCTTAATGAGGTGAGTTTATTTAGTACCCGCAATTACTTATTGAAACAGGGACCAATTTATAAGGATTTCAGGAAAATCAAAATAGTTACACACTTAACAGATGGAGGAAGAAGACAAAAGAAAAATGATCATTTTTTAAAACTGTTTTACCGTTCCTAATCCAAGCCAACGAATGCTTCACTGATGTCTAATATCAGAATGCTCAACTATATTACTTAGTTCCTCGTAAATCAATACTTGACCAATACCCAGCTTAAATAGGCCATTAACTATGGGTGTCCAACCACCAGAAGCAACCAGTAGCTATGGTTATAGATTCTTCTCTCAATGAACAGCCATGTTCTGTCCTTGACATGTCCTTCCGACAATTTTAAAGCAATTATTTAGCACTGCCCAGACGTACAATGCACTGTGTGACTGTTGTACGTATTTAAACACAGTGGCTGGGAAAGAATACTGTAATTTCACTACAGACACTGCTTGGATCCCGGCTGTCCGATCAGCACCCTCCTGGGAACTGTCAGTCGGAAATGGCTCTTGGCGCACATTTCACCCTCCACATGCTTCCTTTTATCAGTCTCCAGAGTGTCCACCCGAGCGAAACCCATGAATTGCCGTCCACCTTGAACATTAGCTTGAGTCCTTCCTGTTGCTTTCAAGGTGCAGTCGTGTTTGCAGCATTTGCCTTGCCAGCTAATTAATTCTAAGTGCCAGCAAGGAGAGAGAGATGAACTCCCCGGATCCTTGTGTCTCGATAAGTTATCTTGCCTTCTGGTTGCAGCGTTGAAAGCTTTGATGTGGGTAGGCTCTGAGAGATTGCACGCAAGTTTCACCTACACTTAAAAGCAGTGAGCTTTATTCAGGTCTTCATGTTTGAGATTTAAGCGGAAACCATGTGATGGAGAACAGGGAAGCACTCTGTCTCTTGTAGTTCCGCTTGTTTTGAAAATCTGCAATTAAGTCTGCACATGTGGACTGATGGCACCTGTACTTTTAGTGGTGCATGTGGCAATTTGTCCAATTGAATGACTGTTATTTCTGACACGCTTACATCCTGATTGCCTCCAGTAATAGGGCTCTTTTGAGATGATAATTGGTCTGTGCTTATTATAGTCCCTATTGAAATCTGACAGGAAAATTACACAATAGAAGAAGAAAGTTTCAGATAGGTTTTCAATGTCCTGTTTTAAAGAGAAAAAGGTACATTGCCATTTAAGAATTGCCCCTGAATAAGATAATGGTAGGGATTTTGAATGTCATCTCCTGCATTAAATAGAATTATGATGTGGGTTCAAAGTGTAATTGCTTCCTTCCCCCCCATCTAATTTGTGTCAAGGCTCCAAACAACTGGTTCTGGTTTTTTAGTTGAAATGTCTTAACTTTTCAGTTTATACATTAGACATTTGTGAAATAAATATTCACTATGATGCATTGTAAATAATCTTTCTTTTCTCCGCCACTTCCTGCTATGTATCTCTTGTACACGTTTAATGCAAAGTTTTTCTGCACCAAATTGTGCAAATATACATTACGTAAGAAACCTACATTTGCAGCACAATCCACCATACGCAGTCCCACATTAAAGGTTAGATAAAAGGCACACGTTGACCTATATATGGACATGGATTTTACACTCCTCAACCAATGGGTTTGAAGACAGGTGGGCTTGTTATATTCAGTATGCCTACTGCATACCCAACCCTAATTTTATCCGAAATGAATGCCCAAGAGCCTATTCCCACTACAGGCCCACATCAAGCACCCATCCCGACAAGATTCCCTCCAGCTGTTTCCCACACCCCATTGGAGGACACCCTCCGAAGTGTAACCCTCCTCAAACCCACAGGTTGCCTCTCCTCCCTCCCCCCACCCCCATTTCATGGTACTCCCCTCACCGCACTTGCTGGGGCCTGTCATCGTGGAACCCGGAAAAACTTCCAAACCCTTGTCCAAATCTTGATCCAATGCCGCACGCTTCTGCCCTAAAGTGCTGGAGGGCTGCCGGCTGCTGATTGGTCCGCAGCTCTCCAAGGGGGGGTACTTCTTGAACCAGAAAGGCAGAAGGAACATCTCTCGCCAAGACTGCAGGTGAGCCAGTATTTCCCCAGATGGGTTCCCTAACAACTTTTTAGCTGAGGCAGGGAGGGGTTGTGGGGAGTCTTGCATCTCGTTATCATTTTGTCCAAGACGTATAACCATCATTCAAGTAATTTACTCTGCAATCTGATGTAAAATTTGCTACTTTCATGTTTCCTGTGTTGTGATGTAGGAGAGATACACACTGGGGGTGTGATTTTCCCACCCCATTACGCTGGTCGAGTAGTGTAGCGGGGTGGGAAATGTCAGCGGGAGACCAATTACAGGAATCGCTGGTTGTGATCTTCCCAGGCCATTTTTTATGACGTCATTAACCTTGCACCAGGGAACGGCGCAAGCCTGATTACAATATTCATCGGCTGATTTAAATTCTTTAGCGAGCCCAGGATGCAATTGTCCTGGGACGCAATATCTGAGCACTCTGCTGTGGGATTAGCCCCCCCCTCACTCCTGATGGCCTCTGTACTGCACAGAGTGCCTTAAATTATCACAAGTCAGCTCACCCAAACAAATGGGCGGGAAAAACCTCCTATTTTCCCACCCGCTGGACATTAGATTTATTTTGGGAAAATCGCACCCTGGATCTTTTACCCAGTCGTGCTTCCTGCTATTTTATGAAGAGAATGGTACAATGGATCTCTGGGAAGTAATTGCAGTAGCAAAGATACCATTAATAACCTTGTCACTGGCTCTATGACAACACAGATTCTATGAATTTGGACTCGGTTCACATTGTTCCGAACAGCAGTTCAAGAGCGATGTAGTTTGGAAGCAGCGATTCCCTCCGTTGAATAGAGCACAAAGGTCCGTTGATGTATCAGTCAATAAACCGATGGTCAGGATGCTGGAGAAGTCCTGCGTTCGCAGCCTGCACCATCCTGCTGAAAGTCCTGTTGTTGGCACTGTTCCAGTTCCTCCATGCATTGCTGCTCAGAATAACGGTCGCCTCATTGGAGCTTGTTTTCAATATGTAACGGTGTTAATCGGTTTACAGCAGCCAAGATTATTCCATCTGCATGGAAGGCGCACATACTTCCCCTTGTGTGAAAAACACTGACGTTGTAATTCCCAGTTTGTGCGCATGGCTGAGTATTCATCACTGATTGTCTCAGCAATCATGTAGTTTCTGATCAGCAAAAGTACAATACACGCTGAGCTCCTGTCACTACTGCTCGGCGACCTATCTCGCCTGCATAACTTCCACATGAGTAATCTGGGAATTGAACTTCTTTGCTCGGAAACTTTACGTGGTGAAGAGGTGTTGTGATGTAAGGGTTTTAAATCCTTTGAAGTGTAAAGTTAATAAGGAGGTGCATTTACATGGGGCCATTTCAATCTATGAAAATCTTTTAGTTGATTATAACTATCAATTTCACAATGTCTGTGTTTAACTGCTCTCTGCGACCACCCCTCTCCAAAACACACACAACACGTGGCTCGCAAGGTGCTGTCCTCTGTGCTCTCATAGAATCCTTACAGTGCAGAAGGAGACCATTCGGCCCATCGAGTTTGTACCGACAACAATCCCACTTTCCCCCCCCCCGCAAGACCCTATCCCCACAACCCCACACATTTACCCTACTAATCCCTCTAACCTACACATCCCAGGACACTAAGGGGCAATTTAGCATGGCCAATCAACCTGACCCACACATTTTTAGACTGTGGGAGGAAACCGGAGCACCCAAAGGAAACCCACACAGACATGGGGAGAATATGCCACTGCGTGCATCTGGTTCCACGTCGCAAATAAATCCGGCTGCCAGTTAAAGACATGCAAATAGACAGAAATTGCATATTATATAGTTTTAAGAAAAATCTTGGATAGGGAGTGGCTTCATTTTGAAGCAACCTTTCTCACTTATCTTCCACCACAGCCCATCTTTCAATCTGAAAGATCCCTAGTCCTCCAGATACGAGGGCTTGCCAGCCATCCTTAATTGGATGGTGAATCTGCCTCCGTGCCAGCTCAGCGGGCACGCCCTTGAAAATCCCAGTGATTAACTGTCTCTCCACACCCCCCCTGCCAGTAGCACCCAGATATAGTCCTGGCCTCTCCTTCCTTGTTCCCTGGAGGGAAGATCCTGCCCCTTGGCCTTTAGGTCTCGGCTCCCCGATTAATCATATTGATGGGGGAAATGAACCTGACGACAGCAACCTGATGGAATTTGACAAAACTGGGAAAATGAAACATTTGGATAATTTGACTTATTAAGTTTATTGAGTACAACAGATGAACATTTATATTTGCAGCCATGAGAGTGATAGAAATGTGTCTTGCCTGGATCTTCCACAGAGGTTAGGAGACTTGATAGATTATTTATTAACGTTGAGTTATAAATAGGCTACCATACTGTGGCAGCGAGAGCTTCAAGAAGTTAATGCATGTAGTGAGAGGATGCCTGAGGCAGAATAGCACGAGGAGGGTTTTCTTTTGCCGAGCATGATGTCAAGATATCAGTCTTATCTCAGCAGCTGCCTTCAAAACTCATTTCTGTCAGTTGGAAAGATCCAGTATCATTTCAGCTGAATCGAAAAAGAGATTACAATTAAAGTCGGAGGCAGCTGCACGGGTATAACTCATAAAGCAGCCTCCACCCCTCCTCCCCCCCCCACCCCCGAATGCACTGCAGTCAAATGAAACAAAAGGGCTGCTTTGTCGGGTATCCACTTTAGATCATTGAAGACCAGTCCCATTACATCCCCCTTGATGGCTATCTGCCAGGTTTCTTTTCCCTCACTAGTCCCTACGCACGGCACGGTGGTACAGTAGTTAGCACTGCTGCCTCACAGCGCCAAGGACCTGGGTTCGATTCCTGCCTTGGGTCACTGTCTATGTGGAGTTTGCACGTTCTCCCCGTGTCTGCGTGGGTTTCCTCCGGGCGCTCCGGTTTCCTCCCACAGTCCGGAAGACATGCTGGTTAGATGGATTGGCCATGCTAAATTCTCAAACAGACGCCGGAGTGTGGCGACCGGGGGATTTTCACAGTAACTTCGTTGCAGTGTTAATGTAAGCTTGTGACAATAATAATTAAACTTTGAACTCTGTGCGTGGCAAAGATGTAGCTAGCGGCATAATCTTCTACCTAACTGATATCAGTGATTGCAGAGGAGAAGGTTATGTTTTCCTTACTTGCATTAGGCCAAGCACATGGTCCCCAAAGTGAATAACACACAGCACCACAGAGGTGTCTGCAGTAAACCAGGCTAATCTCCCATTGACTGGAGGGGTTGTCCTTTCTTTAGCCATCATTCGCTGAACGGTGCATGATTGAGATTTTATCTCATTTTCCCAAATCAGTCATGGTGGACTTCAATTTTTTCAAGTTAACAGGTTGCTAAAATAAAATATTTGATATTGGCATTTAATAATATAACATTCTGATACCTGTCCACAACAGGAAGAGAATGATGTATAGATTGCTGATTTTATGGCTAGTATCCGAATTTACTAATGTTGAAGCAAGGGTGTAAAGTGGCAGCTTGGGTATTAAGGTTCGTTTGCTGATATTACTAGGTCCAAAATACTACGATAGGTTCATGTCATACCCTGCTTTAAGGCAAGGAGACCTAAAAGCATCAATTTAGTTAATCAGAGGGACAATTTCTGCTCAATTAAGTCCTGATACCAATTTCATGTTGAACGTGAGATATTTTACTCATTTTAAGCAGCATAACAAGCTCCAATTATGTCAGTACTTGTGTTGTGACTGACAATATGATAGTTCGACCATTTGCAATGACCAGGATCCTTTTTGGTACCACACACAAGCAAGAGTAGGCCATTCGGCCCGTCAAGTCTGTTCTGTCATTCAATTAGGTCATGACTGATCATCTATCTTAACACCACTTTCCTGTACTATCCCCATTTCCCTAGATGTCATTAGTCTCCAGAAATCTATTGATTCCTGTTTTGAACCTGCTCAGTGATTCTGGAGTAGAGAATTCCAAAGATTCACCACCCTCTGAGTGAAGGAATTCCTCCTCACTCAGTCTTAAATTGCCTGCCCCTTTATTCTGAGATTATCCCCTGGTTTTAGACTCATCAGCCAGGGGAAACATCACATCTAAATCCAGAATGAAGAACTAAACATGGATTTTGCCTCCAGCTATCCCTGACCTTCTATTCTGCTCCACCTCCTCCACCCACCTCTCGAACAATATAATCCATCACATTTCTACCCCTCTTTAACTGTGAAGAAGTCACACAGACTCGAAACGTTGACTCGGTTTCTCTCTCCACAGATGCTGCCAGTCCTGCTGTGTCTTTTCAGCATTCTCTGTTTTTATTATTGAATTTGTCTCCATGACTCACCGGATGACACATTAATTCAGACATTGCCCTTTAGACGCTGGGCGTAAGATTCAAACCCAGCCACGTGGATGGGATATTAATCTGTTGGTTGAAGGAGCTGTGCGTTTGAACAGTTTTAACCTAATTCCTAGTCAGCCTGTAATTGGCCAAGTCACTCGGACAGGCCTAAAGGATAGTGAGAAATATGGTAAGAAAATACAACATTGGTTGCATTAGCAATGTCTCTCAATACCACACACACACGGTCAATTGTCACATGTGAGCCCACTACACTCCTCCTGTTCAACGCTCCTCTTTGCTTTCCTAATTAGTTATGTCCTCAAAAAACTTAACTTTTCAAACACCTTCCTTTTGCAAAACCGTGCTGATTGTGTCTACTCATGATTTTCGAAGTTCATTTGTTAAGATATTCTTAACAAATTCCAGTGTTTTCCTGATGACTGATTTCCAGCTGGCTGGCCTGCGATTGTCAGTTTTCACACTCCCTCTTTTTTACAAATTCAAAAAAGATCCATTTATCCTCACCCCTTGCTTCTAGTTAGCTAGCCAATCCTTCATCCATGCTTATGTTTCACCCCCGACACCATGTTCTCTTATCTTGTGCCTGTCTGCTCACAAGGGCGGTATGGTGGCACAGTGGTTAGCACTGCTGTCTCACAGCTTCAGGGACCCGGGTTCGATTCCGGCCTTGGGTGGCTGTATGTCTGGAGTTTGAACATTCTTCCCGTGTCTGCACGGACTTTCTCCGGGTGCTCCGGTTTTCTTCCGCAGTCCAAAGATGTGCAGGTTGGGTGGATTGGCCATGCTAAATTGCCCGGTAATGTCCCAAAATGTGTAGATGGGGGGATTAATGGGATAAATACTTGTTGTTATGGGGATAGGGTGGGGGAGGGAGCCTGGGTCAGATATTCTGTCGGAGAGTCGGTGCAGACTTGATGGGCTGAATGGCCCATCCTTCTGCACTGTAAGGATTCTATAACTTTTCCCACCCTTGACAATTCCCACCCATGTTGACTCCTGCCCCTACTTGCCTACATCTATTATTACCTTAGCGTTTGGGGTCCGTTCTTGAGTGGGGACACTTCTGGCTCGCGTACTGAACTTGCACTTGAAGTCCTGGCCTCCATCTAGTGGCAGAAGCTGGTCATTGCAGGTATTCTGGGACTTAAGACCAACTTCTGCTACTAGATAGAGCCTGGTCAATCGAAAAGTACTGCGCAAAATCAAAATACTGCAGCCACTGGAAAACTGAATAAAAACAGAAAACGCAGGCAAGACTCAGCAGGTCCGGCAGCATCTGTGGAGAGAGAGATCGAGTTAACGTTTTGAGTCCGTCTGACTCTTCCGAGCTTGAAACGTCGTTAACTCTGTTCCTCTCTCCACAGTCTCTCTCCCTGAGTTCCATAACTACCTCCTCATTCTCATGGGTGAAGACAGATGTGAAATATTCATTTAATACCCTACCAATATCCTCTGCCTCCACCCACAGATTTCCCCCTTGGTCCCTAATGGGCCCTACTCTTTCCTTGATTACCCTCTTCCCATTGATATATTTATAGAATATCTTGGGATTTTCCCTACTTTTACCAGCCAGAGCCTTCTCATATCCCCTCTTTGTTCTCCTAATTGATTTCTTAAGCTCCATCCTGCACTTTCTGTACTCCACTAATGCCTCCGCAGACTTACTCCCCTTATACTTGTTAAAAGCCTCTCTTTTCCTTCTCATTGTACCCTGAATGTCTCTGGTCATCCATGGTTCTCTGGGTTTGTTCCACCTTCCTATTACCCTAGAGGGAACATGTTGGGCCTGTACCCTCCCCATTTCATCTTTGAACATCCCCCACTGCTCTTCTGTAGATCTCCCCACAAGTAATCCGTTCCAGTCTATCTTTGCTAGATCCTGTCTAATTTTGTTAAAATCTACTCTCCCTCAATCCAAAACCGTTTTCTGCAACTTGTCAATTTCTTTGTCCATAACAAATTTGAATTGAACCATGTTGTGGTCGCTATCACCAAAATGCTCCCCCACCCAACACATCCACCACCTGTCCGGCTTCATTCCCCAGAATTAGGCCCAGCACATCCCTTCCCATGTTGGATCCTCTACAAATTGACTAACAAGTCTTCCTGTATACATTTTAAGAGCCCTACTTCATCTGAGCCTTTGACATGATGGCTATCCCAATTAATGTTGGGAAAGTTGAAATCACCTAATATAATTACCCTCTTTTTTTTTTTTGTATTTCTTTTATGTTTAGTGATGTATTTTATTTCAGCCTGAACTGCACAGTGCTGCACACAGATGGTTAAGTGTTTGAACTTGTATATGCTTTGTTCTGGATGAGAAATGTCCAAAGGAACCTAACTTTGGCTCTAACATTGATTCCGATGGGAACCTATTATTCACTTAATCATTTCACTTAACGTCGCAATTTTCAGGAACACTGCCACACTTTGAGTGAGGATTTATTGTATGTAACTTGTCTTTTCCACTGTGAAGACAGATACAAAGTACTTATATAAATCTTAGCCAGGGTTCCTACATTTGATGACAATCTGGTAAGGACTACTGAAAAGTCATTACTGTCCTTCACCATTGAACCCTTTAAAAGCACTTTATAAAAAACTTGTATGAGGTTTTAGTGTCCTGTTATAACCTCAGCAGAGACTTTGGAAACCCCAAAACCCAATGTTTATTAAAAGAATGAATCCACAAGGTTCATAGTTTAACTTGAAACAATTTTAACTACACCACAATCAAAGGACATGAATACTAATAACTACACTCTATCTTAAATAGTTACGTTAAAGCAGTGGTGTGGTGGGAAATCTGCAGCCCGGGGCCGCATGAGGCCTATCTGGGTTCTGAGTGTGGTCCATGAGATAATTTGTTGACCTTTGTCCATTCGCAGAGTTGCCGCATTCTGCTGATTTCCGTCAGCATTGTTTTTTTCCTACTGGTATTACTGAAATGATTTGCGTGTAAAGCAAGGGCAAGTGAAATGACTATGAGAGCCATGCACTCCCTCTGGGTCCAAAGTTTAAATATTTCTTTTTGTTTTTAACCATTTGAAATTGATGATAAGTCTATTAATATATAAATGATTAAGCATTTTCTATAACGCATTATGAAATATTCAGCGTGCATTAAAAATGTATTTAATCTGGTTCACGGGGTCATAGTTAGTGAACAAGCCTGATTCAATATTGCAGCCTGCTGAGATGAAGGAGGGCCACTCATGTGGCCCACTCACTAGCCTAAATTGTCCATCACTGCATTAAAGGCATTAAAATACAATGAACTCAAATTTTTATACTTTAAACCAAACTACTTAACTCAACTTTCATTCTACTCCTTTAGAGTTACATCTACAATAACTCAAGTTAGATACTTACTAGAAATTGGAGGACTAATGCCTTGGTCTGAGTACAGTTTCAAGGATTTGTGTAATGGTTGAGATTTCTTGGTCTTCGGTTTATTTCTGACAACTTTGTCCCTTCAAATCTCCTCGAACTGATTCACAGTTACAGACTCCCAGTTCAACACAGGCATTGCTAACATCTTAAGTGGAGTCACCTCAGATCAGAACACTCCTGGTTCTAATGTTCTTTAAAACTAGAGTCTTGCATCTAAAACTCACGCTTTCTCTCTCTCTCTTTCTCCCTCTTTTGCTTTTTCTTGCTCCCTTTCTCCCTTTCGCTCTCTTTCTCCCCTCACCCTTTCTCTTTCTCTCTTTGCTCTCTCTCCCTCATGCCCTCTCTTCAGCTTGGCTACCTAGATGTCCCACTCACAATTAGGAATCTTTCAGTTAACAAGACTTTTAAACCCTTTTACCCAACACACTAACCATCAACTGAATTCTGTATAAAAACCATGTTTCCTATACTCAGCATGTGCTAAAACTATAAATTTAAAACCATGTTTGAAACTAGAACCATACCTACAATCAACTTTTGGTTGACCCTTTTGCGATTGTTTATCTCCAAGGTAACTTGGTCACATGATCGTTTACTGGCAGTAGGGTTCTTTACTCAAAATCATTTCCCAGAGAATCCTAGTTTGTAAAACAGTCAGCACCCAAACATGCAATATAGGTTTTCTTCTCCCCGTAAAACACGTGGGCCATCAGATTATCACCATCACCTGCAGAGCTGCGTCCAGTGAAAGTCGCTGGCCGCGGGAGAGAAAGAAGAGATGAAAATATTGGAGGGCAAGAAATTAATTCAAAACAACAGGGCGGCACAGTGGTTAGCACTGTTGCCTCTCAGCGCCAGGGACCCAGGTTCGATTCCTGACTTGGGTCACAGCCTGTGCGGAGTTTGCACGTTCTCCCCGTGTCTGCGTGGGTTTCCTCCGGGTGCTCCAGTTTCCTCCCACAATCCAAAGGTGTGCAGGTTAGGTGGATTGGCCATGCTGAATTGCCCCTTAGTGTCAGGGGGACTAGCTAGGGTAAATGCATGGGGTTATGTGGATAGGGCCTGGGCGGGATCGTGGTCGGTGCAGACTCGATGGGCCAAATGGCCTCCTTCTGCATTCTATGAACAGCATCACTGACTTGCAAACATGAAATCAGTGCAAATTGATCATTATGTGAAATCATGCAGTTCAGAAGAATCCTCATTTCCATCACGAGATTAAAAGTGGAGCTGAGTACTCTTTCAAGATTCAGTTTATAATTTCGGAGCCTTGATTTTGACGTGATGAATGGTGCTGTAAATCCGGTTGCAGCAATATATCAGATATCTTTTAATACAAACTTGATTGCTTTTACTTCATAAATCTAACAGCAGTTCCTGAGTGACAGTCGAGTAGTAATGAACTGCTTAGTGATGTAGCATGGCCCATAAACAGACTGCTCGAGACTTCTTCCGAGAAAAGACAAGAATAATGTGTGATTTTTTGAGAATTCAAACCAATTCACAGAAGCAAATATTGCAGCAACAGTGGTTTCGATCCCCGTAGAGACTGATAACGTAAAAAATGAGATTTCAATTTTCAGTGATTGAAAAGATTGCATGAGAAGTTTTCTCATTTTAATTCTTTTACTGTAATGACCAAACCAAAAGCAGCTTCGACTGAACATTATTTTTCAGGAAACGTCTACTCTAAGCTGCAGAAAAGGTAACCTTGTCCATGCTTTAATGTGATCAATAACCCCATGCCTGGGTCATATATTATGCCGTGCACTCCACGAAGTTACAGTCCTTAAAGGAAATGATCCATAGTCATTTCCAGCTTCCAGTGGGTTTGTTTTTCCCCATTTCCCAGATTAGTAATTTTCATTGACTACCTAAAGATGCTTCTCTCTGTTTCGGAGAGTTTCCAAATCTACTACAAGCTGTAAAGCCTGATCCGCCAATTCTGATAAATCGCTTGGGTTCCTTAAATGGTTACGAGATGCATCTCTTTGACCCAGAGACGGTCTTCCCGCCTGCATCCTGCTTCAGAGGCTCTCGGAGAACTCTCAGCTTCTTCATTCTGCTGACTGCACTAACTGGAGTACTTCCTCTTTTCATTTCTGCCCAAAGACCTGGAGACTGAAAGTCTATTCACTGTCAGCACAACTACCCTTGTCCTTGTTTCCAGGTGTGAGAACGTCACACCTTGCTCAGCAAGCCTTTTCATTTGGGGCCCCTCTTGTTCCCATAGCAACCGAGCCACCCAGACTTGTTGGCTGGAGAATTTAAAGCAGGTCACATTGTGCCCCTTCATTACTCCATTTTACCTTTCATTAAACAGTTTAAAACGGCACCATCTTGCAAAATCTTGCATTTGTAACACAGTATAAACTTTAGGAAGACAAAAGGACTATGAATGTTGGCATATGGTACTGAATGGTCTATATTAGAAAATTAAATTAATCCATGTACATAATGCACGATACATTACCTGCAGAGTTAAAGGATTAAAAGCTATTCATTAGAGAGTGTGCATCATTAGCTGAATTCACACAATGGAATAGATCTTTTGAGATGTGTGTCTGCAGTTATTAGGAAATTAAGACTTTGATCTAGATCAGGAACAGGGGAGAGTGTGGGGGAAACTGTAAAGGGCATAAGATGCTGCCGATCACAAAGGTAATTTAAATAAGTTGTACCTGCCCATCAACTGGCCAGATTGAGAGCCCTGCAGTCCATGGGGTTAAAGGCCACGATGCGGAAGTTGGTGGGGCAAAGGCCTCGAGCAGCATCACGATATTCAGGGGGCAAGAGCTGTGGACAGGGCTGCAGGATTCAAGGTAAGGTGTGATGGTGTCGAGTGGCACAGTGATTAGCGCTGCTGCCTCACAGCTCCAGGGCCTTGGGTTTGATTCCAGCCTTGGGTAACTGTGTGGAATTTGCACATTCTCCCGGTTGTGCGTGGGTTTCCTCATGGGTGTGGACTGCCTTGGTAAAGTGTGTGTGTGTGTACATGTACGCGCGTGTGTACGTAATTGTGTGTGCACGCGTGCACGCTCTGGACCATGATAGTTCAGGGTGAGAGCTGGGGACTAAACTGTGATGGTGTTAGGGGGATCTCTCCACTGCTTGGAGTCATACCTCGTACAAAGGTTAATGATTGTGGTTGTTGAAGATCAATCATCTCAGCTCCAGGACATCACTACAGGATTTCCTCGGGGTAGTGTTCTAGACCCAACCGTCGTCAACCTTCCTTCCATCAAGAGGTCAGAAGGGGGGATGATCGCTGATGATTGTACAATGTTCACCATTTGTGACTCCTCAGATACTATAGAGGTCCATGCCCAAATGCCGAAAGGCCTGGGCAATATCCTGGCTTGAGCTGACAAGTGGCAAATAACATTCGCGCCACACGAGTGCCAGGCAATGACCATCTCCAATGATAGAGAATCTAACCATCACCCCATGACATTCAATGACCTTACCAACCCAGAATCCCCCATTATTAATATCTTGGGGGTTACCATTGACCAGAAACAGAAATGGACTAGCTGTATAAGTTCTGTGGCTACAAGTGTAGGTCAGAGGTTAGGAATCCTGCAGTGAATAACTCACCTCCTTACTAAGTCATCCACAATCTACAAGCACATCAGGAGTGTGATGGAATACTCTGCACTTGCCTGGATGAGCGCAGCTCCAACAAAACTCAAGAAGCTTAACATGGGGTGGCAAAATGGTTAGTACTGCTGCCTCACAGTGCCAGGGACCCAGATTCAATTCCGGCCTTGGGTGACTGACTGTGTGGAGTTTGCACATTCTCCCCGTGTCTGCGTGGGTTTCCTCCGGGTGCTCCGGTTTCCTCCCGCACTCCAAAGATGTGCGGGTTAGGTTGATTGCCCTGGTAAATTGCCCCTTAGTGTCAGGGATACTAGCGAGATACATACATGGGGTTACGGGAATAGGGCCTGGGTGGGATTGTAGTCGGTGTAGGTTTGATGGGCCAAATGGCCTCCTTCTGCACTGTAGGGAACCTATGATTCCATGAACATCCAGGACGAAGCAACCTGCTTTGGCATAACTATCCAGAAACACCCACTCCCTCCACATGCGACGCACTGTGGTAGCAGTGTGTACCGTCTACATGATGTACTGCAAGAACTCACCAAGGCTCCTTAGACAGCAGCTTCCAAACCCACGACCACTACCATTTAGCAGGACAAGGGCAGCACCTCCCTCTGCAAGCTCCCCTCCAAAACACATACCAACCTGACTTGGAAATATATCGCTGTTCCTTCACTGTCGCTGGGTCAAAATCATGCAACTTCTTTCCTAATAGCACTGTAGATGTACCTACACTACATAGACTGGAGCAGTTCAAAAAGGCAGCTCACCACCATCTTCTCACAGACAATTAGTGATGGGCAATGTATGTTGGCCCAACCTGCAGTCTCTTGAATGAATAAAAATAGTCAGGATGAGAACTGGTACTGGACCATAATAGTCGAAGTGAGAGCTGGGGACTGGCTCGTGTGAGGTGCGAGCCCCAATCTGTCAGTGATCGGGGAAGAAAGGGTGACCTGATTTGAGGTGGGCCTTTGCCTTTCATATTCCATTACAGGATCCAATCTGCACATTTGAAAACAGGACCCCATTTTGTTGCTACGGGCCTTTGTGCTACTCACCAGTTCAAAAGAGCAGGATAATACTGGGTATTAGGACATGCCAAGAAAGAAGCAGGATTATTGGTGGTAACTGCCATTATTTTCTCTGCCCTCCAACTAGGTTTGGGCCAGTTAAACTGAGGGTTGAAGTGTCACTGGCCAGGTGGCATGTTCCTCAAAGGGATTTTCGTGAATTAGTATTATTCGGTGCATTGTAGACATCTGGCAGTATGCGGGGGAATGGATTATTTTACAAAGTAATCATAAAGATTACTGGGTGGTACAGTGGTTAGCACTGCTACCTCTCAGCTCCAGGGACCCGGGTTCGATTCTCAGCTTGGGTCACTGTCTGAGTGGTGTTTGCACATTCTCCCCGTGTCTGCATGGGTTTCCTCCGGGTGCTCCGGTTTCCTCCCACAGTCCCAAGATGTGCGGGTTAGGTGGATTGGCCATGCTAAATTGACCCTTAGTGTTATGGGGCCTAGCTTGGGTAAATGCATGGGGTTATGGGGATGGGGCATGGGTGGGATTGTGGTCGGTGCAGACCCGATGGGCCGAATGCCTGCTTCCTGCACTGTAGGGATTCTATGATTCCAGAAGAGATTTCTGGCCATTCTGTGCTTCTCTTGCATGCATTAATCATTGGAAAAGGCTGTCACTTTCTTGGTCTTTTTGTGTCATTTCCACAAGATCTCTTGTGTGTGATATGATTTACAATTGTGCTTGTTCCTGAGGCCAAGAAAAAATTTGGTTTAAATGAAAAATTAAGATGGCTGCAAAAGGTGTAATGCCCTCTTCAGCCACAAACCAGCATAAAAATTTCCCCCCTCACAAAGGGGGGCAATGATTTCTAGACGTTAAAACTAGATTTTTTTTCACCTACCTTGAAATGTTATTTCTCACAAAAATAACGAACGCAGGCAGGTAAATACATTTGCCTCAATTTGGATTTTGATGACCGATTGTCAGATATTTGGATTTGACTATTGGACTCATTTGACACTATTTAGGGATACCGGTGTCTGTAACATTTAAACCCTCCCAACCACAGTCTGTCCAAATTGATCTGAATTTGCAACCGTCTAAATTAAGTTGAGATGGTACAATTTGGATCAGTTCTGCTCACTTTAGAGTCAGTTCAGTGGTTGGCTTTGAGTCTGAGCCCGAATTTTTGAAAAGATGCCACCATGCACAGACACAGAATCCTACAGTGCAGAAGGAGGCCATTCAGCCCATTGAGTCTGCACCGACCACAACCCCACCCAGGCCCCCATCCCCGTAATCCCATAATGCATTTACCTTAGCTGGTCCCCCTGACACCAAGGGGCAAGTTAGCATAGCCAACCCACCTAACCCGCACATCCTTGGACTTTTCTTCTAGTCATACATCCTTTTCTTCTGTTCATGTTCATCATGCTCCCCTGTCATTTTTGCACGCAATTTATGTTGAATATTTTGCCTATTTTCACATTCGTCAGCAATGTAAAATCTGTGACTGAGATAATGACTTCAGTATTCAGAATGGGTTTTTTTCTCATCAAGTTGGATTGGCGCCATACTGGGTGAAATAGTCCAGAAAGAAGCTATGCTAATGAATAGCCTGAAGGTAATATCGTAATTAAACCTGATTACTTGCAGCGCATCGTGTCCTATCTGAAATAGTTTGGTAAATGTCCAATGAAGTCACTAACTTGCATCGACGGATGGTGTACTGAATTTTCATTTGAAGCCTTTTGAAAGGACAGCGACAAGTGGGTTCGTGATGCTCTCTCTTATCAAAATGCTCCCAGTGGTTTAGCTCATCTGATGGTGGCATAAATTGATTAAATTCATCTTTTCAATAAACACTCTCGCTACGTTTTCAAAACTCAATTGATATTGCAGAACTAGATTTTCTGAAAAGGTTTGCAATCCTGGATGCTGTTGCCATAGAAACTGGCCTGTCAAAGAATCCTCTATATATTAGGTCCACATTGTATAAGAGGCAATTCGTATCAGCATGAATTAACTGTGATTATATCATCTTTTTACATATCTCCAACCTGTGGATTTGTGATTCCCGCTCATCCGTGAATTTGTGACAATCCTATGTGGCACTTTTAATATTAATATTATTTTCCATATTTTGTTCTGCAGTGTTTGAGGAGCCAGAGGATCCCAGTAGCAGGTTCTTCTTCTCAGAGATAACCTCTTCAGTGTCTGATGTGAAGTTCAGTCACAGTGGCCGATACATGATGACACGAGATTACCTCACTGTCAAAGTCTGGGATCTGAACATGGAAACCAAGCCTATAGAAACATATCAGGTACTCTGTGTTCAAAATTAGGGAGTTAAATGCAAATTGTTGTGTGTTCTTTACCCACAACCTCCAAATGGATGTACTGTCTAATGTTGACTGGCTGTGCTTCAGGAGTGGCCAATGCAACATGATTTTATGAGTCCTAAAATCAGAATTATCCAGCATAGAATGAAGCCGTTCGACCCATTGTCTGTTTGAAAGAGACATGCAATAAGTCCTTCTTTTCTGTTCTTTTCCCACAGCCTTGTATTTTTTTCCTCTTCAAGTTATTATCCAATTCTCTTTTGAAAGTTACTATTGAATCTGATTCCACCTGCCTTCCAGATTGCCCTAACTTGCTGCATCAAAAAAATCTCATCACCCCTTCGATCCTTTTGATGGCTATCTTGAATCGGGAGTGTCCAATCTTTTTGAGCGAGGGGCCAGGCTTCATTTGTTTTCATGTTCAAGGAGCCAGTGAACACCTTTTGGGAAGATAAGGCATTAGATATTTACTTTTGCTAATCAAAACAACAGAAAGTGTGCCGTTTTATAAAGACACTTCAAATGAGGAGACTAATTTATTCATGATGATTCCAACACTCCTGCAGAGGATCATAAATGACCCAACTAACACCCATCAGCCCTGAGCCCACTGCAATTTAATAGTGCCTCAGGGATTAAATGGAGGCCGTACAACTTTCCCACACTCTTGGCAGGTTGTCCAACAAACTATTGGGTTTGCAGTGACCTCATGGGTGATCCTTCACTGTCACGTACTCTGTGCCTGATCAAGGGCCCGACTTTGGAAAGTAGGAGGGAGTGAAGCTGCTGAAAGCCATTCCCCAACCCCTGAGTCCAATCCCCTTGCCTCACCCTGTGATCCCCATACAGCCTTTCCCTCATGTCTGGTCTGGAATTCCAAGATGATCCTGGACCTCTGGTGATGGATACATTGGTGGCAGCGTCTGTTGCCCCCACTGGTGCAGACAGGACTTCTGCTACCGGGAGCTTTCATCGCAGGAAAGGCCCAGTGGTGGTCACTTAAATGCCTGATGGGCATTTGATTCTATCGGGCCTACTCCCAGCCCTGAACTGATGGGTATTCCCCGGTGAGACCCCCATTGACCCAACAGAATCCTAGCCATTGTCTATCTTGTACAGACCATGCCCTCTGCCCAAAAGGTCTCAAAATCATCTGGCTTCACTGTCCCAGAGTTCCCTGCCCGAAGGCAGATCTGACCCACAGCACAACAACCTTCACCACACTTAGGGCAAAGAGGCTGTACCCAAATCCACCACAGCTGGGTATCAAACTATGGCTGTTGGCACCAATCTGATCCACGCTGGCTGTCCAGCAAACAGAGCCAACCGTGGAGTCTGAGTTGCCATTTCAATATGCACCTTCACATGATTGTTGTAATGTGGAGATGGTAGAAGATCCAATTTTTTTTCCATTACATAGCTGACCAGAAATCTCTCCTGCTCTTGCTGTTTGTCATTTGGCATGTGTTGAAACTATTTGGCCACGTTATGCATATTCATTCCTTGTCCATCAAGTCCTGAAGTGGGACTTAAACCTGGGGCTTCGTGTTTAGAGGCAGGCGCGCTACCCACTGCACCACAAGAAGTCCCAGCCTCATTCTGTGTTTTACAATTGAGATACAACAGGAGATTGTTGTTGAAATCGATTACACCATGTTCATCTCACCGTGCCTAACAGTTACGGAAGGCCTGAAATGTGCTAACAGTCGCTGCACAGTCATTTTAAGAGTTACTAAGACACAGACAAGATCATGAAAGTGAGGCAGTCAGGAAGAAGGATCGAACCTCCCCAGGGGTCCTACCAACCCTCAACCTGGAGATGAAGCAGGAGATCTTGTTTGAAACCAATTCTCAAAATATGTCATTACCTCTGGAGTTTTGATTTTATGAAGAATATATGGGCAACAAAGTCTTCTTGCACTTAAACGTTAGTTAACATATATATGGGCGGGATATTATGTCCTCGCTCATCCTGAAACCGTAAGGTCCCGCCCGAGATCAATGGGCCTTCCCATGCTCCCCCCTCGACCGCTCCGATTCCCATGGCGGGCGGGCCGGTAAAATTCCGGCCGTAAAGCCACACCGTAACCGTGATCGTTTCTGAAATTGAAATGAAATTTATTTAATCGTTGACAGATACACAGATATACAAATTAAGGTCCAGACTTCACTGGGACAAAGACGGCCACGTTTTGCATCTTGTAACTTGAGTTTCCCTTTGTTAATTTTACTTTTGTTTCTTTGACTTCCTTGCACCGTGTGCTACCCAGGACTGCCTGTTTAAGAATGTGCCCAGGCAACCTACTGAAAGCCACTCGGGGCATGCTTGAGATCTGTTCTCATACTTCCCTTCAAAGTCAGTAACTTATTTTATCCTTCAGGGGTTTTGATTACTTTCTCTACAGGGTCAATAGCTGGCATAGGGGCAAGTAAATGAACCAATAATGCTCGGACATCAATAAGTGCTGCAAGGCAAATCCTTTTTTTTTGTAATGATGGGAGGGAGTTGCAATGGGTTTACTAAATCAGGTGCACGCGCTTTAATCCTGAAGTTGCTGCGTTCTCATGCATTTACATGCACTGGGGTTCCTCTATAGAACAGTCTCCTGCATCAGGCTGTGTTTTTAGCAAGCTCCCCTAATGGATAAATCGCTTAACAAAATAAAAGTGGCAAATTAGCCAATTAAGCCATCTCTGATGTAATATGCTCTAAGTTATCATTCCCAGCAAAGACTCAGTCAAAAAAAACCCTTGGGCCATATTGCTGTTATATGTATGTCCTTTTAAGACAAATTAACCAGAGATATTAGGAATTGTACTGAGAATCATAGAATACCTACAGTGCAGAAGCAGGCTGTTCGGCCCATCAAGTCTGCCCCGACCACAATCCTACCCAGGCCCTATTCCCGTAACCCCATATATTTATCCTGCTAATCCCCCTGACACTAGGGTCAATTTAGCATGTCCAATCAACCTACACCAATCAGCCAATCAACATCTTTGGAGTGTGGGAGGAAACCAGGGCACCCGGAGGAAACCCACGCAGACACGGGGAGAACGTGCAAACTCCACACAGTCACCTGAGGCCAGAATTGAACCCGGGTCCCTGGCGCTGTGAGGCAGCAGTGCTGCCACTGTGCCACTCCAACCACTGTGCCACCCCCGTTGCCATCAGGAAATGTAACGAATATGGATTTGTTTTAAATAATAACTGTTTATTTTTTAAAATGACATTGGTTAAAATTTTTAATCATGGTGAATGTGCATCCCTTCTAATGAGCTGCACTTACGTCTGAATTAATTATTTTGAGCTGGTTAGTGAATGATCACCACTTGGTGGTTTCAATCTGAACCACAACAGAATCAGTCACCTTAAACTAGCTGCACTTGCATTATTAGGAGAGTTTGATCCTGATACTTGTCTACCATAGCCAAACATGAACTTGCTGTCTTCTATATTACTGCCCTTTTTGGTTTGGTGCTACATTATCAACCTCTTCCATACTGTTTGAGCATACGGTTCTCCCAATTAGTCAGCTCCCCATAAAGGATTTACCTTTAATTATGGATTTTACCAGGGTGGCACGGTGGCACAGCAGTTAGCACTGCTGCCTCACAGCGCCAGGGATCTGGGTTCAATTCCCAGCTTGGGTTACTGTCTGTGCGGAGTCTGCACGTTTTCCCAGTGTCTGGGTGGGTTTCCTCCCAGAGTCCAAAGATGTGCAGGTTAGGTGGATTGGCCATGATAAATTGCCCCTTAGTGTCAGGGGAACTAGCTAGGGTAAATACATGGGGTTATGGGGATAGGGCCTGGGTGGGATTGTAGTCAATGAAGACTCGATGGGCCGAATAGCGGCCTGCACTGTAGGGATTCTATGATTCTACCAAATCCTGCTTATTAGGGGTGACAGTGACACATCTTGTTTTTAATATGATTTGTTTCAATACAGGTCACTGTCAGAAAATGAAGAGTGAGGTAAGTTCTGCTACTTTTGCTGAAGGAATGCCACTTCAAATCATTTCCTGCTGCTGACAGCACGGGTGGGAGTGAAAATGAGATGTCATTCCATAGACATTCCCCAGGTTGCAGACAGTTTACTGGATGAGGTGTCTGCACTGTGAGATGTAGACAGATCACAGAAAGCACTAATTGCTTATTACGGGGATACAGTTCTAAACTGCGTGATTAGGAATGGTGTTTTTCAGTGAAGATTCAATGAGCGATAGGTGAGTGGCTGCTTAGAATGTGGTGTTGCTGAATGGAGAGCCTTATTTGTACTTGCAAATGGAATTGTTTTTAATTCATCATTAATACATTTAAAGCAAATTAAATGGAACCTGTTGGACCTCAATTCTGGTTCTTCAGCAGGATGGTTTAACACACTGTAAAGCGACAATAGCAGGAGAAGAAGCCAGATTGTTTTTGCCTGTTTGTACATTCCCAATGCCCAAAGTATTGATTGCTTCATCTGAAGGATTGAGTTGGCTTCCAATTTCTGTTCCCCCTACTGCTGCTTTCCTTTCCGTCTGAAAGCTTCCATCGAACATTAATTTATTGTTACTGGCTTCTTTCTTTTTAACATGCATTTACAGCTACACTATACAGCGTCTCTTCAGCAAATTCTCCAGCAGAGTCTGTATTCTAGCTCTAAGGCACATTCGCTGCCACAGAATGTTTTACGTCTAAAGCACATTCGCCATGGTCTGGTTTCTATCTACTGCACATTGATAGTCAGCTTGACAGATCTAATGCAATTCATTGTCAGCGCATCCTATGTTTAACAGCCATTCACTGTCAGAGTATGGCTTAATTCTGATGTATATTTGCAGTCACAGGAGCTGTTTTAATATCCTAAGAGTATTGTTATGTTTTTGGGAAATTTCAAATGAGCAGAGCAGTTAGTGGTAATTGTATACCTTAGCACAGAAAGAATTGCCTAAAATTGCTCTTACTGTCAATTTGCAGCATTCGCATAATTGGGTGACGGTTCTGGCACTTAAATACTCCACGTGAGAAGAAATGTATTGATTATGCTTCCATTTAGTTAATTGTGACTGGTTCTAAAACTTGTGCTTCAGTTGCGTTGGTAATTGCTGGTAATTTACTGTTGCATTGGCATTCCTTCAATGTTAATGTTATTTTGTTAACAGATTCATGATTACCTCCGGAGTAAGCTTTGTTCACTCTACGAGAACGACTGCATCTTTGACAAATTTGAATGTGCATGGAATGGGTCAGACAGGTCAGTAGCCCTGATATCTTCACTTAATTCTGGACCACAGCATAAACAGGTTGCTTTGGCCTGCCTGCACAGGTCAAGAGCCTTCCCCCTGTTCGAAGGTCACTCTCAATTCTGTGTTGTCATTAGACTTCTATAACAAATCCCACTTGACTCACAACCGTATATCATGGGATTTTCAAGTTTCACAAGATTCTGTAACCTCCCCCTCGAGGCTGTGGATCTAGCTTTCTTTTAAATTTGACTTCATGGAGAATGAGAGATTGGCCACCTTATTTTTCGTCCTATAAGTATATAAATGTGTTTTGAGCCTATTTACAGTGCTGTGATTGCAAATGATTGCAAATATTCAATTTTATGTCTTGATTTTGCTATGATGCACATTGCCCTCTGTTACACAGCAGGCAGCTGTAAAACTCCTTCGAGGGCCTTGCCTGACATGAAGCCAATCACTACTGCAATGGAGTGTCACGTTACACACACAGTTCTGGGTTGCAATGCTGTGTTGGATATTTGGTTCAGCGAAGATTTCTCCCTGTGTAGGGATGAAGGAATGGAAAGCTGTTCTCTGCAAGTTTGCTGCCAGCACTTAATGGGGGCACAGAAATGTAGGTGGGCCCAGAAAGCTGCAAAGTGGAACCCAACCAAGATGTGGAGATGCCAGAGTTGGACTGGGGTGGGCACAGTAAGAAGTCTCACAACACCAGGTTAAAGTCCAACAGGTTTATTTGGTATCACAAGCTTTCGGAGCGCTGCTCCTTCTTCACCTGATGAAAGCTTGTGATACCAAGTAAACCTGTTGGACTTTAACCTGGTGTTGAGAAACTTCTTACTGAACCCAACCAAGCCAAGTTAACCAGAACTGTTCAAGTGTTGGAGTGACCCTGAAACACCAGACTGCCCCCACATGCCAATCCCCCACATGCCAATCCCCCACATGCCAATCCCCCACATGCCAATCCGATATGTAATAAGTGTCCTGGATGAGAGATGGCAGTTCAGGCTGGGCGAGTGGAGGCAGGGGTGAAGTTATTTATTTTTTTATTCACCCATGCATTCAGCGGAATATTTACATGTCAGCAAAACCCTTGACTAGGTCAGAGACAAGCCGGGCATCCGAAATACGAAGAGAAAATGCTCAAAATATTCAGCAGGGCAGCTAGCAATCTGTGGAAAGGCAAACCGAGTTATAATTTCATCAGAAGCTGGAAAGCTTAGAAATCTACACATCTTGGGACATTAAGAGGCAGTTTAGCATGGCCAATGCACCTAACCTGAACATCTCTGGACTGTGGGAGGAAATCGGAGCACCCGGAGTAAACCCACGCAGACACGGGGAGAATGTGCAAACTCCACACTGACAGTGACCCAAGGCTGGAATTGAACCCAGGTTCCTGGTGCTGTGAGGCAGCAGTGCTAACCACTGTGCCAACGTGCCGCCCACTGTGCCATAATGATAAATAAAAGCAATTATTTTGCAGGCAAATACTGCAATGTACAACTTGTTTTTGGGTTCCTTGCTTGATTAATAAAGAAGAAAGATATTACCAGAGCTTTGATAATGCAATTTACAGCATTGGAATGAAAGGCTGATGCAGTATTATCTAAATAGTCTTTGAGTCTGCTTCAAGTTGCTAAGGAATGACATCAGTTACAGCCAATGTTGAATTATTCATTAGTGAGACTATTACAGCACAGTAGGAAACAACTAAACCCGCAATACACAGATGTGCATAACGTCCAAAAATAGAAAATGCAGAACTCATTTTCCAATAACTTTGTTGCCATGTGACAAGCTGGTTAAAATTGAACCATTTCTTTTCATGAGCTCTGTGACTTGCCATAAATATATGCTTTATTTAGGCATATAATAGTCTCCTTTTTGTGGAAATGCTTCTCTGCTTTAAAATAAGAGAATTAAGTGAACTCTTCCCCAAACCAAAGAGCAGACTGGCAAACTGCTGAATATCACATGGCCCACACCATGGTCTCTACAGCCCGTGTGATGGTCACTGCTTACTGCCTTTAACCGTGCTTTATCAGTTTTGACATAAGACGGAAGTTTTGTGCAAAGGTATCTCTCTGATCAGGACCCCTTAATTTCCCAGAAGGCCTGGAGCTAGTAAATATTATAGTGTAAAGCTAACTGACCCATTTGGATGTTCCTTTACATCAAATATCACATTCCATGAAGCATAGAATCCTGCAGTGCGGAAGAAGGCCATTCAGCCCATCGAGTCTGCACCAACCACAATCCCAACCGGGCCCAATTCCCATAACCCCATGCATTTAGCCAAGCTAGTCCCCCTGACACTAAGGGGCAATTTAGCAATGGCCAATCCACCTAACCTCTTTGGACTGTGGGAAGAAATCGGAGCAGACACGGGGAGAATGTGCAACCTCCACACAGACAGTGATCCAAGCTGGGAATTGAACCCGGGACCCTGGCGCTGTGAGGCAGCAGTGATAGCTCCCTTAGTGTCAAGGGGTCTAACTCGGATAGCCTATATATATATTACTGGGGGTGGAGATGGAGGTGCCGGTGGGTGGAGATGGAGGGGGGGGGGAGGGGGGGGTGGGGAGAATAGCTAAGGCATCCCAATAACTTGGAATCATTTTGAAATACTGTTCTGTGTAGGTCTAGTACAGCATTCTTGTTTGCATTCTTTTCTTGCTACATCAAGTGGCTGCAACCTCCAGTTTTAAAACTTTTAAATAAGTCTGCACTCTTTGCAACTAAGGCAGAAATTTTGCCAGGTTCCAGCAGTACTTTGAGTATTGGAGTACAAATTTTCAGAAATGTTTTCAGAGTAAATTAAATTAAATTTCTTTACTTCAGAAGCTGCCTGTTATTTTGACAGATTTGATTCTTTGTAGTTTTGTTTGGAAGAAAGTTCAGTTTTGATTTTACAGTTGATACATATGCTTTTTTTAAAAAGTGCCCCCATTCCATTCTGTCTTACTTTCAATGTTCAGTGAAACAAGTCATTTCTCCCACAATGACAACAACAACTTGTATTTACATACTGCCTTTCTTGTATTCAAATATCCCACAGTGCTTCACAGAGGCTTTAATACTATGACACCGAGTCACATAAGGACATATCTGATTTGATTTATTATTGTCACATGTATTAGTATACAGTGAAAAGTATTGTTTCTTGCGCACTATACAGACAAAGCATACCGTACGTAGCAAAGAAGAGAGTGCAGAATGTAGTGCTAAAGTCATAACTAGGGTGCAGAGAAAGATCAATTTAATGTGAGGTAGGTCTATTCAAAAATCTGATGGCAGCAGGGAAGAAGCTGTTTTTGAGGCGGTTGGTACGTGACCTCAGACAATTGTATGTTTTTCCCGACACAGGAAGGTGGAAGAGAGAATGTCCAGGGTGCGTGGGGTCCTTGATTATGCTGGCCGCTTTTCTGAGGTAGTGGGAAGTGTAGACAGAGTCAATGGATGGGAGGCTGAATTTGAGCGATGGACTGGGCTTCATTCATGACTCTTTGTAGTCTCTTATGGTCTTGGACAGAGCAGGAGCCATACCAAGCTGTGATACAACCGGAAAGAATGCTTTCTATGGTGCAACTGTAGAAGTTGGTGAGAGTTGTAGTGGATATACCAAATTTCCTTGGTCTCCTGAGAAAGTAGATGTGTTGGTGGGCTTTAATTTAGTTCATGTGGCTTGATGTCAGATTTGTTTTGATAACGCTTCCATGAAGTGCCTTCGGATGTTTTACTGTGTAAGGTGCTATATAAATGCATGTTGTTGATTAGTAACTGTCCAGACAGTTACTAATCAACAGAGGCTGAACAGACTGGGACTTTTTTCTCTGGAGCATAGGAGGCTGAGGAGTGACCTTATAGAGGCCTATAAAATAATGAGGGGCATAGACAAGGTAGATAGTCAATATCTTTTCCCAAAGGTAGGGGAGTCTAAAACTAGAGGGCATAGGTTTAAGGTGAGAGGGCAGAGATACAAAAGTGTCCAGAGGGGCAATTCTTTCACACAGAGGGTGGTGAGTGTCTGGAACAAGCTGCCAGAGGTAGTAGTAGAGACGGGTACAATTTTATCTTTTAAAAAGCATTTAGATAGTTACATGGGTACGATGGGTATAGAGGGATATGGGCCAAATGCGGGCAATTGGGATTAGCTTAGGGGTTTTTAAAAAAAAGGGCGGCATGGACAAGTTGGGCCGAAGGGCCTGTTTCCATGCTGTAAACCTTTATGACTCTATGACAATGTGAAACTACTGTAAATAATGCATTGAATTCAGGTGTAGCTTTGGTATTTTTGGCTAGTGGGTAAAATCTTTTTCTGTAGTAAGGATAACTGCATCTAAATCAAAGAGGTAAAGTGTAGTAAATAATCCTTGTTTGGCTTAAAAGTTGCAATGTTAGGAATTTTCATCGGGTACTTGAGAGAATCTGAACTATGCTAAATCAGGTCATACCACTTAGCAACGGAATCAGACTACGAATTTCATTACTTTAGTGGTAGTTATTGTCCGTGCACACTTGAAGGCCATGATGTGGAGATGCCGACGTTGGACTGGGGTAAGCACAGTAAGAAGTCTCACTACACCAGGTTAAAGTCCAACAAGTTTATTTGGCAGCACTAGCTTTCGGAGTCTCGGGCTCCTTCATCAGGCGAGTGAAGAGCTGTGTTCACAAACAGGGCATATACAGACACAAACTCAATTTACAAGATAATGGTTGGCGCTCGACTCATCGATCGACAGTTCCGACATGCCACAGCAAAAACCCACACCGACCTCCTCAGAAGACAAACGCGGGACGCAGCGGACAGAGTACCCGTCGTCGTCCAGTACTTCCCTGGAGCGGAGAAGCTACGACATCTTCTCCGGAGCCTTCAACATGCCATCGATGAAGACGAACATCTCGCCAAGGCCTTCCCCACACCCCCACTTCTTGCCTTCAAACAACCGCACAACCTCAAACAGACCATTGTCCACAGCGAACTACCCAGCCTTCAGGAGAACTGTGACCACGACACCACACAACCCTGCCACAGCAACCTCTGCAAGATGTACCGGATCATCTCACGTGAGAACACCATCCACCAGGTACATGGTACATACTCTTGCGACTCAGCCAACGTTGTCTACCTGATATGCTGCAGGAAAAGATGTCCCGAGGCATGGTACATTGGGGAAACCATGCAGACGCTACGACAACGAATGAATGAACACCGCTCGACAATCACCGGGCAGGAGTGTTCCCTTCCAGTCGGGGAATACTTCAGCAGTCATGGGTATTCAGCCTCTGATCTTCGGGTAAGCGTTTACCAAGGCAGCCTTCACAACACACGACAACGCAGAGTCGCTGAGCAGAAACTGATAGCCAAGTTCCGCACACATGAGGACGGCCTCAACCGGGATCTTGGGTTCATGTCACGCTATCTGTAACCCCCATGACTTGCCTGGGTTTGCAAAATCTCACTAACTGTCCTGGCTGGAGACAATACACATCTCTTTAACCTGTGCTTGGCCCTCTCTCCACTCACATTGTCTGTACCTTTAAGACTTGATTCCCTGTAAAGACTCACATTCCAACCATTATCTTATAAATTGACTTTGTGTCTGTATATGCCCTGTGTGTGAACACAGCTCTTCACTCACCTGATGAAGGAGCCTAACTCTCCGAAAGCTTGTGCTGCCAAATAAACCTGTTGGACTTTAACCTGATGTTCTGAGACTTCTTACTATGCACACTTG
Source organism: Mustelus asterias (assembly GCF_964213995.1). Lineage (NCBI taxonomy): Eukaryota > Metazoa > Chordata > Chondrichthyes > Carcharhiniformes > Triakidae > Mustelus > Mustelus asterias. Next base: position 20,085,224 of record NC_135801.1, on the reverse strand, counting down.
AAGGGACAAAGGGCCTTTTCAACATTGTATGACTATTACACCTTCAGCTTCAGTACGAAGTGTTTTCGGTGGCCACAATGTTGCATTCAATAGTGCAAATTCAACCTGAACAAGAGTCAAATCCCAGCCTGATGTTACACAAAGTGGGTGGGACTCCTTATAGGAGGGAGCTTTAGAATCATTGAATCCTTACAGTGCAGTGGGAGGCTTTTCAGCCCATCGGGTATGCAACGACTCACCAAAAGAGCATCTTAGGCTCTCCCCTACCCTATCCTACTAAGCCCGCTCATTTACCATGGTCAATCCACCTCACCTGCACATCTTTGGACTGTGGGAGGAGACTGGCTGCATTACACCTCAGTACCCACTTTATTCAGTGCTGTACCCTTCGATGAAACTAATAAAGACAAAATGAGCCATAAGCTGTTTTTCAGTGATTTTACACTGAACTTTACTCAGTTTTTGATTGATAATCATCTGACTGACAAAGGTAACTAAAAAGGTAGATTTAAATCCTGCAAGCACCAGTCTTAAGCTGATCCAGGCTCTCGTGCTCCCAGATTAAACCACCTAAAGTGATGGAAAATATTTCAAAGATGGCTGTTTCACAATTAAATGTGCTCAAATATTTACACGATAAAATTGATATTAATTTGATTTCCAAAGGAATTGTGAGTGTCCAAAAGATTGAGAATTATAATGGACACTATAGTACTACAAATCCTATTCCTTTTATTAGTAAAAAAAAGCTTAAACTTTCCCACAGCTTTTATTAACAAGAAAAAGCTTAACATTTATATATTTAGAGTAAGCAATTTTTAGAAAACGTATTGTTACCCCCTAGGTAGTCAGTCTAGATTGACTGCAGGTTGATTGGATCCGATCCTCTGGAGGGGTGGCGGGGGGGGGGGGGGGGGGGGGGGGAGTCGGGTGTGTGGGGGTATCCCGTGCGGGGTTTGGTCTGGATCTTTTAAATAGTTACCCTGAAGTTAGAAGTGTTTTTTATTCCTTCTAATTCTTTCAGAATAGCTCTGAGGGTAAAACTGGCAGAATCATCCAAATTTAGTACTTAAATCGCTTTGTCGGATGATTCCCAGCCCAGCACAATTGTCCAGGGGAAGTTAGCCCATCTGGACAATTGCCTGGTAAACCCTTACCTGGGCACTTCCTGGAAGGATTCCTCAACGCATCATTGGAGTACCTCCACAAAGGCAGCACTGTGGAGCCAAGAAATTATGGCCCATAATATACACACGTTTGCATACACACATGCACTTATACATGAGTACACATGCAAATGTATGCACATGCACACACACATTTATGCATACATGCACACAGACATATATGCACACACAACTACATATTTTATGCATGCAGACACTATATACACAGATGTGTGTGTATTATATATATAGTGAGGATGGGAATTGAATAGTATAGAAATATTAGAGCAACTGAGCAAGAGAGCATTAAATGCTGCTGACAGAATCACGCAGCAAAGAATTTCTATTAAATAAGTCCGTAGCAATTGTGATTAGAATTTGATTGATGTACTCCAGCTGTAATCAACTGACTGAATACAGATCGTAAGAAGTGATTTATATTGGACACACAAGGGATACATTTGTCATCCGGGCATAGATACCAGCAATGGTAGTGATAATTTTGTGCCGCTGCAGTGACGGAACATGAAACCCATCACCGCAGTATATTTATCACCAAATTAGAGCTGGAGAACATTAAATATAGAAAGCAATTATAGCAAAGAAAAGTTTACTGAACCAATGTATTACAATCAACTGGCAGTCAAAAATTACAAGAGCAGGTGAATAGTTTAATAATTAATATTGGCATTTTGTGAAATGTGTAAAGGTTGTCAAATATGATGTGGATAATTTAGCTGTTGTATAACCTTATTGGAAACTTGGTTGTCTTTCCAGATTAATGCTTATTTTGTTGTATGGTACCTCAGTATTTTCCAATCTTTATTCATCTTCTTGCACCATCCTGAATTCATGGGCAAGAAGTGACTTTTTTCTAAAAGTTCTTGCAAGTTTTCGACATTATTATCTTACTATATGCTTGTTATGTTATTGGTGAGCAAGAATGGTCTGGGTTCATTCTTCTCTAATGCCCAGCTGTTTTATTTTAACTGGCTTCTATTTATCATGGATTTTGGAAGACTAATGCCAAGGAGTTGACTCTGTATTTAAATGACAGCTCTTATCCCAGTACAGAATTATATCTATCCAGACTCCCCGCATTCCACAGTGTGAAAGTAAATCGGGGAATGTGGGTTAAATGCTTAAAAATACTAAATTTCACGCTAACCTGACTGTACACCATATTCACGGCAGCAGGTGACTTGCTGTGCACGGGCAACACAATGGTTAGCATTGCTGCCTCACAGCGCCAGGGGCCCGGGTTCAATTCCAGCCTCAGGTGACTGTGTGGTTTGCACGTTCTCCCGTGTCTGCGTAGGTTTCCTCCAGATGCTCCGGTTTCCTCACACAGTCTAAAGATGTGCAGGTTAGGTGGATTAGCCATGCTAAATTGTCCCTTAATGTCCCCAGGTTAGGGGAATCAGCGGGATAAATGTGTGGGGTTACGGGGTTAGAGCCTGGGTAAGATACTCTGTCAGAGAGTCGGTGCAGGCTCGATGAGCTGAATAGCCTCTTTCTGACCTGTAGGGATTCTATGGTTCTATGAAGTGTCCTAAGTTGGTGAGGCAGGACACTTCACAAACACATTTAAATCAGGTTCCTGCTGCACAATTAGGGGAATGTTTTCAATGTAACTTCAGGTGGGTAGGTTTCCCAAGTCTCACGGAATCTGGGAATGGAATGAAGATGGAAGCTGCTGCCTCCAGAGGTTGAATAGCATTTCTTGTGGACCAGGAGCAAAAAAGGGAAAGCAAAGTGCCTTTCACAGCCCCCAGATGCCCCAGACCACTGTTGAAGTGTAATGTCGGAAAGGTGGCAACTAATTTGGCACAGCAAGCTCCCACAAACAGCAATGTGTTAATGACCTGATATCTGGGGCTTTTGTGTGATGTTAATTCACAGATAAATATTGACCATGAATATCTCTCTGCTCTTCTTTGACATTGTGCTGTGGAACAGACAGATCTCAGTTTCAGGTTTCATTCAAGAGATGGCACCTCTGACAATGCAGTCTGCCCTCAGTACTGCACTGGAGTCTTGCATTTCGTGTTCAAACCCTGGAGTGGGACTTGAACCCACGACCTTTTGACTCAGAGGCGAGAGTGCTACCAACTGAGCCGAATAGAGGAGCAGGAGTGCTCACCCTCAAGCAAGCCATTGATCTGCTCATTGCCTGTTTTTAGACATTGTTGCAATGGGCACCCTCCACTCAAGACTTGCTCTGCATCCTACCCCTCTAATTGCCATGGTCCACCCTTAAAGACTGTGACCTCTTGCAGCTGGTTTACCCACTTGGCAATGGGCCAGCCTGTCGATTTGTTTGGCTACAAGACACAAAACAGAAGAACAAAATTATAAATGTGGTCCTGCCCTTGTATTTAGCAGGACCTCATCATCCCCAACTTTGCTGGGACCCCCCCCCCCCCAAAAACCCCAATAGTCCCCCTGTGCTCCCCCATAAATATCTCTCTAAACTGCTCCCAGGATAAGGGAGCTGGATTTGGTAACTTACAGATATGTGTCTCCTGAAATCGGGACTGAAGGTGTGGCCATACAAAATCAAATTGCCTGTAATCCTTCTCCTCTCCCTAGAGAAGCATTTAGGGCCTCTTCACGGTCTTCACGGTGGAAGACATCGGTCTTCACGGTGGAAGACACAAATAGTTTGCCGAATATTAGAGATCGAGAGTTGGTGGGAGGGGAGGTCCTTAATACAATTACTGTTACTAAGGAGGTGGTGCTTGGTAGACTAATAGGACTGAAGGTAGACAAGTCCCCGGGCCCGGATGGAATGCATCCCAGGGTACTGAAAGAAATGGCTGAGGTAATAGCAGATGCGTTAGTAGTAATTTATCAAAATTCGCTGGACTCTGGGGTAGTGCCAGCTGACTGGAAAACAGCTACTGTTACGCCGCTGTTTAAAAAAGGAAGTAGACAAAAGGCGGGTAACTACAGGCCGGTTAGCTTAACGTCCGTAGTTGGGAAGATGCTAGAGTCCATTATTAAAGAGGAAATAACAGAGCACCTGAATAAGAATGGTTCGATCAAGCAGACGCAGCATGGATTCATGAAGGGAAAGTCGTGTTTGACGAATCTACTGGACTTTTATGAAGATGTCACTAGTGCGGTTGACAGAGGGGAACCGGTGGATGTGGTGTTTTTAGATTTCCAGAAGGCGTTCGATAAGGTGCCTCACAAAAGGTTGCTGCAGAAGATTGGGGTACACCTTGGGGTAAGGTGTTGGCATGGATTGGGGATTGGCTATCTAACAGGAAGCAGAGAGTTGGGATAAATGGGTGCTTTTCTGGTTGGCAGTTGGTGACCAGTGGCGTGCCGCAGGGATCGGTGCTGGGGCCTCAATTGTTTACCATTTACATAGATGATCTGGAGGAGGGGACTGAATCTAGGGTATTCAAGTTTGCTGATGACACGAAGGTGAGTGGGAAAGCGAATTGCGTGGAGGACGCGGAAAGTCTGCAGAGAGATTTGGATAGGCTGAGCAAGTGGGCGAGGATCTGGCAGATGGAATATAACGTTAGCAAATGTGAGGTTATCCACTTTGGAAGAAATAATAGTAAATTGGAATATTATTTAAATGGAGAAAAATTACATCGTGCGACTGTGCAGAGGGACCTGGGGGTCCTTGTGCACAAATCGCAAAAACTCAGTCTGCAGGTGCAGCAGGTGATCAAGAAGGCGAATGGAATGTTGGCCTTTATCGCGAGGGGGATAGAATATAAAAGCAGGGAGGTCTTGCTGCAACTGTACAAGGCACTGGTGAGGCCGCAACTGGAGTACTGTGTGCAGTTTTGGTCCCCTTATTTGCGAAAGGATATATTGGCTTTGGAGGGAGTGCAGAGAAGGTTCACCAGGTTGATACCGGAGATGAGGGGTGTAGTTTATGAGGAGAGATTAAACAGATTGGGTCTGTACTCGTTGGAGTTTAGAAGGATGAGGGGTGATCTTATAGAGACATATAAGATAATGAAGGGGCTGGATAGGGTAGAGGTGGAGAGATTCTTTCCACTTAGAAGGGAAACCAGAACTAGAGGGCACAGCCTCAAAATAAGGGGGGGCCGGTTCAGAACAGAGTTAAGGGGGAACTTCTTCTCTCAGAGGGTAGTGAATCTCTGGAATTCTCTGCCCATTGAAGTGGTGGAGGCTTCCTCGTTGAATATGTTTAAATCACGGGTAGATAGTTTTCTGATCGATAAGGGAATTAGGGGATATGGGGAGCAGGCGGGTAAGTGGAACTGATTCGCTTCAGATCAGCCATGATCTTGTTGAATGGCGGGGCAGGCTCGAAGGGCCAGATGGCCTACTCCTGCTCCTATTTCTTTTGTTCTTATGTTCATAACAACACTGAGACTAGTATCTCGTTTATTTCAGGAGTTTATATCCTGTAGGAACCAATGGCCTTCAGGAGTCCTGACTTCACAGTGGTGAGAATATAAACTAAATTAGATAGTACTTCAGATTCTGAGATTGCCAAAGGCTGCCTCAGTTGACCATGTTCCCTAGTTTCTCTGTGGTCAGCAGTTCTTCAACCACATCTTGGAAGTCAGTTCAGCCGATTTGGACTTCATTTATATTTATCTGCCCTTCGCTGCCCGCTTTCACCATAGTATGGGAGCAGCTTATACAGCTCTACCCTTGCACCCTGATGAGGAACAAGGGAAATAGCCCAGGATCAACGCCAGCAGTAGAATCAGCATTGCTTCCTTCTCCTTAGCAACCTGCCACTCCACAGGGCAGTGGAGGAGGACACGGAGATCCGCCCTCATGGAGGTGAGACTCCCAACACACAGCCTACAGGCAGAGGATCAACTCAGCCAACATGTCTGAACACCAGTGACTCAGGAGACTCAGACTTACATTGCAGGTCACTGTTGACAGCTGTGGCCTTGTGGAGCAAGACCTCCTTTGCAGTGGGCTAGGTGAGCATGTATTGCCAATGGCAATCATGTCCACCCCCAGGTCTCTGCCTCTTCCTGTCGCTCAGCATTCTGTTTCTAAAAGGAGAGAAAGCAGAGGGTTGTGAAATAGATTGTGTGGAGAGGTTAGAAGGACAGCATTTGTGGAGGATGATTGTGCGGGATGGGTGTGAAATGGCACAAAGATGAGGCTAAGTGTTGGCTGTTGACTGTTGGGAGTGTGAGGTGCCTGAAGAGAGAGGAATAAGTGAAGCTGCAAGAAGTTGATCTGAGAGGCGTGCAGCAGAATGCTGGGAAAGTCGTTGTGGGGCCTGGCAGCTGGAAATCGTGTGACACTCACTTTTCCTGCCCTCCTGAACTCCCTCGACCTCCTGGAGAACCACATCCAGGTGTGAGAAATGACACTGTTGCTTTCGCAGCCGCCTCTACACATGCCTGTTTAGCTGAGGAAACAGCAGCTCCTCTCTGGCCCTCAGCATGACACCACAGAATCCCTACAGTGCAAAAGGAGACCATTCAGCCCATCGACACTGCACCAACAACATTCCCACCCAGGCCCTATCCCCATAACCCCACATATTTACCTGCTAGACCTCCTGACACCTAGGGTCAATTTTAGCATGGACAATCCACCTAACCATGCACATCTTTGGACTGGGAGAGGAATCCAGAGCAGCCAGAGGAAACCCACACAGACATGGGAAAAACGTGTAAATTCCACACAGACAATGACCCAAGAGCGGAATTGAACCCAGGTCCCTGGCGCGCTGTGAGGCAGCAGTGCTAACCAGGGAAAGGTTGGAGAACTGGAGGTACTGCCTCCCTGCATCTTCCTTCTGGTTACTTGTCTGCATTATCAAGGTTTCCTGCAGCCACTTTGACCCCTGCAGGAGTCCTGAGGTCCTTCATTGACAGAGTGCAGGAAGTCATTTTTAAAAAAATTATTCATTCAAGGGACATGGATGATGTTGGCTCAGCCAACATTTATTACCTACTCCTGATTGCCCTTGAGATGGTGGTGGTCCTGCAGTCCATGTAGGTACACCCACAGTGCTGTCAGGGAGGGGGCTGCAGGATTTTGACCCAGCAACAATGAAGGAATGGCAATATATTTCCAAGTCAGGATGGTGAATGGCTTGGAGAGGAAATTCCAAGAGATGGTATTCCCAGGTATCTATTGATCTTGTCCTTCTAGGTGGTAGAGATTGTGGGTTTGGAAGGTGCTGTCTAAGGAGCTTTGGTGAGACCCTGCTGTGCATGTTCTAGGGTGGCACGGTGGCACAGTGGTTAGCACTGCTGCCTCATAGCGCCAGGGACCCAGTTTCGATTCTCAGCCTGGGTCACTGTGTATAGTCTGCACGTTCTCCCTGTGTCTGCTGGTTTCTTCTGGGTGCTCCGATTTCCTCCCACACTCCAAAGATGTGCAGGTTAGGTGGACTGGCCATGGTAAATTGCCCCTTAGTCTGAGGGGGACTAACAGGGGTTATGTGGGGTTATGGGGATAGGGCCTGGGTGAGATTGTTGTCGGTGCAGGCTCGATGGGCCAAATAACCTCCTTCTGCACTGTAGGGATTCTATGATTCTACGCACTGCTGTCACTGAGCGTCAGTGATAGAGGGAGTGGATGTTTGTGGATGTAGCACCAGTCAAGCTGGCTGCTTTTTCCTGGATGATCATCACATCAACACTCTGGTTGGGAAACCCAAAGGTGGGATGCTAATGCCATGGCAAAAAGCACCAACAGAATAATTAGATTCTGGACCCACTGTTCGCCTCCCCATTGTGAGCGGGTCAGGATAAATTAAGCACATAGAACCTCTTGCCCTGGCCCCACTACATGGATCCCTGTGAGGACATAGGTTCCACCCCATTCAAAATATCAAGTGAGAGTTCCTGAAGAAGATTGAGACCAGCATGCAGATACATGCCACAGCCATTTCTTAAACTTTACAGTTGTTATGGCATGGCAGATGGTCAGTGCCGAGCTGTACAAATCCCGAAAGGAAACTTGAAACAGCTGCCAGAATGGTTTTACAATTTGTGTATTATGAGGAAGTTTTCTGAAATCAGGAAGTAACTTCTCAAACCAAAAGTGATGATTTTATATTAAAGTGAAACATTTGTTAAAATAAAGAAATGAAAAAAGAAATCCACTTAACCCAAGAACACCTTGACACAGTTAACAGTACAACAGCTTCTTCCCTGCTGCTGTCAGACTTGTGAATGGACTTACCTTGCATTAAGTTGATCTTTCTCTACACCTTAGCTATGACTGTAACACAACATCCTGCATTCTCTCGTTTCCTTCTCTATGAACGGTATGTTTTGTCTGTATGGCGCGCAAGGAACAATACTTTTCACTGTATGTTAATACATATATCAATAATAAATCAAATCAAATCTTTAAACCCTTCACATCAGAACTTGGCTTAAATAACACAGAGCTAATCCTCCCTTTAAATGGCAGCAGCCCTTGCAGATTTTCTAACCTGTAAAATTCCAGTAACTTTATCACACAATGCCCTGCTCATTTTGATAGATGAGACTTCTCTCATTGTAAATCCTGGAAAAAATGAGAATGGGTCAAAATAGAACCTATGGGTGCAGAATACCAGAGAGGTGTTGTGGACAGCCAAACAGAGCACTTTTCTTGGTACTTTTTAAATCCACTAAGTTCTATTACTGGTGTAAACATATTTGTGAAGCACTGATGAGGTGAACAAAATAATAATTGTTTTTGTTGCTAAGTGACAGTATCTTTGCATTATGTTCCATGAGAAATATGTGCTGATTGTTTGCCTTCAGGATCAGAATGTTTTTTCATGTACTGGTATTTTATCTATAATTCTCTGGAGCGATAGATGACGCCAGTTTTGCAAATTATTTTCGAATGATTGGCTTCTTTCCATCAACTCTGAAATTTCTACCAGCAGTGATATATAATCCAGTTTTCAGCAAATTTGCTATCTCTGACATAGCTACAGTTCAACAAGATTCCAGCAGATGTTTTCACACACAGCTGTACTGTGCAGAATGATACATTGTGCTGATGTCCCCTAGTAAACCAGAAAAATGCAGACATCTGAATGTTCAGCCAACGTTATAAATTATAGACATGCGTCCTCCTAAAGGGGACGAGAGGGGATTGGTTGTGGCGTGGGAAATATACAGTCACTTGTGGTAGTTTGGTCACAGACAATAGTGCCTTTTACATCATAACTGAAAAATAAAATGCTGAATGAGGGGTATCATAATTAGAGATCTTTACTTTTATAATCATCTTCCATTCTATTTAATTTTCAGCTGCTGTAGTTGAAGGGAGGAGTGGCAATGTGAGGGACTTTTTTTTAACTAATCATTCTGTTACTAACTTAGGGAAAAGGTGATATTACAAGAGCAGGTCAGAAGCTAGGAATACTGCGGCGAGTAACTCACCTCCTGACTCCCCAAAGCCTATCTATCATCTAAAGGCACAAGTCAGGAGTGTGATGGAATACTCCCCACTTGCCTGGATGGATGCAGCTCCAACACTCAAGAAGCTTGACATTATCCAGGACAAAGCAGCCCGCTTGATTGGCACCACATCTACAAACATTCAATCCCTCCACCACCAACACTCAGTAGCAGCAGTGTGTACTATTTGCCTGATGCACTGCAGCAATTTACCAAAGATCCTTAGACAGCACCTTCCAAAACCACGACCACTTCCATCTAGAAGGACAGGGGTAACAGATACATGGGAACACCGCCACCAGCAAGTTCCCCTCCAACCACTCACCATCCTGACTTGGAAATATATTGCCGTTCCTTCACAGTCATTGGGTCAAAATTTTGGAATTCCCTCCCTAACGGCATTGTGGGTCAACTCACAGAACATGGGCTGCAGCGATTCAAGAAGGCAGCTCACCACCACCTTCTCAAGGGCAACTGGGTGGCACAGTGGTTAGCACTGCTACCTCAAGGCGCCAAAGACCCGGGTTCAATTCCTGGCTTGGGTCACTGTATGTGCGGAGTCTGCACGTTCTCCCTGTGTCTGCATGGGTTTCCTCCGGATGCGCTGGTTTCCTCCCACAGTTGGAAAGACATGCTGGTTAGATACATTGGCCATGCTAAATTCTCCCTCGGTGTACCCAAGGGAGGTAACCGAAGTGTGGCGACCAGGGGATTTTCACAGTAACTTCATTGCAGTGTTAATGTAAGCCTACTTGTGACTAATAAATAAATTTTACTTTACTTTAACTAGGGATGGGCAGTAAATGCTGGCCAGCCAGTGACGTCCATGTCCCATCAATGAATAAAAAATAAATAAATGTATGGTATATACACATCTAAGGAAGGAATCTGCTTAAAATTTCTTGCGTTCCTGAGTGGGTAACAGTTAATGTTGGAAGTTGTCATGAGAGAGAAATAAAATGCCCTTTAAGGCCCTGCTATTTACTAGTGTTGGGTGCAAACCAAAGTCATAAGGGGGAATTTTGCGTCTGCATTCATAATGAGCGGGAATTGCGACACGGGCGCAAAATCCCACAAGAGCCAAAAAACAGGAATCTCGCTGGCGAGATCTTGTTTTCCGATTTTCCCTCCTCCCCCCTACCCCTGGCCAGGAAGGGTGGGACCCTCATTTCCAAACAGTTAAATATAATTACCAGGCTTCCCTGCCGTTTCGTTCCCCCCACATTAGGAATTTCCCCCTCGCGACATGACATGCTAGGGGGCAGTGGCAGGACGGGGGGGGCAGGGAGGAAGGAGGGGTAGTGGGGGGTGGGGGGGGGCATCCCCTCTGGGGAGCTCCATGTGGTTGGGTTTCACATTTCCATGGGGTGGGGGGGGAGGTGGTTTCCTGGGTCCATGGGGTTGGGGTTGGTCTCTCCGTGCGTGTGGGGACTCGACTTTGTCTCTTTTAGGACTTCTAAAAAGGGCGCCCTGATTTCGGGATTCCCGACATTGCCAGCTTTTTCTCACCCCGGCCCACCGGCGTGGGCCATACCTCCATTTTCTTTTTGCACCAAGGTACTGGATTAACTGCCGAGAAATGCCGGCTGTGGAGCCAGCGAGCTGCACACCAGTTTTCGCGCATGAGCCAGCGCTTGGTGCAAAAATTCCACCCTTAGTAATTCAGAGACTTCTCCTGAAGAAGGCAGGGGTGCTTCGAATTAGTTTAGTTAATTAATGTCATTTAGAAAGGCAGTTTATTTTCCCAGACAAGGT